>NC_037343.1:27167868-27470899 GCF_002263795.3 Bos taurus
TCCCACATGCTGCAGAGCAACTAAGCCTGTGTGCCACAAATATTATTGAGCCTGTGTCCTAGAACCTGGGAACTGCAACCACTGAAGCCTGTGGGCCCTAGAGCCCATGCTCCGCAACAAGTCACTACAATGAAAAGCCCACACGATGCAACTAGAGAGAAACCCCTACTTGCTGCAATGAGAGAAAAGCCCAAGCAGCAACAAAGACCCAGAACAACCCGTAAATTTTATTTTTTTAATTTTAAGTGTTGTAATACTTTCATAATTAAAAAAAAATAAGAAAAAAAAAACAGTGATGGGACTTCCCTGGCAGTCCAGTGGTTAAGACTCCAAGCTACCACTGCAGGGGGCAAGGGTTTGATCCCTAGTTGGAAAACTACAATTTTGCATGTCTCATGGCGAGGCCAAAAAATAAATAAATCATTTTAAAAAAATAAAAATCCAGTGATGGGGAAAGATACATTGTGTCGATATGCACTGAAATCTCGTTAATGGTCAGACCATTTCCATTATCCTTGTATCAGCCTTTCATCACTAAGATAACTATGAGATCAAAGAAGAGAAACAGGAAGAATTTGGGCAAGGTGGAATAAAAGCAGTGTGCGTTGGAGAGGTAATTTAGCTAATCCCTAACAAGGTTAAAAATTCTAAGCTCTGAAAAGAAAATGTCTACAAGGAGTCCCAAAGATACCTGCTAAAATTCATATGCAATAGCAAGAGCATTAATATATCATTAATGCTAAAAGCAATAACAGCAACAAATAAAATCACCAAAAAAACAAATACTTCCTCGAACTTATTCACATTAATGCTAAAAGCAGTAACAGTAACAAATAAAATCACCAAAAAAACAAATACTTCCTCAAACTTATTCAACACTTGTTCTGTATTTGTGACATATCCAGCATCTGACTTCTTTCAACAGCCATGTTGTTGCTGTTCAGTCATGAGGTCGTGTCTCTTTGCGACCCTATGGACTTCAGAAGCCCGGGCTTCTCTGTCCTATACTATCTTCCAGAGCTGCACTGAGTCAGTGATGCTATGTAACCATTTCATCCTCTGCCACCCTTTCTCCTTTTGCCTTCAATCATTCTCAGCATCAGGGTCTTTTCCAGTGAGTCAGCTCTTCACATCAGGTGGCCAAAGTACTAGAGCTTCAGCTTCAGCATCAGTCCTTCCAATGAATATTTAGGGTTGATTGCCCTTAGGATTGACTGTTTTGATCTCGTTGCAGTCCAAGGGACTCTCAAGAGTCTTCTCCAGCACCACAGTTCAAAAGCATCAATTCTTTGGCACTTGGTCTTCTTCATGGTTCAACTCTCCCATCGAAACATGACTACTGGAAAAACTACAGCTTTGACTACATAGATGCTTGTCACCAAAGTGATGTCTCTGCTTTTTCAATTGCTGTCTAGGCTTGTCACAGCTTTCCTTCCAAAGAGCAAGCATCTTTTAATTTCATGGCTGAACTCACCATCCGCAGTGATTTTGGGAGCCCAAGAAAATAAAATCTGTCACTGCTTCCACTTTTTCCCTTTCTATTTGCCATGAAGTGATGGGCCCGGATGCCAATATCTTCGTTTTTTTGAATGTTGAGTTTCTTTTTTTTTTTTTTAAATTTTATTTTATTTTTAAACTTTACAATATTGTATTAGTTTTGCCAAACATCGAAATGAATCCGCCACCGGTATACCCGTGCTCCCCATCCTGAACCCTCCTCCCTCCTCCCTCCCCGGAATGTTGAGTTTCAAGTCAGCTTTTTCACTCTCCTCTTTCACCTTCATCAAGAGGCTCTTTAGTTCCTCTTCACTTTCTGCCATTAGAATAGTATCATCTGCATATCTAAGGTTGTTGGATATTTCAACAACCATAGAGACCATTAATCACTTTCATGAAATAAATTTAAAATAAACCTTTAAAAAAGGGTTTCCCTTAATCACCTACTGAATAAAAAATGAACAGTGAATGAGATTTAAAAGTTAAAAAAAAAGCAGCATCACTGTGGTCCAAACACAGAATGGGTAACGACGATCACTTACGCCATTCTCCTTTCTTCGATGTTCACCTGGAACTTTTACACCATTTCTTTTTAAACTTGGATCCTGAGACCTTGGTCCACTCACTAAGCACAAAATTCAAAAAGTATGCATTAACACTAGAGGTGACAGATATTTTAAGTACCAGTTCATTTCTCAGTTATGTTTTTAATGCTAATACTTTAAGTTGAAAATATACTTAAAATACCAATACTTTCTAATACCAATGAAGTTAAGGTCTCACAGATTCAACCTGTTCTAGAAAACTTCACTTGGAACAGTGAATGGTCAGCACTAGAAAATGTCACATGCTAACCAATCCCTAGAAAAGCTGCATGAGTTAGGTGCTAGAGGAGAAAAATTAAGAATATAAATATACTTCTTCTTTTGGGTCATTCATACCATATGCCTACAGTGTCTGTTCCCAGTTCTCTTTAGCTACCCAGAAATAAAACTGGGAATAGTCTCACTGAAAGAAATAGGTGAAAATTAATCAACCCACCCTTGTACTCATTAAAGTGTTTGTAACTTCCACAGGAAGGAAGCAATCGAAACAGAACAAGTAGTAATTCGAATTTTGTGGTAATTCCTAAGTACTAGCAAGTACTTCCCCATTTAAGTAAAAAAAATTTCATTTTCTTAGCATGGGAAAGTACTAGTTGGAAAACATTGTACATTCTGCTTTTTGGGGGTAAAAAGAACTTTTCAGGTCCAAATATATGTTTCTCAGCATCACTTAATGTATCATGATAAGAAAATAGTTTTAACTTAAACTGATAAATTGAAAAATATCAAAGAGAGTTTCTTAAATACATGAAATTAAGCTTATAACTGTACTTCCCAGATGTTAGAGAAAAAATACTAAACTATTTCCCAAGAAGCTTTAGATAAAAATTTCTTCTGAATCAAATGTTTGTTGAACCTGCCTGGAAGCTTGGCACAAATTCCCACAAATAATAAATATGTCTATCCTCAGAGCCACATGTCACACTTATACCTAACTCCAACGTTTTCTCAGCTTTACTTTTAAAACTGCTCAATTTTCTGGCAAAATAGCTCAGGTATCTGTCACAATATTTCTGCAAGGAAAAAAAAAAATCTACCATTCGGGAATAATTGCTTTCTTTGCTGCCTCCAAGAGAGAGCAACTGAACTGGCATGTTCAGTTACATAATTAGAATAAAAAGCAAGAGCTTTGAAAATAGTGTCACATTAAAAAAAAGAGAGAAAAACGTAGCGGATTTCCATGGTGGTGGTCCAGAGGTTAAGACTCAGCACTTTCACTGAAAGGGGCTGGGTTTGACCCCTGGTTGAGGAACTTAAGAACCCGCATGCTACATGGCGTGGCCAAAAAAAAAAAAGTCATATACATTCTGGGTCACAGGTCCTAGTTAAACCAGAAAAAGAATACAGTAACAGTCTCTTAATCTGTAATCTAGAAGCCTACAACCACAAAGGCTGACACCAAACAGCAATCCTGTTTTATCCCAGTTTTGACACTGTGTGGCACTGGTGTTTTGCAACAATGTAAAAACAGCGCCTTTATCTTCAGATTGTATTTCTCACATTACAGACACACTGAAACTGCATATTGCACTATTGAGAAGCTATTTAATAATTTACCAGGTACCATAGAGGAAGATATTTGAACTGACAGATGAAGGGAGAAAATTCAACTAATTGAGTAAAAGGAGATATATGCAATAATGTAAATAAAGAACAAAATAAAAATAAGATGCAGATGTCAAAACCACAAAAAAGAAGGCAGCTTTGGGGGGGAAAAATGCATGTTTATTTAAAACAGTATTACAGACACAGTGAAGCTCAAAGGCCGAGGAATCAGCCAGGATAAGGAGACTCAGGTTCCCCTCCTGGCTCTGCCTCCTGGTATGTGGCCTCTGATAAGTCATCTAACCCCTAAGTATCAGCGTTTCTCATCTGTAGAGCAGAAGAGGCTAGACTACGTCAATTCTGGGGTCTCCCACACCTCTGATAATGTCTAATGGCTGCCATGTGGACCTCTGACTAAAGGAATAAAACTGAGATTCTATAACATGTAATAATTAACCTCTGTTATCGACATTCTTACTCCCAAGAATTTTTCAATATATACTAAAGTCACAAACCGTCAACTTTCCATTTTAAGAATCCCAACATTTTTAGAAACACCTAGTAACCCTGCTGCAACCACTTTCCACTGAGAACAAAGGCTTCCCTACAGATCTCAAGACTTGAAACTGCTTTCTCTCCTACATCCTATGAGAGAGACCTCAGGGTCACAGGTTTGACTGTGTTCTCAATGTCTAGTCGCTTTCAGCCCACTATTTCCGATCTCCACTTATCACCTTCTACCCTCTGCTTACTGTCATCTAGAAACTCTGGTCACACAGACGTGACCACCTGACCCTTCTGTTCTCTTTGCCCAAGTCCCCCCCCTTCATTTTGGATGACCTCACCATCTAAAAGCTCGCCTCTCAGATCCACAACTTCCTGTCTCCTCTCTAATTCAGCTTTATTTCATGGTCCAATACAAGACCACGTTATCTAGAAATGCTCTACTCCTGACATGTTAAATTCAATCTTCTTACTTTTTGACCACAATTACCTCTCGCTACACCTGTTCAATAACCTGAAACTTGTGTTTCTTTCTCTGCAGCCCCTCCGCCTTTACTTCATCCCCATCTCGGCTTGAATGCCATCTCACCAACATCCTCTTTTTTCCTTGTCTCACCAATTTTCCACTGAACTTGTCTGGCCAAATTCCAACCTTGGGTCAATCCAACCATCTTCTCCTCTTACAACCCTCTGGGCTGCAGAGCACCACTGCAGCAAAATCACGCATGGTCTCCTGGTGTCTAATCTCCACTGTCCTCTAGGGGCCCTGGCGTGCCAGCTTCCCTGGCCACACTCTCTCTTATTCTCCACCAGGGCCTCCTCCCTCAGAGAAAACAAATGTTTTCAAATGAGAAGCCCCTCCCACTACTCCCATAGAGAGCACACATTTCCTGCCTCTGGGAAGCGTCCCTTCCACCCTGTTAAAATGGAACAGACCCTTCTCTTACCCTCCTATCTCACCCCTCGACCCCCTCGACCCTGAATTTCCCCTTGGCTAACTTGCCCATCAAGCATTCCCTTCTTCCTTGTATTTCAAACTCCTTCTCTACTGACTCCTTTCTTTCCCGCCCATATTAACAGCTGTAGTCAAGGGACTTCCTTAGTGGTCTGGTGGTTAAGACTCTGTGCTTCCAAGGCAGGGGACACGGGGTTGATCCCTGGTCGGGGAACTAAGATTCCACGTGCCATATGGTGCAGCCAAAAATAAAACATTAAAAAAAAAAAAAAAAACTGTCATCAAACTTTTCCCATCTTTCAACAAAACACAACAAACAGAACCGCACCCTTTTCTGCCCACCCTACAGAGTCAGGGCTTGGGAGAGAGGGCTATCCTCACTTTTCCCCCTTGCTTCTTGCTCACTTATCCATCACACTGCCTGCTCCTGATCACGGGTCACCTCTCCCGAGCATGAAACTGAAGTCCGAATCTTTGTCATGATCAACAGGATGCTACCTACCAACATCCCTACCAGGGGGGCGTTCGTGGCGAAGGAAGAACCGAACTTCACTCCTCTGACTTCCAAACCGCTGCAGGACATCGAACATTCGCTCATTATCGGCAACTGGACGTTCTAAAAGAAATGAATAAATCATGTACAAGTCATGTTACCTGGTAACACATCACTTACTGTCTACCCTTCATACAAATTATGCATTATGAATGCAGAAAATACTATCTAAGATCTTTTTTAAAAAAAAAAGAACCCTTAGAAAATGAAGTATCACCAGCTTACCACCCACATAATCAGGGTCAAAGCTGGGTGGAATACGGGGATAGGAAAGGACTGGGTCAGGGTCACTGGCAAGAGCTCAGGAGTCAGATTCAGCAGCCCCTCACCAGTTCCAGGCAGGCCGTGAAGCTCTGCGGGTTCCAAAGTTCCTGTTATCTATTCCATAGGATGGTCTCTGAGGTCTCTGTTAACTCTAATGGTTCTATGATTTTCCAAGTATACAAATGAAAAATTAAAAACAACTTTCTAAATAGCCTTGTCTTTCTATTATGGATTTTTTTTTTGACAATTTTACAAACCATGTTTAAAAAAAAAAATTATACACATGTATTTCCAAACAAAAGTCTGTTTACTGCCCTGAAAATATTCCTTGAGACAAAAAAAAAAAAGAGGCATAGCTAAATACTACATGGGAACTGTAATCTTCCAATCTTAAGGAATCTGAACATAAAAACCAAATATACTGTTTGAGGATGCCAACAGTTTAAAATCAAAGAACTTAATCATTTTTAATGTAAGAATGCTGCAGTGGCCCCCCAAAAAATTCAATGCACTTGTCAGTAACCAAGGACACTATCTGAGTACCTTAAATAAACAACACGGGCACAGAAGAGAGCAGCCAAAGATTCAGCAGCCAATTCTGTGAACTAACCCCTGAACTTAATCGGCTTGGTGGCAACAAAGTACAGCTTGGGTTCTATTTACAGCAACATGACATAATGAGCAGACACAGATACCCTCTTCTCTAAACCAGAGAAAGTCTAACCAAGACGCCCCCCAAGAGGAAAAGCGGACACCTTCCTGAAAGAAATTCTGGGCAGACCTTCTACCTCCTCACAAAAACAAAAATCACACACACACACATACACTTTATTCCAAAAGAAATGAAGTAACTTCCAATCCATGTAGACCCTCCACCTTCTCACAAAAACAAAAATCTCACACACACTCACTTTATTTCAAAAGAAATGAAGTGACTTCCAGTCCATGTAGACCCTCCACCTTCTCACAAAAACAAAATCTTGCACACACACACACACACACACACACACACACACACTTTATTCCAAAAGAAATGAAGTGACTTCCAGTCCATGCAGACCCTCCACCTCCTCGCAAAAACAAAAATCTCTCTCTCACACACACACACACTTTATTCCAAAAGAAGTGACTTCCAGTCCATGTAGACCCTCCACCTTCTCACAAAAACAAAAATCTCACTCACACACACACACACACACACACACACACTTTATTCCAAAAGAAATGAAGTGACTTCCAGTCCATGCAGACCCTCTACCTCCTCACAAAAACAAAAATCTCACACACACACATACACACACACTTTATTTCAAAAGAAATGACTTCCAGTCCATGTTGAGCGTGGACCTTCTAGGTCTAGAAGCTAAGGTCCTAATGGCCTACAGTGACAACATGTATACATATATCAAGCTTAGGCCAGCACAAGCGGAAATACACTTCAAAGGTTCTCAAAGCCGCCCATTTAACCCATGCTCCAACGACATCCATCCCTCGTCCTGGCGTCCATGCCTATGTGACTCTGAACAAGCCATTCCCAGCACTGAGAACTGTCCCCAGTACCCTCGTCTCCTTCTGCAGATGGAGCACCTCCATCTATTCCTGAAGTCATCACTCTGTATGAGAGAAATGTCTGCTGATTCCTGTTTTTACTTTGACAGCACACGTTCATCTCTCTCTTCTTTACAATCAAGCACAGCTCCTAGCAAACGACAAGAATCCAAGATATGTTCTCTCAGCAAATAAACCAGAGGGGAGTAAGGAAATGGAGATGGCAAGTAAAAGCTATCGTTTTTTAAAATTTTACTTTTTGACCACACAGCATGTGGGGTCTCAGCTCCCTGCACAGAGATCGAACCTGTGTCCCCTGCGTTGGAAGCAGTCCTAACCGCTGGACCACCAGAGAAGTCCCAAAAGCTACTTATTTTAAAAGACAGTTAAAGGAAATGGGAAACTTGAAAAGCAAACAAAGTGGAAGTAACATAGTTACTATTTTTAAAATGGGACACCTTGGACAAGTTATAGCAAAAAAAGAAAAAAGGAGCTGAAAACGTAACAGCTATTACTTGCTGAGTGTGAACACTAAATGTGCCAGGGGCTATGCTAAGCCCCCTTCAAATGTCAGCGCCTAGGATTTTCACACAATCCTGTGCAATAGATTCATTTATTATCCCAATTCTGTAGGAAAAACACTGAGGATTATAGAGATTAAGTATCTTGTCTGACGTTATAAAGCTAGTAAATGAAAGAGACAAGATGTTGACACCCACAACCTTGCTCTTAATCACATCATACAAACAACCCTCAAATTAATTATGAATTCCCTGCAACCAATCAAAATCCCCAAAGAACTTTTCATGGAACCTTTCAAGGTAATTCTAAAACATATCTGAAAAAGAAAATACACAAGAATAGTACAGGAGCACAATGAAATAAGCAGTTGCCTTTACAGGAAATGGCAACCCACTCCAGTACTCTTGCCTGGAAAATCCCATGGATGGAGGAGCCTGGTGGGCTGCATTCCATGGGGTCACGAAGAGTCAGACATGACTGAGCGACTTCACTTTCACTTTTCTGCATTGGAGAAGGAAATGGCAACCCACCCCAGTGTTCTTGCCTGGAGAATCCCAGGGATGGGGGAGCCTGGTGGGGTGCCGTCTATGGGGTCGCACAGAGTCAGACACGACTGAAGCGACTTAGTAGTAGTAGTAGTAGTAGTAGTAATCTATTATAAAACTAGAGTAAATTAAAACTATTTGGTCCTCATCAAATTTTTGCATCTGGTCTCATGTCACTGGATATATTCTAGTGTCTCCTAGTTTATGGGAACTTAAGAGTATGTTACTGCTGTGTAAAAACTGTATAAATCTTAATTATCTCGAATTGGTTCATAGTATTTTTCAGGCCTACTATATCCTTCTACTTCTCTGTATATTCATTTTACTAATTTTTGAGAGTTTGATATTGAAACTCCAACTAAAAACTTTAATTTACTTATTTAAAAAAATGATTGCAATATATAGTGGAACTATATGTAACTTTGTTCTGTATTTTCCAAGTCTCTGTAAATGAGTTATCATATTTTCATAATTTAAAAACTAAGAAAAATAAAATTTAAGAAAACTATTTGATCCTATCATAAATAGAAGAAAAAACTAAAAGTAACTGGCTGAAGCTTATAGAAATATACTTCCTATGAGATATAACAAGACTATGAAGTGAAGTTTCACATCAGTAAGGAAGAAACCAAGTGTCTTCAATAAGACACTTAAAAAAATTCACTATCCACCTGGGGTGGGGGGAACATATTAGATCTCTAATTCACACTAGTCAGAAAAATTAATGACAAAGAAGAAGGGAAGGGTGGGGAGGGTAGGGAAAAAAATTTTAAATTTAATGGTACCAAACAACAGGAGACTATGTTTACAGCCTTAACATACAGAAAAGACTTTTTAAAACAACACACAACTAGGCCTGAGTTCTAGAAGAGTTGTGTTTTTCTATAACATCTACAAATCAAGAAGGAAAAGGGCAAAAGTCAAAAGAGACTTGAGCAAAGACTATAACGAAACAATCTTTTTTTTTTTTAATGGAAATCCAAGTGGCCAGTAGATAAATGAAAAATGATCAACTTCAGCATCAGCTAAGCAAAAGTAAGAATTCATTGTATTAGTATCTTTTTTTGATGAGGGATACTTTTAGAAATAACTGGTAGAAGTGTAAATTTCTACAGCCTTTGCTGAGGGAAATCTGGTGAAATATATTCAAATTTAAAATGTGTGAACCTTTAAGCAAGCAATTCCTGGTTATCTACCCTAGAGAAATGCTTGCACGTGATCTAGAGGCTTCTACAAGGCCTTCTACTGCAACATTTATAGAAATAAGAGAATTAATTGAAATGTTAGTGAATAAAGAAATGCAGTTTGTGGGTCATACTACGGAAAATTATGATAATTAAAAACAATGGTACGATGGTGTAGATTTACACAAGCTAATCAGAAAAGACCTCCAAGCTATACTGTAAGGTAAAATAATAAATTGTAGATAGCAAGATGTATGATACTGTTACATAAAGAAAAAATAGAGATGACACAAAACTATTTCTATAGTTACAGTACAGATAAAAGTCTGAAAAGTTATCTGCTAAAATTATAAGCAATTATACATCAAGCGACACAAGATGGGCTTGTGGGAGAGGTTTCCATTCCATCTATATTATTTGCCTTACAAAAAAGAATCCATTCATGTGGTCTTTTTTTTTTTTAATTAAAAAAATTAGAAGAAAGAATATCCTTTAAACACCCTCATTACATAGCAAGGGCTACTGAACTCAAGTGAGCAAGATACTAGAGAGGAAAGGGAAACAGTGGAATCAAGAGTTTCAAGGGAGAGGGTGAGCCTTGGCAAAGGAAGGAAGTCAGAAAGAAGGGCAGGCACACATCCAGAGGAACCTGAGGTAAGCAGCGGGGAGGAGACTGAGGAAGCGCACAGTGCATGGTCTCAATCACTTCACTTTGGGCAAGTTATTTGCAGAATGCAGGGAGGCCACCAGAGCAGCTAGAAGCTCGTTTATTCTTTCAGTAAATATTTCCTGAGCACTCCCTCTGAGCTAGGACACAGCAAAGAATGAGACAAGCAGGTCTCCACTCTTAAGGAGTTTACATTCTCGTGCATGTGTGTGAGGCTACAGGGATTAAAGAGGCAGCAGATTAATAAACACACACACAAAAACCAGACAGACACGTCTCATGCAGAGGATCAAACCAGGATGACATAATAGAGAACCTCGTGCCTGCTTTAGTGGGAAGCTCAGGAGAAACATCTCTGAAGAGCCAAGGTGTTAGCTGCAATCCAAATGACCAGCAACAACAAAATCTGGGAGTGCAGAAGGAGCAGCTGGCACCAGAGGCTCTGAGGTGGGACACAGCTTCATTTATCCAGGAACATAAAAAAGCGGCAAAAGGTGAGCAAGGAGGAAAATGGTACCAGACCTCACAAATCTAAAGACCTCACAATTTAAAACCAAGACTCTGGATTTTGTCCTAAGTAGAATAAAAAAGTTAAAACAAGAAAGTCAAACTATCAAATTTTCATTTAATAGGGATCACTTGGAGGGACTTTCCTGGTGGTCCAGTGGCCAAGACTCCATGCTACCAATGTTAGAGGCTCAGGTCCGATCCCTAGTCAGGAACTAAATCCCATATGCTGAAAAAAACGAAAAGATCTTGCATGCCAAAAGGAAGACTGAAGGAAGAGCCCACATGGTGCACCCAAAACCTGGCGCAGTCAAATAAATTTAATTTTTTTTTTTACAAAAAGGATCACTAGGGTTTCTTTACGAAAATGGTCTAATCTAGTTCCTATGTGAAGTAAGCAGCTCAGAGAGAGTGAAGGAAGTCTTCCTGAACACCCAGCTGTAGGAAAATCATCCGAAGATGATTGAGAAGACTTGCCTGGGAAGCAGAGGGTGTTAGCTGAAGTCACACCCCCATGAACGGTGTGAATGCAGTGAACAGTGGGAAACCTGCACTGAGATAAACTGCACCAAAGGGGAGAAGAAGGAAACAGTAAAGGCTCACCCAAGCTGTACAGGGATAGCGCACAACTTGTGAAACATTACTCCTCCATCTACAAACTCCTGAAGGGCCAAAAGGAAACCAGGCTGTCCCATTTTAGGGCTCCAAAGAACTAAGTAAGGGACCGATTTCAAGGCTTAAAATAATGACTATGATTTCACCACTGCCTCCTGCCACCATAATTAACTCAATACCGAAGAGCTCTCCCTAAAAACCTCCAAAGACTTAGAGACGGCAAAACAATCAGAACAGCTCAGAATGCCTCAAATTTCTAATGAAGTGAAAACACCTAAGCATACCCAAAACACTTCTGAGCACAGTACATTTTACCCTAACACCTCCAGAAGTTTCCACCCCATGTATCAGCTGCTTATCCTTTGACCTTTAATACTGTAGTGTCTATGATGTGCTGCGGAAAAAGAAAACAGCAGAGGACTTTGGAGGAACTTCCCAGGCGGTTCAACGGCCGTGACTCCATGCTCCCAGTACAGGGCGGGGGGCCCAGATTGCTTCCTTGGTCAGGGAGCTAGATCCCACATGCCACAACCAAGCGCTGGAATGCCACAACTAAAGATCCCACGTGTTGCACTGGGACCCAGCATAGTCAAAATAAATATTTTAAAAAAAAAAGACTTTGGAGGAGGCAACAAAACTGGACTGAATAGATAAAACTGTCTCTCTGATAGACACCCTATTCTCCAGTTTCTCCGTGGATAAACATGAAAGGCACACACTGCCTTCTCTAAAACTTTGATAATAAAGATGGCACAGCTGAAGAAGACGTACCAGAGCCACACCACACTTCAGCCAGGTGGCAATCGCTCTCACCAGGTTCTTTGCACAAGTCCACCACGTCTCTGCAGATGGTTTCTGGAGTGACAGGGACTTCTGTGAAGTGCTGCTCATTGTTGCTGAGGTACACAGTAAGAAACATCTGGAAACAGAAGGAGAAACACAAGGGTTATCAGTACCACCTACACTGGCACTGGTCACTTCTCGCTTACTTTAGATTTCTTTCCCCAACTGTCTTAACTGAAATGCAAATACACAACAGGACCATCTGGCTGTCTCCAGGCCCAAGGTGGAGAGGGACCCGGAGCTTTGCTGATGGCCCCTGCCCTCCCTCCATCAGCTGCGCCTGAAGAACCCTAGGGGATCCCTGGAGCACAGTAAATGGATCAGTGCACACAAAAGGTCAAGTTAAATCTTCCTCTGACAGTTTATTTATGTCATTTGTTTACCAAGACTTCTGTAGTTCTTAGTATATGATATGCCAGGCCCATACTACAAAGAGATTCTCCCATCAGCCCCGTGAGTATGATCAGGAGATGATGATCACACAAACACATGCTTAACTGAGCAAAGTCTCTTTCAGGAAGGATACATAAACAAAACATGTGTTGCTGCTGAAGGTGGGGATGGGAAAAGGGGACAGAATTCAGAGGGATATCTAATATTTATACCACGTACAATGTATCACCTGTTCAAACAATTATATTTTCAAATCTAAGATGTTTTAATCAGATTAGATACATACTTTAAAGCATAAGTCAGTGATGGCTCAGTGGTAAAGAATCCACCAGTCAATACAGGAGACACGGGTCAATTCCAGATCCAGGAAGATCTTACATGCCTCAGAGCAACTAACCCCACGTGTAACTATAAAGCCTGTGCTCTAGAGCCCACCAGCCACAACTACTGAAGCCCATACACCTTAGAGCCCATGCTCCACAAGAGAAGCCACCCCAATGAGAAGCCCGTACATGGCAACTTGAGAGTAATTCCCTGTTCACGGCAACTAGAGAAAAGCCCAGGCAGCAACTAGAGAAAAGCCCAGGCAGCAACAAAGACCCAGCACAGCCAAAAATAAAAATAAATAAATACAATTATTTTTAAAAAGCTTAAGTATTCATCAATAAGGTGTAAGTAGAAATGAATGGCTGTCGTGCTAAAGTTGAGATGACCTTGTATATAAACACTCAGACCAGAAGATTTAGATCTAAAACTCAGCCTTCCTCCCGGTAAAAACAGATACTGTATCTTAAAAACACTGCATCTGCCTACAGTACGGGAGACCTGGGTTCGATCCCTGGGTCAGGAGGATCCTCTGGAGAAGGAAATGGCAACCCACTCCAGTACTCTTGCCTGGAAAATCCCATGGACGGAAGAGCGTAGTAGGCTACAGTCCATGGGGTCACAAAGAGTCGGATACGACTGAGCAACTTCATTTCACTTCGCTAAAGAATTCAAGTGTTCACACCTATCAAATAACAAAACAAAAAAAAATCAACCAAACAAAAAACAACCGTTGTTAATTCCTAGCACTGAAGAAAACTGAGCAAATAAATTGTTGATGACAACTCAAGTCTGCAAACCCATTAGCTCATTCATTCAGTGAGGACTTACTCTGGGCAGATTAATGTGTATCGGGATTAAAACAAGTAAACAAAACCCAGACAATTTGAAAGTGTTAATTCCACTGTGAGCTTTATATTCTGTGAAAATAATTCTTATTAGAGAAAGAAAATGCAGTGGCTTTGAAACATGAACTTGATGGACCAGTATACATTCTGTAAAAAGAATTAATGAGACCAAGCCAAACACTTCAGGAGTTTGGGTTTTAAGGCTATAACAAAACAGAAGGGGATTTCCCTGGTGGTCTAGTGGCTAACATTCCAAGCTCTCAAAGGAGGAGTCCTGGGTTCAATCACTGGTCAGGGAACTAGATCCTACACACCGCAAATAAGAGTCCACACGCCACAACCAGAGATCTCACATGCCAAAAACAAGATGGAGATCCCCTGCGCTGCACCTAAGATCTGGAGCAGCCAAACAAATAATTTTTTTTTTCTTTTAAAGGCAGAATGAGTAGGATCTGCACTGTGGTCACAATGACACATATGAGCCACAGTGCCCTCAGTCACATGGCGTCTCACGCAGCATAAACCTCTCTCCCACTACCCCAGAAGTGAGAGTTGCATTAGGCTCTTCTTTTTGGGGGGCGTGGGGGAGGGGAGGGGACAGCGGGAGAGCGGCAGCATCTGACTAGGGATGATGATGGAAACTGGCTGAAACAGCAGACTGGCCGCCTCAAGGATCTGGTTTGAGTAAGGGGAGAAGAAAATGCACGAGAGAAGGAGGCCCCCTGGGTCCGTGGGCTCTGCCCACGGGGCTTCCCTGCTCCTCCCTGCAGTAAAACTATGCTTTTCCAAAGTAAGCCAAGTCTCCACTTCCTGCAACTGAAGCTCTTCATTCACAGAAACACATCTAACACAGAAAGGAACCCCCCAAACTGGAAAACATAGACAGGAACCCATTACAGCTAGAAGGCAACTCAGAAACAAATTTTAAAGCGGATGCTATCAAAAAAATAAAACATATGAAAACAAAGCTGCAAAATTTGTCAGCATGAGCTCAGAAGCCTTCAAGCTAACTGTACCAGGTTCTTCACATTCTGATAAACTGTGCTACATAAAGATACATAGTTCCAGGCCTCAGCTCAGCCAACAAGGCAGCACTTTAAAACTGTTACACAAAAAAAACTGTTACACAAAATGAACACAGGTTTCCACCCTGGTGCGACTCTGGATACATAAACAGCACATGTAACCAGTGTAAATAATTTACACTTTAGTATTAAAGAGTACTCCTCCTCCATACTCCCTACCCACATCAGAACTTTCTCTGAAGTTTAACACTTCAAACATAGGAACCGTTTTCATTGTAAATATGAGACTAAGAGGCATTTATCAAATTATAGAAATATTTAATATACTGTATATACACAAAACAGGTTTTCCCAATGACTCAGCAGGTAAAGAATCTGCCTTCAACGCAGAAGACACAGGAGATGAGAGTTCGATCCCTGGGTCAGGAAGATCCCCTGGAGGAGAAAATGGCAATCCACTCCAATATTCTTGCCTGGAAAACCCCATGAACCTAGTGGGCTACTGTCCAAAGGGTCGCAGAGTCGAACACAACTGAGCGACTGAGTACCCCTATATACAAAACACACACTGTATCAACAAATAAGAGGTTATTTCCCAAGATAAAAGTGCCTTACCTCGTAAACCTCATCTTAAAGAGTCCTTTCACACACATTATCTCAGAAACTTACATCAACTCTCAGATAAGCAGAGCAGATATTACTTTCTCTATAAATGAAGCAAGAGTCTTTTATAAAGAGTCTTTATACTGGCTACTAAAATGAGAGGATGAGCGTACAATTCTGTTCTCCACCCGTCCTCTACTCTTTCAGCTGTTCCTTATAGCAGAAAAGTATTAGGAAATGCTCTATTGAACCCTGGTAAAAATCCCCAGGAGGAGGGCAAGGCAGTCCACTCCAGTATTCTTGCCTGGGGAATCCCCATGGACAGAGAAGAGCCTGGTGGGCTACAGTCCATGGGGTCGCAAAGAGTTGGTCACGACTGAGCGACTAAGCACACAACCAAACTTGTATAGAGATCTGGTGTTTTACTTTTTAGAAGACAACAGCTTCATTTATTTAAAAGTACAAATTATAGATACGAAGGATGAGAAACGTGTTCTAAGATCACTGCACTTTTCCCCCAAAATCCCACAGGATTAACACTGGTGTGAGTGGTGAGTGGACTTCATTCAGGCATGCCTGAAGACAGCTCTGGAGTGACTGTTCTGGGCTGAGTGCTCCAAGGCCAGGCCGGCAATGTGAGCTGCTCCTGACGCCCAGGTGGGAGATCTGGGTTCTTACCCCAGACTTGTTAATCATTATTAGGGAAGTAATGTCACCTCTCTGAATCCCAGCCTCCTGGTCTTCAAAATAAGAGTCCTAAGTTCCTGAGAGCTGCCACGTAGTTTGGGTGTTTGTAAGAGCCAACTTCTTCACAACAGTCCACAACCTGGAAGGTAGCAATTCAGTCGCGAAGTGAGGACCTGAATGAAGGCAATGGACAGAGGGGGAAAGAACAGATTCAACAGAAAGACTGGATCTGGTGACTAAATGTGGGAGGATGGGGGGGCGGCGGTGAACTAAACAATTCATAGCAAATTCAGGAGGAAAACCAGGCTTGCTCCACTCTGAGATTATGGTAGCAGCAGGCAGGGGATGAGAGAAAAGCAGGAGTTTCGTTTGGATGAGCTGATCTGGGACCACCTGTCCCCACCCCCTCTCCAGCCCTCACGGCCTTCGGACCTTCAAGCTCGGCTCCACCAGCATCCTCCTCCTTGCCTCCCACCCCCTGGAGCCGGCGCATCCTGTTTCTGACTGCCATGTTGTTGGCTCGAAACGTCCTCAGAGCTTCTGGGGTGGACTCTGAAACTGGCGCCAGGCGCGGAGGGCAAGGAGAGACAGAAGGCAGGCAGCCCACTCCAGACTGGCAACTGGCCTTTCCGGAAGCAAGGCAGCTTGCTCAGGAGACTGGAGTGGCTCCCCCGACCCCTGCCCAGCAGCATGGTAAAAGCTTATGGAGAGGGTCCCCCTGGGTTCAGTCTCCAGCCTGCGTCCTTGGGCAGCATGAGCCTGGGACAGCAGGCAGCACGTTCCAAGGATAGGAAGGTGGGTGAACAGCCTCCAAGTGCCTGGGTCAGCTTCCAGGTCGAGCCTGAGGTCACGTCTTCTTGATGACCTTCCCCGACAAATGTTCTTCCCTGTGTGCCAGCACGGCCTGCCGCTCCTTTCCCTGGGTCTTGATACAACCACTTCCTTCCCGGGAGGCTTTCCCTGGTCATCCTGCCTAAAACCCCACCACCACCCTCAACTTGCACAGCATGCGTGCACCCACATATGCACATGCACACACATGCACTTCCCTACTTTCTCTCTCTCCCTGGCACAGTGACCAACATACCATGTATTGTATTTATTTCACTTGCTTTTACTGTCTTCCCTGCTAGAACAGACGGTCCATGAGGCCCAGGGTTTTGTCTGTTCAATACGGCATCCTTAGCACCTTGAACTGTGCCTGGTTTGTAACAAACACACAGTAAGTGTGTGTTTAGGAATGAATAAATACCGCAGCTGTTACTGCACTTGACAGATTCACCTCTGATTTATTTTCACAGTAAGTTTCCCACAGGTATTGACAGAAAGCAGAGCAGACAGTATTCAGCACAGCTACACACGCCGACAGAAGTTAGTGTCCTCTCCTCTTCAGTTTGTATCATGCTATGCCATCCTACTTCTGTTTTGACATCTTGTTCATTTATGCAAGATTTATAGGCTATCTATTTTATGGTTTAAGTTCTAATACAGACATAATCTTTATTAAGTAGCCATTACAGCACACGGTACAGAACGAGAGACAGAGAGCACTGTGTGGAGAGGGACACAACCACCCCAGGGGAATAAATACCCCAACCTGGCTTCCTCCTTCTTAGGTCATCCGTGCTACCCCTCCTCACTGGAAAAACCCAACTAGAAGTCAGATGGAAAGGGAGACTACTGATGCCTTTATAGAAGTCAACTTCCTGGGGCACAAAGCAGGGTGGAGACAGGCAAGCAAAAGATGCTTCCCCACTCCATCCTCAAACTCAATGACTTCAACCCCTCTATGGTGAGCGAGGGCTCCTTAGCCACAATCTAAACAGAATGAGAACACAAAGTACAGGAAAAGAACAGCCCAAGCAGAGGGAAGAACAAATGTCAAGGCCCCAAGGAGGAATCAAGCTTGTCACATTTGTGGGCAAGGAAGGTCACTCTGACAGAGTGAGCAAGAGGAAAGGATTATAGGAGATTAACTCAAAGAGACTATATCACGCATAGAAGCCACAGAGTCCTCAAGCTGTGGTGCAAACAGAGGGTTATTCATCACAGATGGCAAGGCCCCACCCTCAGAGATTCTGATTCAGTAGACCAGGGGTGGGGACAGAGATTCTGCACTTCTAAGAAGCTCCCTTGAGATGCTGATACTGTGGCTCTGGAAACTGCAAACCAAAAACCATTGTTCAAAGACCCAAAGGCTGGAGCAAGGAATCTGGATTTTAATCTAAGAGGCCATTGGAGGCAAATCATTAGAGACAAAAAGATTAGATTGGTGGTTGCCAGGGGCTGGGGGACTGACTGCTAACAAGTACAGGGCTTCTTTTTGAGGTGATGAGAATGTTCTGGAAATAGTGGTGATGGTTGTACCACCTTGTAAACATACTAAAATCCACTGAACTGGATACTTCAAAATGGTGGTATGTAAATCATATCTCAATTTTTTAAAAAATAAGTCACTGGAGGATTCTGAAAAGAGTATTGAAGTCATTTTTTTAAACATTACTCTGGCTACTATATGAATAGACCACAGAGAGGCAGGCATGGAAGACCAATTAAGAGGAAATGTAGCACATAAAGGGGCTTCACTGATGGCTCAGCAGTAAAGAACCCATCTACCAATGTGGGAAACATAAGGGTATGGGTTTGATCCCTGGGTCAGGAAGATCCCCTGGAGGAGGGTATGGCAACTGACTCCAGTATTCTTGCCTGGAGAATCTCACAGACAGAGGAGTCTGGTGGGATACAGTCCATAGGGTCACAGAGTCAGACACGACTGGAGGGACTTAGCACACACACACGCAGCACATAAAATGAGATATAATGGTAGCACAGACTGCAGGTAACAGCAAGTGGTGAAAAATGGCTGGACCGGATTATATTTTGAAGGCAGAGTCAACAAGACTTGCCTAATGGACAGAATGTGGGATGCAACCATAGAAATTGAATGAACGTAGATTTGGTGTCTAAGCAAGAGAGTAAATAGTGCTGTCATTTACTATGAGGAAGGAGGAACAGATTAGGGAAGGGGCCACAGGACTGGGGCCTCGGCCAGAAGTCCCATAGAGGACAGGGACCCAGTAAAGGATTAGAAAAGATCCAACCATAAAAAATGGAAAGAAACACAAAGGAGTGTGGAATACCAGAGACCATGCAAAGCAGTGTCTCAACTAAGTCAAATAAAGTTTAGCGATCTTAGAAACGAGAATGAGGACAGTTCTCCAGGCTGGACAAGACGGAGGCTGCTGGATGCCTTGACCAGTGCTGTCTGAGGAACAAGGTCGAAGGCCTGTTTGAGACAGGCTAAGAGCCCAAGGGAAGGATGCAGAGACTCAGAACAGAAAGATGGAGAAAACAGCGACTCCCTGGCAGGCCAGTGGTTGAAACTCAGCACTTTCAATGTAGGGGGCACGTCGATCCCTGGTTGGGGAACTAAGATCCCATATAACTGCATGGTGCGGTCAAAAAAAAAGGAAGGTGGAGAACATGGAGCCACAGATGGAAGAAGACAGAGTAAAAGCGGTGCTTTGTTTCTTCTTTATTTCAACATGGAGTTTTTCCAGAGCATTTTAATGGATGGACTGATTCAGTCGAGAGGGGAATGCTGCTGCTGATGCTGACTCTGTATCTCTAGTCTCTATTCCTAGGCCAGTACTCACTGCCCAGTGGCAATCTATGTCTGGAGAACCCGCAAATGCTTCATGCTCAGCTTGGCCAAACCAGCACAGTCCCATTTGCACTGACTTTCTTTGCTGTAGTGATTATCTTACTTTTTAGGTTACAAAGATAGTTTATCAAGTTTGACAATTTCTTAATGGGGGACACCACAGCACAGTGACAACAATACAGCTGGGAAGAGGTGGCTTTGAGCCGTGACTGTGTGACAGCTGATGTGCAGCCAAGGGCAGGTGTCTTCCTGACAATCCCAGAGAAGGGGTAGGAGAGAGGGACCACCCACCAGCCCCAGCTGCGCCTGGTGGCCCTGAGACCTATAACTGCCACATTTCCCCCTAGAAAATTTCCATTAGAACAAAAAGGCATCACGTCACTTGAAATAAATAGTTTAAACTCATTTCACCCATCTTAAATTTATAGACATTAAGTATGTCCCCTTGCATTTATATATCACTTATAATTTAAAATCTTTTCATTATAATCTGCCCACAATTATAGGCTTTACTGTGATAATTCATAGTTGTTCCAAATTTTACAGAGGGAGTAAATCAGGCATTTTCTCAATGAATATCTTTTCTCTTCTTTATTTGGAAGAGGAAAAACAATAACATAAAAAGATGTTGTTGCTAAGTCGGGTGGGAGGAGAGAGATGGACTGGGAGTTCAGGGTCAAGTAGATGCAAACTTGAAGGCAATGGCACCCCACTCCAGTACTCTTGCCTGGAAAATCCCATGGACGGAGGAGCCTGGTAGGCTGCAGTCCATGGGGTTGCTAGGAGTCGGACACGACTGAACGACTTCACTTTCACTTTTCACTTTCATGCATTGGAGAAGGAAATGGCAACCCACTCCAGCGGTCTTGCCTGGAGAATCCCAGGGACGGGGGAGTCTGGTGGGCTGCCGTCTATGGGGTCGCACAGAGTCGGACACGACTGAAGCGACTTAGCAGCAGAAGCAGCAGCAGATGCAAACTATCATGCTTAGAAGGGATGGACAGCAAGGTCCTCCTTACAGCACAGAGAACTATATCCAATTTCCTGGGATAAACCATACTGGGAAAGAATATATATATTTCTTAAATATATAGAAAAGCGAGCCAAATCAAAAGAAAAGGCTAGTTAAACTAACCTATCATGCTAACCTGAGAAAAGTAGGCACACGGGCTCTTTATACTGTACTTTCTTTTTATCTTTGTTTCATAAGTGGACTGTGCTACAAAACATCGCTCTTTGAAGTGTAACTTAATTCCCTAAAAAATAAAAAGATGAAGCTGTTTTTATTTCATTTTGATGAGGCAGTTTTATCAGCATGTTGAAACCTTACTAAAGAAAAAAATTTTAACCTACTCTATCAACTAAGTCCTTCTGAAAACAATAATTTTGGCCAAAAATTCATGATCTTTAATGATAAAAAATAAAATGGCTAAATCTTAGAGAACTTTTCAGCATCTAATACCAAAACATTTCAGAAGGAAAAAGCATAAAAAGCGAAACTTTCAAGAATGGTCAGGTATGTACTGTTTTGTTACAAAACAGTATTCACCATATCCCACTATACAAATGGAAAAATATAATACGTGTACACAGACATGTAGTACAAACAAAAAAAGACCTCACCAAATTAACAGTAGTAATGTTTGGCGGTAAGATTATGAAATGAATTTGGGGGGACTTATCTATGCTTAAACTTTCTAGAATGATTAAACATCACTTGGATAATAAAACTGATAAAGAATCAATAATTAAATTAATAAGGCAAACATTTTTATTACCTGGTCCTTGCTATGTGATATATATGGCAAATATCTGTCTGACAATGTTGTTTTCTAGGGTCACCATACTGCCTCAACTTTAGCCAGGGACTAAAACCTAACAATCAAGAAATATATCCTGGAACTTCTCTGGTGGTCCAGTGGTTAAGAATCCACCTTCCAGTGCAGGGGACACAGGTTTGATCCCTCGTCAGGGAACTAAGGTACCCCGTGCTGTGAGGCAACTAAGCCCGTGTGCCGCACTTATGAGCCTGCAAATACACACACACGCACACACACACACAAGAAACACATCTTAAACATCCACTGCATTAGAATGAAATATTATTCAGCCATAAAAGGAATGAGGTACTGATGCATACTACACATAGATGAACTCTGAGAACACTATACTAAGTGACAGAAGTCAGGCACAAAAAGAAACACCACAATATTCAAATCCATAGAGACTAAAAGTAGATTAGTGTTTACCAGGGGTTGAGGGGAGGGGGAATAGCGTGTAACCCTAGAGGATGTTTTTCTCTAAGGTGATGAAAATGTTCTGGAATTACCAGTGGTTAACACTGTGAACATACTAAAAACAAAACAAAAAAAATACTGAATTACATACTTCATAGGGTGAATTTTATGGTATGTGAATTATATCACAATCTTAAATGCCCACTACATGCTTACTATGTGACAGATACAAGAATCTCTTAAGGGAAATAAAATTTACTCATAAAAAAAACTTAATACCAAATTAAGAACAACTTAGTACCAAATTACGTGAGTGGGGCTGTAAGTAAA
The DNA here is from genome assembly GCF_002263795.3 of Bos taurus. Classification (NCBI taxonomy): domain Eukaryota; kingdom Metazoa; phylum Chordata; class Mammalia; order Artiodactyla; family Bovidae; genus Bos; species Bos taurus. The sequence continues at coordinate 27,190,334 of NC_037343.1, forward strand.
ATGAAAATTCAGAAAGGAGAAAGATGAATGTGATCTGAGGCAGACTGAGGTTTCAGCAAACAGGCATAAACTAATGGCAAGCATAAAGAAAGAAATTCTGGGTTTCCCAGGTGGCGCCAGGGCTAAAGAACCTGCCTATCAACGGAGGAGACAGAAGAGAGGTGGGTTGGATCCCTGGGTAGGGAACATCCCCTGGAGCCGGAAATGGCAACCACTCCAGTATTCTTGCCTGGAGAATCCCATGGACAGAGGAGCCTGGCCGGCTACAGTCCACAGGGTCACAAAGAGTTGAACACAACTGAAATGGCTTATGCATGCATAAGGAAATAATAAAAAAGAAAAATAATAATCTATAGTAACCTTACTTCTAAAAATGCCATCTTTTCCTGACTCTTTAGATTTCTGAAAACACCATATTCTCAAGAAAACAAAGATGACTCCCTTAGCTCCTTTCCCGTAAGGAAGAAAGGAGAATGGAGTTTCCTGGCGTCAAATCGCATGGGAGGCTACTGTGAGAAACTTGGTTATTTTCATTGACTCACAAATGTGTTCCTGGGAACTTGTGACGTAAGTTATTTTCATCACAAGCACAGCAATAATCAGATCAAAACAACACATCAGCTTTCACAGCTGAACCTGCAGCTGTGAGGACGATAAATTGCTGGGGTATCTGAAAATGCTCAGAGTCTAGCTTGGACAGAACAGAAGAGATGGCTTTTCTTCCCCTGATACCAGGTCAGCCCTTCCCATTAACAGAGACATGAACTGCTCACTTCTTCCCAACTTGCACATCAAGAACTTCATGTTTTTAAAAAATAGTAAGCATCAAATCTAATATATACTTGGGAGCAGAGGCTCTCAGGGACAGACCATAGGGCAATACGAAAGGTAAAACACAGAGTGGGAAGGATGAATGTAAATTAAAACAATGAGTCATCACTTACAACTATTAAATTAGTGATTAAAACGTAAGATCCAACAGAGATGAGACTGATTCATTCAAAGATATAATGATGGTACTAAAAATTGTTTAAAATCCCACTTGGAAAGTAAAGTGTATCATGTTATCAAAACCCGTAAATTTACGTATACCCCATGAATTACCCTTACAGAAATAACTGAAATGAAGAAAACCTGTAAATGGCTGAAGATTTTTCACTGTGGTGTTGGAGCTATGAACAGTAAGATAGGAAACTAACATCCAATAAGTTAACCATGGAAGGGTAGCTGCTGGAGGGACTATGACCCAGGTACCAACTACTGTAAGTACAGTGTTAGAAAATGGCAAGATAAGGTTACAAAATAGAAATATTAAGTTGTAGATTTTAACCATTTAAAACATATGGACAGGACTTCCCCGGTGGTCCAGGGGTTAAGACTCCACTTCCACTGCAGGGGGCGCAGATTTGATGTCCGGTTAGGGAACTAAAATCCCACCTGCTGCATGGCGCAGCCAAAATATAAAAAATTAAACATACAGACACAGGAACTGTCTTGTACAGAATACGTAAGAGAACTCTGGTATTATGAGATCGGGTATGCTGCTGCTGCTGCTGCTAAGTCACTTCAGTCGTGTCCGACTCCGTGCGACCCCATAGATGGCAGCCCACCAGGCTCCGCCATCCCTGGGATTCTCTAGGCGAGAACACTGGAGTGGGTTGCTATTTCCTTCTCCAGAGATTGGGTATAGATGTCACTTTAAATTTGTTTAAATATCAATGTTAATATAGTTTTATAATAATGTACAATTTAAAAGTATACATAACACAATACAAACTGTGATAATGTGAAAATATTTCCCTAAAAACAGCAAATAAGATTTGATTCTTAAAGTGATCAATCTGAAGAGAAAGATTCAGGGAAGGACCAAACACCATTACATTAAGTTGCACCAGGCCTCCCCACACGCGCTGCACAGTAATTCATGCCCAAGTCATGTCTGAAGAAGGCTTGCCCTTCCAAAAATCCAAAGTCAGAGACAATTTTCATTAAAAAAGAAGAGATCAAAGATTTATTTTTAAGAGTTCCATTTTAACAGGACATGTATGCACTGTAACTATAAAGTTATGCTATTAATACAAGGATGACTCATTTCAAAGAGGAATTATTTCAGATTAAAATTTGGAAGACTTTTCCAAAAGGAAATTGAAAAAAAAAAAAAACTGACCAGGGCATTTACAAGAAATTTACTTTGTGTCAGAGGCTAAATTTATTCCTTTGACTGAAAAACCATGTGAAGTTTAACAGAAAGAAAAATAGAACTAAGAGTTTAGGATGTTCCCTGTCATAGAAAGGAATTTAAGCTTTGCAATAAAAGCACCAGAGTTTTGATTTATAAAATCCCAAATCACTTAGGTTTACCTAAGAAAATATATATATATATATATATAATATATATATATATATTGAGAAAAAAATTTGTCCTTTAGAGGAAAATGAACAATCTATAAAAAGAGTGACATAAATCCTCCCCAATCTTACAACTCACAGGAAACTCACCATAGAGGCAATCAGATAATAATGGTAGTAGAGAGTAGAGAAAAGTCAAGATGATTTTTGTATTTAATAATTCCCCTATGGAGACAGAAATGAAATGAAGGAAGGAAGACCCCAGACTACCTTCTAGAAGAGGATGCTGCTACTAGGCTTCCTATAACCTGGTCAAGAAAAACACCTCTCTTAACAGTAAGATACATAGAAAGGGATTAAGAAACAGCAACAACCAAAGCTTCTTTCAGTCTCTCAAACATACAGAGCCATTCAGCCCAACTCTGGCTTCCAACCTGAGAAAGGGGTCAGAAATGAGACGCAGATCATTCCAATCTTCCAGCATTTTCAGCCTCCTGCTCCTCAGAGACCTCGCTGTCTGCTCCTGTGGTAACTCTGCTCCAGGGGCCACGAACCAAGAACACGGGGCGGCTTGCTTGGCTCCCTGACTTGGACTTGCTCCGTCCCAAGGGCGGGCTGGGCTGCCCTCCTTCTGCAGGGGGTGTGCCGCCCAGCCACCCCAGCCTGGACGACCCTGCCACCCCTCCCCAGTAGTTCAGTGGGCATCCCGACAGAGGTCTCCGTGACGTCTCCCTCAGGAGCAGCGGGTACACTTAGTCTTTGAGTCCTTTCCCTCAGACACTCCCCAGCCTCCCTGATGACCCGTCCAACCTTGCTACCGCTATCGGCGATCACTGCTGACAGAGGCTTATGTGCCATCTCTCCTGCCCAGAGTTTACTCCTGAGGCCATTACACTGCTTTATAAAATCTTCATCAATTACCATGGGTCACATCTACTAATGTTCCATTAAAGATCAATGATATTTAAACCCACTTCTACACTAAGTATGGCATATATTCACTAAATGTACTGCATTTTGCTCATGGAATACTTTAAACATCAGCCTGTCAGTTTCTATCAGACATGTGAGTTATTTAAAGAAAAATCCGGGACTTCCCTGTCGGTTCAGTGGTTAAGATTCCACAATTCTCAACCTGGATGTCCTTCTAGAGATGAATGGATAAAGAAGATGTGGTTCATATATACAATGGAATATTACACTCAGCCATAGAAGGAACCACTTGGAGTCAGTTCTAGTGAGGTAGATGAACCTACAGTCTGTTATACAGAGTGAAGTCAGTCAGAAAAAGAAAAATATCATATATCAACACATATATAAGGAATCTAGAAAAATGGTATTGATGAACCTATCCACAGGGAAGGAATGGAGGAGACACAGATGTAGAGAATGGACTCATGGACACAGTAAGGGAAAGAGAGAGTGGGATGAACAGAGAAAGCGGCATCGACGTACATACACTATCACGTGTAAAACAGATAGCTGGTGAAAAGCTATTACACAGGGAGCCCAGGCTGGTGCTCTGTGATGACCTAGAGGGATGGGATGCATGGAGAGGAGGATGGCTCAAGAGCGAGAGGATATATGTATAATTATGGCTGATGTCTGCTGTTGTATGGCAGAAACCAACGCAACATTGTAAAGCAATTTTCCCCCAATTAAAAAATTAAAAAAAAGGAAAAAAAAAATAAAAGACTCCATGCTTCCACAGCAGGGGGCACAGGTTCCAGCTCTCATCAGGGAACTCATAAGATCCTGCATGCCGCATGGTGTGGCCCAAAAGTTTTTTAAATAAAATTAAATAAATTTTTTAAATAGAAAGGATTCATTAAAAATAAAGAAAAACCATAAAATCATATTCAAAGGATTTCTTTATATTATAAACTATTTCTTCGGTCACTAGAGCAAATGAGTAGAATCTAGAAATCAATGACACAAATTTGAATAGTTAAAAAAGTTCACCACATTTCCTAGCCATTCATTCAGGATCTTCTAGAGTACACAATCATTTTCTGAGACAACTACCATTCTGAGAAAAATGACATAGTAAATATGGTTACTTTAATAGCGGGAAAAAAATTCATCACATACTGAAAAGTAGCTGGTTTTAGATGTCTGATTACATAACCACTTCATCTACAGAAAGAGAGAGCAGTCACCTCCCCTGAGACATAGAGTCTTCTCTCATGAACGTCAGTCATTCAAAAGGAGCGCCTGGTTTGGTTTCCTCTCAGTCCCATCTTCTTGTTGTTTTCAACATCTTTCATTCACCCACAGAGAATGGGAAAGTCTGCATTCTTCAGGGCAGAGAGAAGAGACTGATCAACGAGCACAATAAAAGGTGATGTGATAGAGAAAGATGCAGGTGATGGCAGGACATGGCTAATCACGGTTGAGAGAGGAGCAGCTGAACTGAGGCGGAAGGAGCCGGCCTCTTGAAACATCCAGGGAAGACATTCCAGGCAACAACCCTGAGATGGGAACAGGCTTGGTCTGTGCCGTGACCACTAAGAAGGCCAGTGTATCAGGAATATAGGCACATATGAACAAGGATGGACAGGTAAACAGCTGATAAAGGGCCTTGAGGTCAAGTATAATGGACACAGGCTGAAGAATAAGGGACATCACTAGAGTAGTTCTCAAAGTATGGTCCCCAGACCAACAGTATCAGCATCGCTGGGAACTTGCCAGAAACAGAAAGTCTCAGGCCCCCACCTAGACCTCCTGAATCAGAAAACCTTGAGGTATGGCCCAGCAATCCCACTGAAGTTTGAGAACCACTGCATTGGGGCTTATAAGCAGAGATGTAACATGAAACTAAATTTCTGGGTAAATGAACTACAGCATTAGTTCTTTTACCAATAGATAACAGCAGTGCATATTAACCTGTATAGTGTATATTAACTTAAAATGTCAATGGTTAACCCTGTGACAATCAAAACTTCACAGACTTTTAAACCTGTAACTTACCTGTACATCAACTATACTTAAATTAAAAAAAAAAAAAAATCAGATTCATATACAGTGGTATTTTATCTTTGCCTATTTTTAATTTCAAGGAACTTCCAATCAATTATAAGAAATATAAAGACTTAAAACATAGAAGTTATCTGCTCCACAGTCACAGCCTCAAATCACCAAATGAGAAATCTCGAAAAGCTTTCTGGAATAATTCAAAACCATAAAATTGCCTCCAGCCCTGTCCCTCCCACAGACACGCACCTCGAGCCAGGAGGACACTTTCTCTCTGCTTCTCAGACGACTGTTCACATCACAGTTGTCCGGATCCCAGTCTTATCTGTCTTACTGGTCTATAAATTCCTTTGGTACAGAAGTTCTGGCCCTCAAATGCTTCCTCCCAGTTTTTCTCCTCTCCCGAAAAACACAATCTCAGTATCTGTCTGACACACAGCAAATCTGAATATGTGATTGTTCAACTGAACCGATACTGTGGCTCAGAGACTCAAAGTTCCCCGGAAGATGGGAATGTGAACAGGAAACAGATGTGAACAGTGTGTTCACGTCATCAGGCATAAGAAGCACTTATACGTGACCTCGCGGTGTAACTGCAAAGTGAGTTTTCTCAGAGCCAGACCATGTCTCAAGGGAAGAAAACAAAGCATTCTGCTTACTTTAGGATAACCTAAGAAATCTTTTCTCTCCTTTTCAACTATGCCAGAAGCCTGATTTAGGCAAGATTTCAAATTCCAAAATATCTATCAAAGTCGCTCACTTGAAGCTACTCTGCTTTCAGTGTCTGCCATAAACAAACAACAAAATAAAAGAACTAAATAAATATACTTGACTAGTTAATTCTCCATCCCTACCTCAACCCTTCTGTATAAGCTTCATGTTGGCTGGTATACTTTCTTCTAGGCTGAGCACTGCTGTCTTAGGAGCATGTCTAATTTTACACAAAGGCACCATCATAGACTTCACTCTATCTGTTGCTTTTATTCACTAAGCATTGTATTTTTAAACAATTTTTACTGGAGTATAGTTGATTTCCCAACTGTATTAGTTTCAGGTGTACAGCAAAGTGAATCTGATACATATACACATATCCACTCTTTTTGAGATTCTTTTTGCATATAGGTCATTACAGACCCATGGGAAAAGTTCCCTAGAGTAGAGCTCCCTGTAAGCACCGTATTTTTAAGATCCATGCATGATCGCCTGAGCACAACCAATCCATGATTTCTAGTTCTTTCCTTTCTACCTGGCAGTCTGCTATGGAAGTGGTCCTCTATGTTCAAAGATTTCACCTCTGTGAAACTTCTCCCAACAATGGACATATATTTAAATGGGCAAGCACTACCCTCCCCAAGGAAAATTAAAAATAAGAACATTCATTCACCCAAACTACATTTATTAAATGCCACTGTGTGTCAAACACTGTGCTCAGTGTTAGAAACACAGACTAGAGGATGGGTCACACCCTCAAGCCGCACACAGAGCACAAAGCCCCACAGGGCCCCGCAAACACGTGACACAACCGGAGAACTTCCTGGTGGAGGTTCAGATGACGTCCAGTGAGAACAGGGAAAAAAAACCACCCGTCTCAAGGAATACTACTGAACCGAAAAGGGTAGGATGAGTCAGACAAGAAGAGGGCTGTCCAGGCAGAAAAATGGCACATGTAAAGGCACAGCAGTGAGAGGAAACCCGGCGTGCTATCGTCACGCAGCCCCAGAACTGCTGAAACCAGGAAGGTGGGAGGTCAGACAGAAGGAACAGGTCACCTCTCAACCCCTGAGTCACAGCTGTGACGCAGAAACTCGGGACATACACGACTTATTTCACACTGACAATTAAGGCCCAGTCAGACGGCGCAGAGCAGGTGATGGACGTCAATATACAAGAAGGTGCAACTCACTGCCAGCTAGAGGAAAACAGATCAAGCCCCACAGAGGCCTAACACAGCGTCCCTTGGGAGCATGAAGGAGGCGGTGAGCAGATCTTCTTCCCCAACTGCCCTGCAATCCTGAAGGCAGGCCGGCTGAGCAGGGCGAAGGGGGCTGCCCTTCTGCCAGGCACGAGGCACACGCACCACTTACTTTCCCTCCGCAGCGGGCGCTGGGTGTGAAGGGCTGAGTTGCTTCATGTTTTGAGTCTTTCGATCACTTCCCTTCCCCACTGAGAGGCCAAATATTCTACAAATGTATTTGGACACAAAAAAGGCTGAAATCCACTGGGCCAGATGATAAGGAAACTTTGGATCTAGCTAAGGAGATTATGTTGGTATGCTATAGGTAATACAAGTCAGTCTTGAAGAATTCTGGACAGGGGGAGCAACAGACACTATCTCAGATCACCATGGAAGTAGTGTGGAGATGGACTGACGGGGTGAAGGACAGTAAAGGTATAAATAAGGAGAGGATCACCCCTTCCAGGCAGGAGAGGGGTAACACAGAAGAAGAGCACCAGGGGCTAGAGAGGAGGAGTCCGGGACATAGTGATGAAACCATCATGGGAGAAAATGGAAGAACGGATGGAATGCAGGATAACATCCAGGTCTCTTAGTGACCGAAAGCAGCGATCAACACCTACCAGAGAAAGATCCTATTTAACTTTAAAATAAAATTAGTATCCAAAATAGTCCCCTTTTCCAGATCAACAAATTACAAGAAAATAATAATAATAACCTGTGCTGTGCTTAGTCGCTCAGTCATCTCTGACTCTTTGTGACTCCATGGACTGTAGCCCACCAGGCTCCTCTGTCCATGGGGATTCTCCAGGCAAGAATACTGGAGTGGGTTGTCATACCCTCTTCCAGGGGATCCTCCCAACACAGCAATCAACCCAGGTCTCCCTATTTCAGGCAGATTCTTAACTATCAGAGCCACCAGGGAAGTCCAGTAATAACCTACACGTCACAAATTATCAATAGCTAGCAGTTAGCAACTAGATATTGCTGTGATACAGAAAAACACTGGCAGGAAGAGACTCTTTCTAGAATTTAAGTCAGCTCTGATTTCAATTTCCTAGGTCATTGGCTGTTTTGTATCTTTGTCAATAAAATGAAGATTACCATTGATTAAAAAAAAAAAAAAAGGTGAAGGAACTTGTAGGTGAAAGCACTTGAAGCTTTCAAAGCAGATGATCATGGGGTGGAAGGCACAGTTGTTGTAAAATACTTGTAGGGTTAAGGCATCCGCAAGGGACTGATCTCCATGCACGGCGACAGGCTTTCTCTAAAGCTCTGCAGAGCTCTTTAAGGATGTAACAAGTCTGGTTTCTCTTGAGTCTCACAGGAGGAGCTTGTGGAGTGGAATAACCCTGCCCATCCCTGTCCTGATCTTATGCCCAACCCTGGGGTAAGATCAACCCTTCTCTCATCCCTGGGGCTTCTGAACGCCTAGAGCAAGTCACACACTGCATGGACTGAGTTCATAGCGAGTTCACACTAACTGCTGGGCCCTCACAGTATATGATAAAGCTTTTATCCATCTTTGGTGGTTTTCCATTGTCTTCCTACCACAAGGGCTGTCAGGCTCCCCCCATATTTCCCAGTTCTTTGGCTGTGGCACCTCCACAATCTGTTCTCACACAGCAATGGAGGCATCTTTTCTAATCTCTCCATTTATGTCACTTTTACTCCTTAGAACTTTTCCAGGGGCTGTCACATCCCTTCCCCTGGCAACTAAACTCTTCGCCCCGCCCAGGAAAGCCTACAGGCTGCACTTCTCCACCTCCACTCCAGTCACTCGCTCCCAACCACTAAGCTCCGGCCTCATAGTCCCCCTTGCTTCCTCCAGGCCTTTGCACCATCCCCTGGGAATTCTGCCTACTTGATATGTTGTTGTTGTTCAGTCACTAAGTCATGTCCAACTCTGCAACCCCATGGACTGCAGCACGCCAGGATTCCCTATCACTATCTCTTGGGATTTGCTCAAAATCATGTCCATTGAGTCAATGATATCATCCACCCATCTCAGCCGCTGTCATCCCCTTCTCCTCCTGCCCTCAATCTTTCCCAGCCTCAGGGTCTTTTCCAATGAGTCAGTTCACATCAGGTGGCCAAAACACTGGAACTTCAGCTCCAGCATCAGTCCTTCCAATGAATACTCAGGGTTGATTTCCTTTAGGATTGACTCATTTGATCTCCCTGCAGTTCAAGGGACTCTCGAGAGTCCTCTCCAACACCACAGTTCAAAAGCATCAATTCTTTGGCACTCAGCCTTCATTATGGTCCAACTCTCACATCCATACATGACTACTGGAAAAATCATAGCTTTGACTATATGGACCTCTGTCAGCAAAGTAACGTCTCTGCTTTTTAATATGCTGTCTAGGTTTGTCATAGCTTTTTGCTCCTCCCACAGATCTGCACAGGTCTCAGCCAAGATGTCACTTCCCTGACCACCAATCTACAGCAGCCGTCCTAGTCACATGCTGTTTAAATCCTACATAACTCTTTTGTTTTGTTTCTACTTTCCATATCCTCTCCGCTCCAAGCCTCCCACTAAGCTTCAGGAGAGGTACGCTCCTTGAAAACTGTCATCTTCTTTCCTGTATCCATGGCACTGAGAACAGTGCCTGGAATATAGTGGGTGTTCACTGCACACTTATTGAACAGATGTTGTCCCCAAAAGGCCATCCAAAAACAATCAGCAGGTTAATAAGGAAGAAGGAAGATCACTGATTTAATATGATTTCATTCCATACCAGTCTCCAGTTTATTTCCAATAAATTCATCTGATTAAATGGAATCACTCTTCCTCACTATACACACCACCCTGGGGCAGCAAGGGGAGATGCTGTCACTTTGTCCTCATCTGGAGATTCTGCCAGCAGTGGGCATTCCTCCAAGTCACAGATTCACCTCTCAAGCCCCTGGAAAAGACTGCACAATAAAGACGGCAACCTCACAGCAGACTCTCTAGTTTCCTGCCCTCCGTGGCTCTTAACCACCCATTCCACTCTGACCCTTACTCTCCTACCTCACAACGTTCACACCCTGTTTAAACATACCATCAAAAGCAAGATTATCCAATACCCCTCAGACAAAAGGCAATTGTATCAAAGAAAGAAGAAGAAGAAAAAAGGAATCATTACACCCCTTCTCTTTCCCAGATGATGCGAAAGAGCCGAGATCTCTATAGAAGCATTAAAGGTAGAAAAAAATAATAGTCACTGAGCCATTTCCTTTGCACAGGGTGAAGTCAGCTCCACATCAGTCGAAACTTGATAAGAGAACCATTTACCAAATTTATCACCCAGTGTGGATTTACATATGGGAAGATATCTCTGTTTTCCTTAAAGTCAAAAATAATTAGTGTTATGCTCTATAAACCAGTATTTGAAGTTGTCATTAGCCAAAAGAATACCATGACTACTGTCTTGATAAGTATACAGAAACATTCTAGAGCATTTCTTCACAGGTGGACCTGGTTCTCATCTCATTTCTGCCAAGTGACCCAGGGTAAATTACCAAAACCCTATGGGCTTCAAATTCTTTGTTACATGAGAAGGGGGAAGCCTTGCTTCACAGGGTCAAAACCGGATTATCTGAGATGAGCAGCCCAACAGAGGGGCAGGTGTTGGGCACACAAGGGGTTCCAGCAGAAGCTCCCTCTCCACCCTGGGTGGAAAATAAAAGCATGGGGCTTTCAACCATACCAGTTGACAGAGAAATTATTCTTTCCACTACGGAAGATTAACACACTGTCTGGATCATTTCTTATTATTACCACTAGTAGTTTAAAGCAATATTTTACAATAGTTTACTCCTTATGATTCTCTATTACTTTTCTAAACTTGTGTCTTAAGGATTTCTGGTTGAAATGTTGGAAATTTAAATAAATAGTACTAAGTCACAAATCTGTTTCTAGAACAACCACTGAAGTACGCATTTCAAAAGGGAAAATTCAGTATTTATTGGTCCCGTGAAAATTTTCAATGAAAAATCTGGTTCCGTTAACCAAATGAGTCATTTGTGTTTGGATAAATATTAAGCAGAAAAAAGCTAAAAATGGCCACAGTCGCAGAGTCTGTGAAGCTACTTTTCCTACACAGGCTCTAACTATGTTGGGAATTTGCATTTCTTTGATAAGAGAGTTTTCCTCTGATAAGAGAGTATGCAGAATGTTTTAAGAATCACTGCGTCCTTAATGTTCAGTGCTCCTGAAGGCTCTCCTAATGACTAAGACTTCTCAGCTCTCCCCAACAAGATGAAAAATTTTACTGTCACACCTACCACTCCAGCCTAAGTATACCTCTCACAAGGTCTGTCATCTGTTTTTGCTTTTCTCAATGACATCTGATTAAAAGAAAATGTTCTGTTCAGTACCTGCTTCAGTATCATGAAAAAAGAGAAATATTTAAATAATGTTTGACTTGAAAAAGTGGCATGAGCTGAAAAGAACACTCTGGATTCCTGAATTCTTCTATCCCACTCTTCATGTTCTTTGCAGTACTTGTAAGTAGAAAAGGCTGGTGAGAGGTTTACAGGGTTGTTGTTTAATCGCTCAGTCATGTCTAACTCTGCGACCCCACGGACTGCAGCATGCCAGGCTTCCCTGACCTTCACTATCTCTCGGAGCTTGCTCAAACTCATGTCCATTGAGTCGATGATGCCATCCAACCAACTCATGCTCTGTTGTCCCCTTCTCCTGCCCTCAATCTTTCCCAGCATCAGGGTCTTTTCCAATGAGTCGGCGCTTCACATCAGGTGGTCAAAGTATTGGAGCTTCACCATCAGTCCTTCCAATGAATATTCAGGTTGATTCAGAGGTTTATGGTACATGATGGAAATCATATCAACATGTATTGGTACGCTGTTACCCTATTTGAACTAGAAAGAGGCTGGACCTTACATGAGCTGCAAGAATGGCGCAGTGTTAGGTGCACTTTAGAAAGACGTTTTAAGAAGTCTCACATACTATGGTAGATTACCAAGAGATAAAGGTCTACAGTGTTCCTTAAAAGCTCCAGAAAAGAGAGGTTTTGTTTTCTTGTTTTTACCATCTGCTGCTGGGGGACAGGGAACGTAGAGAGAGAGAAAAAACAGTTCTTCCTAGAAGCAGTGTATGAATAAATGACCCTCTGTGTCCCTCTAAGATAAATTCTAAGTTAATTTTTACAATATAAGCAGGTGTATGATTGTGCTACAGTTCTTTATAAAGTCTAAATCCAGTTTCTCTCAAACAGGTAAAAATACAGAAATTGTTAAAATTCTTTTCGGCTTTTAATTAGTGTAGCATAAGTCACAAGAAACAAATTTCACTACAGCACAGGAAATGTGAGATACTTTGCACATTTTCTTTTAAATAGATGATTTGTTTAACAGCCTTTGAGAATTATAGTTCTATAGAGAACCTACCTTAAACTTTATTCTGAAATAAAACCTAAGCTAATGGACTGCATTACTTCTCAACAACAAAAAGGAATTCTTTCAGAACATGGTATAATCATAATAATACAATGTTCCAAAGCTACAACTTGAAAAGGTTTGTCATTTCAAAACACAATTTCAGTTTGGGAAAGTATGTGCAAATAAAACCAGTATATAATACAAATAATACTTTAAAACATGAAAATAATACAAGTATTTCAGCAGAAGTTAAGCTCTCAGGCTGGGGAGCTGACTAAGCTGCCTTTAGAAATACATAAATCTGATTGACCAAGAATGAGACTTCTAAAGGAGCTACTGCAATATCCCATTTTTTTGGTCCCAGACTTCCAAAATTATAAGTTCCAATAATCAGATGATATTTCACAGCATAATGAAATTGCTAGGCGTAATTATGATACCTCTGTAGCATTGAAAGATAAAATGCCATAAACCTAAAAATAAATCATGATTAGTTCAACTGAGCTCTTTAAAATAAGCTATTATTTTCTCCAAAATATTATCCATATTAGGGTTTTGTGGTGAAATTCATTTAAACAGAACACTAAATTAAATAATCGGAAAACCCATTCTCCAAGTCATTAGGGATAAACGACCCATTACAATTTCATTTAAAGTATTAACGTAAATGTGAAGCTGCAAATATGGGATTCAAATGTAAAATGCTCCTTTGTGCCCCTTCATCAAACCAACTGCCCTGTCGATACAGTCAGTGACCATCAGGCATATGTGGCTATTTAGATATAATTAGATTTTTTTTTAAATTCAATTCCTTGGTCTCATTAGTCCCATTTTAAGTGCAGTAGCTGCGGGTGGCTGGTGGCTACCACACTGGACAGCACAGATACAGTTCATTTTCTATCACAGCTGAATATAAATGCCACATATATGACATCAACCACTGAGACAGGCAAATTCAAGTCCTCTGGCCTTCCACACGGCACTGTGGAACACTGTGTGGTTTTGTGAGCAGGTTTTTTTCATTTACCTTTGAGCAGCAGGTACAAACAGAAATTGTTATCAAACTGTATCTAAAAAGAACAGGGAATGCTTTTAGAGTTAGCTAAGCTCTTTCATACCCACTCCAGTGTTCTTGCCTGGAGAATCCCAGGGACAGGGGAGCCTGGTGGGCTGCCGTCTCTGGGGTTGCACAGAGTCGGACACGACTGAAGCAACTTGGCAGCAGCAGCAGCAAGCTCTTTCATAAAAATATTCTTGTTTGAATACAACACTTCACAAAATGAAAAGTAATGAAAAAAGATATGTGATATAATTTTAAACAGCTGAGAAATGTTGCTTTTAATGACGATTTCCCTTTAGTTGATAAATACAACATGAGAATGCCTCATTAAACAGCCATACTGCCAAACTACAAATAACGTTTCTTTAATGAAGAAAAAGATACAGTGTCAAGTAGGAAGGAGTAATCAGTTTCTCCTCACCAAGTTGTGGAAATATCACAGAACCAGACATACCAACTATGGCAGGTATCTCAAAATGAGTGTAATTATTACACCCTTTTCTGCAGTACCCTATCATTATCTCTACTGTGATTCTCAGCACTTGCCTACTTATTTTTAGTTAGCCTACTAAAATGCATCATCCCCTTCTGATTTGGGATCCAATTATCACTTCATGTCCCACATGAAAGAAATTCACTTGATTCTCTACCATTTGTTGAGAAAACACATGAACATAATTTATTTGCACAACTTTAATATAATGCAGTCTAAATAGCAAGTTGTTATCTCCAGCATTCCTGTAAAAGCAATTTTAAAAATGTATTCTTAATGTCACAGAACTGTACATTTTAAAATGGTTAAAACTGTCATTTTTATGTTATGAACATCTCACCTCAACAAGAAAGCATATCAAGGTAATTGTCTACATTCTGAGACTATCCATTTTTCCCTATTAAGCAAAGTGCTTTTTTTTGATAAATTGGTTAGTTTTTCAAAGTAATAAATTTAAAACCTCACTTGATGATGGAATAAAAATCCATATTAAAAGCTAAAGAGAAGAGATATATTTAAGAAAACAGTCTTATTTTCAAATATCCCAACTATTACAGGATAAAGATATAACAAGAGGTTAATAAATGAAATTTTTTTTCATATTTTTTATGTGTTGCCAGTATAAGAATCTCCAGTTTAACCTAACCAATGTTACAAATTCAAGAGAAGTTCTTATCTAGCAACTATCCCGAGAGAGGCAAGGAGGCACTAACTGTTTCATAAACAATAACTCTAATCCTCACAAACATCCTAAAGCTAGGTTACTACTAAAACCCCCATTTTACAGATGGTGAAACAAAACACTAAGAAAGAAAAAAGGCTATGGTCACAAAGGTAGGAGCTGAGCAAATACTGCACATGCCACCACATCATGAGTCCTGTTAGATTCTACTGACAGGGTTTCCTTGGTGGTCCAATGGTTAAGAATCTGCCTGCCATTCAGGGGCCACGGGTTTGATCCCCGGTCCAGGAAGATCCCACATGCCAAGGAGCAGCAAAGTCCGTGTGCCACAGCTACTGAGGCAGCACTCTGGGGTCTGTGCCCACAACAAGAGAAGTCACTGCAATGAGAAGCCCACGCACCACAACGAAGAGTGGCCCTCGCTCCCGGCAACTAGACGAAGTCCACGGGCGGCAAGGAAGACCCGGCACAGTCTAAGAAAAATAAATCTTTTTTAAAAAGATTCTACTGACGTTAGGAAACGCAATAGCCTAAAGAGCTATATAACTTTCTATACATTGTGATGATCTGGTATGTAAGAAGGAAAACTTTCATCATCATTAATAATGGCCAAAGAATACCTTAACATACAACTGATCTTTAAGAAAGAAATCATACCGCAACAACAAACACTTGTCTTGCTCCTATTTTTAAGGAAAAAAATCACAAACTGTGAAAGTTATTTTTAGGCAAAGAAATGTAAATACAAGGAATAAAACATTTTAATGACAAAATCCCTCACCCTTCTCCATATTTTAAATATTGGTCATTCACATCACAAACCTAACTTCATAACCAGGTATCAAACTAAAAAAGGACACATAATGCTATTAACACTTTCAAATTCTCTGAATCCTGGCAGGACAAAATATCCCAAACCATCTAAACTGAATTATCAAAACCAATCAATCAAATGTGTCCAGTATGTGAAAGTTTAAGAAACCCTCCCACAACACAAGCTAAGGGGCCAGAAGATAGTGTATTCTGCATCTGAGACTGCATATACACAAAATTTGTCCTCACTCATTCCACAGACTCTATAAAAGTAAAAGAAAAGTGATTTCTTTGTTTCCACAAATGAAGCCATAAGAAAACATCGCTCGACTGCAAGATAATCCTGCTTCAGTGGCAGAAGTGTAAAGTACATACAATTTCCTCGAGGAAACACGCTACTGAAATCTGCATAAGCCACTGCAACCCTCCAGCTTCTGCGACCGTTGAAGAAAAAGGGCATTTCAAACGTCTCAAACCTGTTGTTCACCTGTGTGGCCTGGTGGACACGTCGAAAGCGTACGGAGTCTATAAAGAACTCACCAACCTTCTCCGAGGGCTCGCTAAACAAGCTGTGGAAACGGTGGGAGCCAGGCAAATGCGTTTTTACTGCTATCAAAAACTTTGAGGCTTCATTTATTAAAATCAGTTTCCAGATAAAAAGAGTTGGCCATCACCGATATCAAGATCGAAATTCAACTAAAAACAAAAGGTACGCTTTTCGGTACGTGTATTTCATGCCAACTTGAAGTTGTTTCTTGTTTTTTTTAAGACAAAGCAAATAAGATTCCCGGTTCCCTTGTTCTTGACCTTCAGGAACTGCAAAAAAAAGTCAGGACCCAGCCAGACAGAAAAAGAAAAGTTTAGAGTGGCTGCCGCACCGGCTCGGGAGCAGTTGCTGGGACCCCTACCCTCGGTGAGGGTCTCCCCGTTCCCGCACGCGGGAGCTTGGGGTGGGGAGGATGGAGCCGCTCGCGGGAGGTGAGCTATGCACGGACCACCCGCGACGCGGACTCAGCCCCCCGCCGCCGCCATCCCCGGGCTCTGCTCCGGACCCGCACGAAGGCGGGCACCAGACCCCTGCCCGCGACCCCGCACACTTCCGGTCCCGGCCCCTACCGCCCGTCCGCTTACCGGCATCATTTTGGACCCGAACCGCATCGAAGCTGGTGGCGAGATGACGGCCCGGAGCCAAGCGGAGGCACCCCGGAGTGTGGGGGTCGCACGGTGCGGGGGAGGGGAGCGCAGAGGGAGGCCGCCCGAAGGCGGCGGACCTGTTGCAAAGAGGCGGCGGGTGGCGGGGCGGCGTGCGGGTCCCCAAAGCTCTCAGTGCGGGCTGGGGCGCCACCGAGCCCCGAGCCCACCTCCGGCCAGGCCCCCCCGTACGTGGCTTTGTCTGCTCCGCGCTCGCCACGGCCCGGACTCCCTCCTCGGCTCCGAAACCAACTAATCCCCGGGCCGGGCCCCCGCCGCCCGCGCCGGCTCCGCCCCCCGCGCGGGGCCCCGCCCGCGGCGCGCGAGGCGGGGTGGGGGAGGGGAGGCCGCGGGGACGGAGCCGCGCGGGCCCGCGGCGGGAGGGAGGCCGGGGGCGGGAGCGCGCCCGGGGCGGCGGGGCCGCGCCGCCTTTATTTGCCTTCGGGATGACAAGTTACCGGGGGCGCGCGCGGCGGAGCCACCAGAGCGCGCGCGCGCCCGCAGGCGGAGCCGAGGACTCTGAGGCCGCCTCTGGAAGACAAAATAAGGAAAGCGCCGGACGAACCCCAGTGTTGCTGCGGCCGTCACCTCCCCGCAGTTTCGAACTGGGTCGGGGTGGGGGAAAGCGGGGGGAGTGGGGGCTGAATCCTGGGCGGAAACTTGGCACCTGGACGGTTCCTCCCCGGAGCACCGCCGCCGGCCTCGGCCGGAGCCAGACGACCGTACCTCCTGGGAGGACCCAGCCGCGGGGCTGGAGTGGCCGAGGTCCCTGGAGGCTCCGGCGACGGCCCGGTCCCAGCAAAATGGAGATCGGCGGGTCCGTCTCAGCTGGCACTGCATTCCGAGAGTTCCTGGTGGAGGAGTCCTCGGGCTGTCGCCTTCCCTCTCTTCTGCATCGCCCAAACTCTAGTTTAGAACTCTGTGTGACTTTCTGTAACTAAAAACAAACAACAAAACCCCGAACATTAAAAAATAACTAAAATGATCAATTTTGTTTGTTTTACCACAATAAAAATAAGTAAATAAAACCAAAAAAAGTTTGAAGCAGCTTTCCGAGGAGCTTCTTTTTCTGCTATTCTAAAAAGTCCTGGATTTCCTCTCTGAAGGGTACTCGTTACACCCTCAGGACAGTCTCGGAAATGGCCACACACTCTGCTCCCTTTGCCTAGGAGAATTGCAGTGGCTCATTTTGAAAGAGCAGCAGAGCTGGTTTAGGCACCTTCTTCCACCTTCCAAGGACACAGATTCCTGGAACCCTAACTACAGGAAACTGTAGTTCTGTTTAAATTGTCCTTGTGAGCGAGATTAAGTGGAATAAAGCCCCTGCATTCACCTAGCCTCAAGCATGGACAGATCTTTCTTAGTCCAATATTGTTGGTCAGTCGCTCAGTCGTGTCCAACTCTGTGGGACGCCATGGGTTGCACGACGCCAGGATTCCCTGTCCATCACCAGCTCCCAGAGCTTGCTCAAACTCATACCCATTGAGTCGATGATGCCATCCAACCATCTCATCTTCTGTCGCCCTGTTCTCCTCCTGCCGTCAATCTTTCCCAGTATCATGGCCTTTTCCAATGAGTTGACTCTTCACATCAGGTCAAAATATTGGAGCTTCAGCTTCAGCATCAGTCCTTCCAGTGAATACTCAGGGTTGATTTCCTTCAGGATTGACTGGTGTGATGTCCAAGGGACTCTCAAGAGTCTTATAGTCCAATATATCGCTAACCAGAATCTCCATCATCAAACTCTTAGCCTTCTTATCCCAGCTACATATCTGGAAATACTAATATATTAAGCTATGGCTAATTCAATTAGAATCAAAAATTCTCCAAAAATCTAGTGTAAAGCCTAGTTATTTTAAGAGGATTGTCCTAAATTGTAAAGGAAATTCATCCTTTTATTCAGTAAATATTTGTCTAATATTTACTACATGCTGAGTATTCTTCTAAGTATAGGGATACATTAATGAAGACAACAAAATTAGGTGGACAGTAAAATCAGTAGCTGAGTATATTAATAATTAATATTTACATAAATTACCAATTATCTCAGCCAGTCCAAAAAAAAATGACCAAATATAAGACAAAAATTAAGGGGATGAGGCATGCAGGTGAAATTTTAAATCAAGTGGTCGAGGTAGACCTCACTGAAAAGATGATATGTGAGCACAGACTTGAAGGAGTAAACTGCAGCCTTCATGAAGGCTTCCAAGCAGAGGGAACAGCCAGTGCTAAGGCCTTGAGGTAGGAGCCTACTTGGTGTTTCCAGGACCCTCAAGGAAGCCTGGATGGCTAGAGCGGACTGGATAAGATAGAGAGAAGCAGAAGATGAGGTAGAGTGAAATAAAGAGCCAGATAATGTACAGCCTTACGAGCCATTATAAGAACTTTGGCTCTTACTCTGAGTGAAGTGGTTAAGTCATAGAAAAAATTTAACCAATGGCTACCATGATATGACTTCTGTTTTAATGGAATCACACTAGCTGCTGTGGTAAACAGACTGAAAGTTTAGCAGAGAACCTGTAGGAAGAGCTTGCAATAATCCAAGAAAAAGATGAAAGTGGCTTGGGCAGTAATGGTGAACATTGTGAAAAGTAGTCAGATGTGAGATGTATTTTGAAGGTCAAACTCATAGAATTTTGTGACAAGGTAGATATGGAATAGGAGAGTAAAAAGTCAAAGAGAAGTCCAAGGCTTTTGTCCTAAAGAATGGAAATTGCTACCCACCAAGACTGAGAAAAACCCTGAGTGGAGCATGTTGCAGGAAGAGGCAATCGTTAAATTTGAGAATCTTAATTTTAAAAAGCCCTAATCTTGGATTTTAGCACATTTATGGGAACCAAGACTGCCTATTGGCAACCTGCAGGGACTATATAACCGAAAAAACCTATCTCGTATTCCACTGACTTTCATTATTTTCTTGCATGCAAAGAAATATCAGAAACAACTACAAATAAAGTCTCAGAAACGACCACGATCTAGGTCATCCAGAGAAAGAATTCTGGGTATCAATCACTAAACCTCCCATTCTCAACAATGAGAAAACATCTCTCCTTCATATCCAAAAAACACTGTGTGTTACTGGTCACACACAATAGTAAATTATATTTAGAGGGAGCATTGGCAGCCCTGACTTATTAATAAAATAATAACCAAAGTAGAAGAAAGGAGAGAAGAATTGGGATATGATGGCCCGGGTCTATTTTTTTACTGCCTTTTTTTCACGAACGGGCTGTTTTGCTGCTTGTTTCTCCCAAGAACAGGAAAGAAAAGGGGATAGCACCTGGCAGTGTGTCCCGAAACCTACTTCCAGCCAATTGAGAATTCCCTGCTGCCAAAGAGCAGGTATGTTTCTGTTTGAGGGTTTTGTTTTGTTTTCTTTCTCTCCTCTTTTTTTTTTTTTTTAGCATAGAAGCATGAAACCAAAGAAACCTTGTCTGTGCTTTGGTTTCATTTGTTCAAATTCTGTGCCATCATACTGAGCTCTCAGATAAGCTATTTTCTTCCTTCCATCTCTTTCTTCATGCCCACTCTCACCTGCTTATTGGTGGAGAACCTATCGTTCTCCTAACTCGATAATTCTGCAGTCAACTCTGAGAAAGATAAATCACCACTCGCTGGGTGGGGAGCTGCTGTCTTCTCTTTGGATCTCACCTCACCCCCAGGCACAGTACAATTACCTGTTTGGCTTCCCAACCTGTTTGTGTTCCCAACTTCCTCCCCATGTTACTTTCTTTCCCGTTTCCCACAGTGTCGCAAACCTTGCATCCCTCTCTCTCCCCCTCAGGAGATGAACTCCCATCTTCCTTACCCAATGATATTGAGGCTATTGGGGCTTGCACTACACTCCTGCAATATCATTTTCTCCACGTCCAACCTATGTGGCCTTCTCTGCGTTCTTCCTCGCCTTCCCTCTCCTACTGTGGATTCTTTTCTTTAAAAAAAAAGAAAATTATTTATTCTGTTTGGCTGCACTGGATCTTAGTTGCAGCACTCAGGACCCTCTATCTTCTTTGCAGGATCTTAAGTGGCAGAAGGCAAAGAAACTCTTAGCTGTGGCATGTGGAATCTAGTTCCCTGCTGCTGCTGCTAAGTCACTTCAATCGTGTCCGACTCTTTGCGACCCCAGAGATGGCAGCCCACCAGGCTCCCCCGTCCCTGGGATTCTCCAGGCAAGAACACTGGAGTGGGTTGCCATTTCCTTCTCCACTGCATGAAAGTGAAAAGTGAAAGGGATCAAACCCAGGCCCCCTGCATTTGAAGTGCAGAATCTTAGCCACTGGACCACCAAGGGAGTTCCTGTGGATTCACTTTACAACTGTGTGCCTGTATTTTGCCAGGCACTGTTCTAGACTCTAGAGCTACAACAGCCTACAAAACAAAGACTCTGCCTTCATGAAGCTTGTGTTCACGTCAGGGAGTTAGACAATAAATGAATGAGGTTATAATAAATGCTTTGGGTCAGGGATGGGGAACAGCTAGGTACACAAAAGAGGGTAAAGTCTGTTTTGGATACAGTGCTTAGAAAAGGCCTCTTATGGATGAAGTGAAGGACAAAATCAGACTCTAGGCAGTGGAAGAGCCTGAGGCTGCTGCTGCTGCTGCTGCTAAGTCACTTCAGTCGTATCCGACTCTGTGTGACCCCACAGAGTGTGCAATTAAAGAAACAGCAACAAAGGCCAATGTGCCTGGCCTTGAGTGAGTGAGGAGGAGAGTGGTCAGGGAGGTAGAAGATGTAGCCACGGTCTGGATGTATCATGTGGGACCATTTGATGTTCTACCCATTATGCTCCTTCTTGAAACCTCAGATACTCCCATCAAATTTATCTGGTTCTCTCCTGCATTCTCTTTAAATTAACAGTAACCAAAAGACAGAGATGGGACAGAAGCTTCCATTTCAAGCCTCCTTAATGCCATCCATGCTTTTCTCATTGCTTTGACTATCTCCCCCCTCATCCTACTTCTGCTAGCCTTTTAAGTGCCTACCTAAATGTCATTCTTGCAGCTCATGTTTGCTGTTTCTCCACCAGAATTAATCAATATCTCATCTATATTCCATAGCCCTATATATGTATATATAAAATGTATGTATTGTTGTACTTACTATATGATATAGAAAAATATATCTGTCTCTCCAGCTAGACTCAGTGGCAAAATCTATTCATCTATTTACTCAGTGGCAAATCTGTGTATCTTCAGCCTTAATGTTGTGCCTAGGCCATAACAGGTACTCAATAAATGTAAAACTGATGGTACTTAATCGGTGTTTGGGCTTCCCTGGTGATTTAGTGGTAAAGAACCCACCTGCCAATGCAGGAGACAGGGATTTGACACCTGGGTCAGGAAGATCCCCTGAAGAAGGAAATGGCAACCCACTCTAGTTTTCCTAGAAAATTCCTTGGACAGAGGAGACTGGTAGGCTATAGTCCACGGGATCACAAAAGAGTCGGAAACAACAGAGCAACTAAACGAACTAAACAAAACCACAAAACAAGTCAGTATTTACCATGCTCTCTTTTCTCTTTGCTGGGCATAGTGAGGTTGTGTTCTTGACCCCTGCAATAGCCTCAGCAGGGCTTTCTGCCCTGGCCCCTCCAGTCCACCCTCCACCCTAGGAGTTGGCAGATAACTGGCCAAATCTATCCTCCTCCAGTTTTTGTATTGCCGATGAGCAAAATGGTTTTTACATTTTTTTTTTTTTTTTTAATGCTCAGGGCAGAGGGGAGGAAGCAAAAGAAGAACACTTTGTGACACATAAAAATTATACAAAATTCCAATTTCAGTGTCCTTAAGGACAGTTTTATTGGAACACAGTCACACTTACTTGTTTACATATTGTCTGTGGCTGCTTTCACACCACAACAGGGGAGTTGGGTAGTTGTGGTAGAGACTGTATGGCCTGCGAAGCCTAAAATATTATCTGGCCCTTTAAAGAGGAAATTTGCCACTCCTGCTCTAAGAGCAATAAGGATGATCTTTGTAACAGAAGTGTAATTGTGTCACTCCCATGCTTAAAAGTTTTTAATCCAAGGGGATGGGCACATGGATAGGGTAGAGTTGAGGGCTGAAGAACATTGGAGCCAGGTGATAAATGCACATCAAAGTTAATTATGCTTTTCTGTCTTCTTGTGTTTACTCTAAATTCTGGATAATAAAAAAGTTTTTAAGAAAACCCTTCCATTGCTTACTCTTGCTATTAGGGTAAAGAATACTCCATACATGGCCTCCCAGCTTTTGCTTGGTCTAGCTCACACCTAGGAGAAGGCAATGGCACCCCACTCCAGTACTCTTGCCTGGAAAATCCCATGGACGGAGGAGCCTGGTAGGCTGCAGTCCATGGGGTTGCTAAGAGTCAGACACGACTGAGCGACTTCACTTTGACTTTTCAGTTTCATGCACTGGATAAGGAAATGGCAACCCACTCCAGTGTTCTTGCCTAGAGAATTACAGGGACGGGGGAGCCTGGTGGGCTGCGGTCTCTGGGGTTGCACAGAGTCGGACATGACTGAAGCGACACAGCAGCAGCAGCAACTCATACCTACTTTCCAAGACAGTCAGGGTAGAAAGGAGAAACAATACCTCCCCAAATACATGGAAAAAATATTCTCCATTGTTAACTTGGCAAGATAAACTCAGAGCTTTGAAAACATATATCTGTGTACCTTGATTTGGTTAAATAATTCCTTGCTTACTGAAAGTCATGGAACTAGGAGCTCCGGGTTTCTTAGCTTCTGTTGTCATTTCTCTTTCCATACTCCAACTCCTACTCCCGCACCCAGTCTGCCTTCCAACTCCATCCCTCTTCTGAAAGAGCTTTTGCTGCAGTCACTGGTGACCTCTATTCCACTGATGCAATGAACATTTTCAGTCTTCCTCTTTCTTGATCTTCCACCAGCATGGAGCCATGGCTCATTCTCTCCCTTTCAAAACACCTCTTTGCATGCTAAGTCACTTCAGTTGTGCTGACTCTTTGAGACCCTATGGAATGTAGCCTGCCAGGTTCCTCAGTCCATGGAATTCTCCAGGCAAGAATACTGGAGTGGTAGCCATTCTCTTCTCCAGGGGATCTTCCCGACCCAGGGATCAAACCTATGTCTCCTGTGATTTCTGCATTGCAGGCAGATTCTTTACCGCTGAGCTACCTGGGAAACCCCAAAACACCCCTCTCCCTTGCCTTTTAGGACAGTGTTCTCATGGTTTTCCTCCTAATTCTCTCCCTGCTTCTTCTCTGTCTTTTTTTTTTTTCCCAAGATTTTTCTTCATGTGGACCATTTTTAAATTCTTTATTGAATTTGTTACAATATTGCTTCTGTTTTACATTTTGGTTTTTTGGCCACCAGGCATGTGGGATCTTAGCTTCACAACCAGGAGTCGAACCAGTATCCCCTGCATTGGAAGGCAAACTCCAAACACTGGTCTGCCAGGGAAGTCTGTTCTCTGTGTCTTTTGAAGATTCCTTCCTCCTTACCAGCCTTTACATGTTGAAGGTCCTTAAGGCTCAATCCTAGCTGTTTTCTTTTTTCACTGACTGCCTTCTTCCTAGACAATCTTATCCTCAGTCTTAAACCTCATATACACATGGTGTGAATTTTTGTATTTCCAAACCAGACTGCTTCTCTGGGCTGTAGAACTTAGCTATCCAGGGGCAAAGTCACTAACTATATATAGCTACTGAGCCTTTGAAATGTGGCTAGTGCAACTGAGAAACTAAAATTTTAACCTTAATTCATTCAAATGTAAGTGGCCAGTAGTGATTAAAATAGTGAACAATATAGATACAGAATAGTTCCATCATTACAGAAAGTTCTACTGAAGAGTGCTGAATATCTATATTCAGTTATATCCAGCTGTCCATTAGATGTTTCCTCTTGGCTGTCTCAAAGTATTGCAAGTTCAACTGCTCTAAAACCAAAGGTATAGTCTTTCTCCCCAGTATGTTCTGTCTCTGTGAATGGCACATGTGTTCATCCATTTTCTCAAGCCAATAACTCAGGAATCATGCTTAACTTTATTTCTTCCTTATCTCCAACATGTATTCAGTCATCAAACTCTGTTCATTCTCTTTCCGTTTTTGGATATATATTTTTTTTTGGGGGGGGGCGGCCATGCCATGTGGCATGTAGGATCTTATTCTCCAACCAGGGATCAAACCCATATCCCCCGCCGTGGAAGCATGGAGTGTTAACCACTCGACCACCACCAGGGAAGTCCCCTGTTCATTCTATTTCTTAAACATTTCTTCAAACTCCCCATTTTCCATCACCACCACCACCCTGTTAAAGCCACCACCATTTCTCACTTGTCTTATCATAGACAGCCCTACTTAGAGTCTTTCCTTAACATTGCCTCCAAGCCCTGATTGTCTGTCCCCACCCATCCCCTCTCCTTAACAGGTACCACAGTCCCCTCCCTTCCTGAGACTCAGCCGCACCATCCTTTTTCAATCCCTTTCCCACTCTGTGCTTCCTCCAGGACATATGGCAGCATACTCCGAGGACCTCACCTTTATGCCATGTGTCACCACAGGATATTCAGATGATTTGTGTTTCAAGTGTCATTCAATTAATGCTTTCTCTCTCACAAGACTTTGAACCATAGGGTAGGAATTTCAACTCATCCTTGTTTACCACTGATTCTTCAGTACTTAAAATAGGGCCCAGTGTGTTTGAATGAACAAAAGAGTGAATAAATGAATTGTTCATTTGTCTGCAGTGCATGTGATTAAAGCCAGTGCATTAGTCAGCTCAGGCTGCCATAACAAAATAGCATAGAATAAGTGGCTTACACTATAGGAGTTTACTTTTTTTTTTTTTTTTTTTTAATGGTTCTGAAGGCTGGGAAGTCCAAGACCAAGGTGTCAGCCAGTTTGGTTTCCAGGTAAGGGCCCTCTTCCTAGCTGGCAAACTATGTCTTGGCATTTATCCACACACAGCAGAGACAGAAAGAGGAAGCAAACTCTCTGGTGTCTCTTCCTATAAGAGGGAGAATCCCATCATGAGGGCTCCACCTTTAAGACTTGAGCTAAACCTAATTATCTCCCCAAAGCCCCACCCTCAAATATCATCACATGGAGGGGAGCTTTGGGGGGGATGGGAGTGTGGAAGGGAGGGTGGCAGTGCTTCAAAATACGAATGAGGGGATGACACAATTCAGTACATAACTATCTGTAACAGCCATAATTGTACAGTTTTCCAATCCTATGGCCATACAGTATACTCATCACCCTAAAAAGCCATCTCATAAATGCCTATAAAATGTTCCAGTTGAGTTAGAGTCAAAGGATCTATGGAACTAAATAAAACCCATTGCTGAAAAACAAACTGAGGTGCTTGCCCTTCTGCTGATTGTCTATGACGTCATCATCCGTAGAATGACTCTATTGATAATTACTGCACAGCATTTGAAAAGAAAGTCAGTCCACCTGATGAGATTTCAGAAAGTTAGTGAGCAAGCAAGAGAAGTCTAGCCTGAAATGCTGAAAATGGACACTTTTAAGTGCTGAGATGTCACCAAGGACATTGGCCATCAACAGAGCCTGCTGTGGCTTTCTCCCCAGTGCAGATGGGTTTTTATTTCACTGTGAGAAAAGTACATGTATTTCCTCTTGGTCTTTATTAAAATACTCTATGTTAGCCCAGAATGAACTGAGGTCTAGTCAGTTCTATTTAAAACCATTTTAAATGGTCTGTTTAAAACGATTTTTAAATTTGGGATTTATTCAAATATTTTTCAAGAGTGCCCATGAAAACCACTGTGGTTTTACAGATTCATGACCAAAGTTCCTTTGGGGAAAGGACCAATTCTTAAAGTTTTTGATATTCCTTTTAGCCTAGCACACAATGTTTCATTGTCAAGTATTGAATGAATGCAATCATGTTGCTACTATAAATTTTTTGCCAATAGCTAAAGATAACCAATTGAATGAGAAATGAATTGGATTTTCTGTACTGTCATTTAAACCCCATTTATGTGAAGTCCATAACTCAGTTTCAGTACCAATTATTTGCAACACTCAAGTTAGTTATTAATTGACAGTTGAGAACACTCATTTCTAAAAGTCTTGGCTGAACTCAGTTCTTTGTGCTCTTGTTAAGCCCCAGAGGAAGCTTTAAAAAAGACCCACAGAGAAGGTATACTTAGAAGACAATAAAACTGAAAAAAGAGAGTATTATCTGGTTAGAGAGAATTTTCACTTCAAATTAATGAATCCCCAAGCTGTAAGCACTAAAGATTATTTTTTTTTCTTTAAGTAATTTGTTCTCTGAAAGTGTTTATAAGTTGGTTTGGGGGAAAAGTGGAAATCTCATTTCAAGTACACTTCACATTTACCACATCTAATAGAATAAACATGCAATTGAAAAAAATCAATTAAGGCATGCTTGCGGGACCAACTACAGCGAGGTCTCGTAGTCCATTTAAATATGCCTTTGTGTGTGTGCTAAGTCATTTCAGTCGTGTCCAGCTCTTTGTGACCCCATGGACTGTAGCCCGCCAGGCTCCTCTGTCCATGGGATTCTCCAGGCAAGAATGCTGGAGTGGGTAGCCATGCCCTCCTCCAGGGGATCTTCTTGACCCAGGATTCATACCTAGTCTCTTTTGTCTCCTGAACAGGTAGGTATTTATACCTTTCAATTTACACACAGCTTTTCTGTTTAATTCAATAAACACTACTGAATGTCTACTATGAGCCATGAACTGTCTGGGATACAGGATACAATGAAATGAGATACAGATATAGGACTGAAGCCTACACATGCTGCTGCTGCTGCTGCTGCTGCTAAGTCACTTCAGTCGTGTCCGACTCTGTGAGACCCCATAGATGGCAGCCCACCAGGCTCCCCGGTCCCTGGGATTCTCCAGGCAAGAACACTGGAGTGGGTTCCTATTTCCTTCTCCAATGCATGAAAGTGAAAAGTGAAAGTGAAGTCGCTCAGTCATATCCGACTCTTAGCGACCCCATGGACTGCAGCCTATCAGGCTCCTCCGCCCATGGGATTTTCCAGGCAAGAATACTGGAGTGGGGTGCCATTGCCTTCTCCAGAAAGCTACACATAGGGGAATCTTAAACTAGTTAATCTCCGCAATAATTGTGAAGTTGGTACTTCTGTTATCCTGTCTTAAGGGCAAGGGGTCTGAGGCCCAGAGAGTTTAAGTAAACTGTCAGAAGCCTCACAGCAGGGTGCACTGCAGAAGCTAGGATTTGAGCCAAGGTACTTGAGTCCAGAGTCTGCATTCTTAACCTACTTTCCTTTATGGTCTCCTTTCCTTCAGCACTTCTACCCTGAGTGCCTGGGGCACCAGACCAGCCAGTGGGTAAGTGGGACTCAGAGCATATACAGCCTAGTATGTGCATCCTTATGAGCCATGCATGAAATCTAACACACAGGTGCAATGGTTGAAGTTGGCATGGGGAACTGTTTGTACCTAAGCCCCTGACCCTCCCAGGTTAGGACAGTCTGGAAAACACTCAGAGAGAAGGGCTCAGGAGCTGAGTCTAAAAGATGAACTTACCTGAAGGGTTTGTATTTTCTATTTCATTTATTTGAATCGCTGGTTAAATAGTAAATTTTACTTCATTTAAACTAAGTGAAATTGAGTGTCTACTATATGCATAGCAGTATAAAATATACCAATAGACTTGATCTGGGCCCTTGATCAGAAACTGGTGAAGGGGGAAATGTGGGTAGAAATTATAATAACTAAGTCCACCATTTATTGTGCACTTACTAAATGCTCAGTTCACTTCAGTCACTCAGTCATGTCCGACTCTTTGCGACCGCATGGACTGCAGCACACCAGGCTTCCCTGTCCATCACCAATTCCCGGAGTTTACTCAAACTCATGTCCATTGAGTTGGGGATGCCATGCAACCATCTCATCCTCTGTTATCCCCTTCTCCACCCGCCTTCAATCTTTCCCAGCATCAGGGTCTTTTCAAATGAGTCAGTTCTTCACATCAGGTGGCCAAAGTATTGGAGCTTCAGCTTTAGCATCAATCCTTCCAATGAATATTCAGGACTCATTTCCTTTAGGATGAACTGGTTGGATCTCCTTGCAGTCCAAGGGACTCTCAAGAGTCTTCTCCAACACCGCAGTTCAAAAGCATCAATTATTCGGCACTCAGCTTTCTTTATAGTCCAACTCTCACATCCATACATGACTACTGGAAAAACCATAGCTTTGACTAGACTACTTTGTTGGCAAAGTAATGTCTCTGCTTTTGAATATGTTGTCTAGGTTGGTCATAACTTTTCTTCCAAGAAGCAAGTGTCTTTTAATTTCATGACTGCAGTCACCATCTGCAGTGATTTTGAAGCCCCCAAAAATAAAGTCTGTCACTGTTTCCACTGTTTCCCCATCTATTTCCCATGAAATGATGGGACCAGATGCCATGATCCTAGTTTTCCTGAATGTTGAGTTTTAAGCCTATTTTTTCACTCTCCTCTTTCACTTTCTTAAGAGGGTCTTTAGTTCTTCCCTTTCTGCCATAAGTATAGTGTTATCTGCATATCTGAAGTTATTGATATTTCTCCCAGAAATCTTGGTTCCAGCTTGTGCTTCATCCAGTCCAGTATTTCTCATGATGTACCTTGATATAAGTTAAATAAGCAGGGTGACAATATACAGCCTTGATGTACTCCTTTCTCAATTTGGAACCACTCTGCTGTTCCATGTCCAGTTCTAATTCTTGCTTCTTGACCTGAATACAGATTTCTCAGGAGGCAGGTCAGGTGGTCTGGTATTCCCATCTTTTGAAGAATTTTCCAGTTTGTTGTGATCCACACAGTCAAAGGCTTTGGCATAGTCAATAAAGCAGAAGTAGATGTTTTTCTGGAACTCTCTTGCTTTTTCTATCATCCAACAGATGTTGGGAACTTGATCTCTGGTTCGTCTGCCTTTTATAATCCAGCTTGAACATCTGGAAGTTCACGGTTCACGTACTGTTGAAGCCTGTCTTGGAGAATTTTGAGCATTACTTTGCTAGCGTGTGAGAGAGTGCAATTGTGCGGTAGTTTGAGCATTCTTTGGCATTGCCTTTTCTTTGGGATTGGAATGAAAACTGACCTTTTCCAGTCATGTGGCCACTGCTGAGTTTTCCAAATTTGCTAGCATATTGAGTGCAGCACTTTCACAGCATCATCTTTTAGGATTTGAAATAGCTCAACTGGAATTCCATCACCTCCATTAGCTTTGTTCGTAGTGATGCTTCTTAAGACCCACTTGACTTCAGATTCCAGGATGTCTGGCTCTAGGTGAGTGATCACACCATCGTGATTATCTGGGTCATGAAGATCTTTTTTGTATAGTCCTTCTGTGTATTCTTGCCACCTCTTCTTAATATCTTCTACTTCTGTTAGGTCCATACCATTTTTGTCCTTTATTGTGCCCATCTTTGTATGAAATGTTCCCTTGGTATCTCTAATTTTCTCGAAGAGCTCTCTATTCTTTCCCATTCTATTGTTTTCCTCTATTTCTTTGCATTGATCACAGAGGAAGGCTTTCTTATCTCTCCTTGCTCTTCTTTGGAACTCTGCATTCAGGTAGGTATATCTTTCCTTTACTCCTTTGCCTTTCGGTTCTCTTCTTTACATAGCTATTTGTAAGCTATTTATAAGCTATTTGTAAGTGACACAGCTACTTGTCACTCCTCAGACAACCATTTTGCCTTTTTGCATTTCTTTTCCATGGGGATGGTCTTGATCTCTGTCTCCTGTACAATGTCACGAACCTCCGTCCATAGTTCATCAGGCACTCTATCTATCAGATCTAATCCCTTAAATCTATTTCTCACTTCCACTGTATAATCATAAGGGATTTGATTTAGGTCATACCTGAATGGTCTAGTGGTTTTCCCTACTTTCTTCAATTTAAGTCTGAAATTGGCAATAAGGAGTTCATGATCTGAACCACAGTCATCTCCCGGTCTTGTTTTTGCTGACTGTATAGAGCTTTTCCATCTTTGGCTGCAAATAATATGATCAATCTGATTTCAGTATTGACCATCTGGCTATGTCCATGTGTAGAGTCTTCTCTTGTGTACTATGTATATGCAGGTACAAGTCATTATTTCGGCTGCACTGGGTCTTCATTGCTTTGCAGGGGCTTTGCTGTGAGTGGGGGCTACTCTTCAATGCAGGGCACCTGCTTCTCGTTGTGGTGGTGTCTCTTGCTGCAGAACACAGGCTCCAGGCACGTGGGCTTCAGTAGTTGCGGCACACAGGCCCAGCTTCCCTGCAGCATGTGAAATCTTCCCAGACCAGAGATCGAACCTGTGTCCCCTGTATCAGCAGGTGGATTCTTATCTGCTGCAGCGCCAGGGAAGTCCTGTGCAGTACAACTCTAAGCTCTAGAAATACAGTGATAGGAAGGAAAGTACCTGCTCCGCTGTCTAGAAGTTTTTGTTCTAATGGAGGAGGCAGATGATAAAGAAGTACATAGGACAGATGTTATGAAGAAATTAAGACAATGTAAGTGACTGGAGTGGAGTGAGCACTTTAGAAATGGTGGTCAGGAAAGTTCTGTCTGAAGGGGATGATGTTTGAACTGAGATCTAAATGAAACTATCTTCAGAAGATCTGAATGAAGAGGGTCCCGGGCAGAGGAAAGAACCCCTGCAAAGACCCTGAGGAAGAAGTGAGCCTGGCATGTATGATGAGCAAGAGGAAAGCCAGGGAGGTTGAAGCAGGGGATCTTACCCCAAGTCATACAGACAGCAACCAGCACAGATGCACAGAGGACAGTCAAATCTAGCTCTGCCTACAGCCACAGCCCACATACTACCACTAAACTAATTGCCTGAAGGAACAAATCAAATGTTCTACCTGTTGTCATCAACATGTAGAAGTGTGTTTTTAACTTGAACAACCCAAAGAAAATCCAAAGAAAAAGGAACACACGGAATACAAAAGTCAGAATAGAAGTCTCGTAAGCAGAAAGGCTTCTCTCAGAGAGGAGGTCCCAAGACAAACAAGGGGTTGTATTGCACAAGCTGTATCAAACCCAGCTTCATCTAATCCTGATCTTAACCTCAGCCCATTATGCATTCACAGTTCTTATCGCAGACTGAAATCCCTTGGGGGTAATGGGAGGCAGCTCTAATACTTCAGATTAGGAGCTCAGATAAACTTAATGTCCAAAATTCTTCCAGTTTCTCACGGATACCAGCAGACAAGTACTCAGTGTGGAGGGCCCCTTACTTCTGGAGGCTCCATGAGACGAGCCCTTGGCAGGCAGGAGCCATCTGGGTGAGAGTTTCTGCAGGAGATCGTGCAGGGTTGGCTGGTCAGGTGTGATGAAACCAGTGCACGCACGGGAGAGGGTGGTAGACGGGAGCTGTTGCTGAGATAGTCATCATCGGGTAAGTGGCAGAGAGCCAAATTGTGGGCAGGGGAGGCTCAAGTTGCCAAGCAAGCTGTCATAGACAGAGGGCAGAAAACTTCATCAAAATGAAACACCACCTGTGAATCCAAGACCGACAAGTTTTCTAACACCTTGCTGGGTCAAATAAGCCCACTGTAAGGCAGGTCAGCCTGGGTTTAATGGCATAACCCAAAGAAATCTCACTTAGCCCTGAAGGGCTGGACCTCTCCTCTGTATCCAGGCACACAGAACGTTCTATTCCAGCTCAGCCAGGGGAGGAAGATTAGCCCAATTTTCCTGCTGATAGTTGGCATTTTTAAAAAGGTGCTTTTCCAGGGTGTGATTTGTATGTTCTGCTGGTGTGATCTGTGGGTGGTGGGCAAAGATACAGATCTCCTCTGAGATCTACAGAGTCAGCCCTTCTAAAAACGAGATGAATCATGAACCACATTCTTTCATGAGTTGATTAGAGGGGAAAAAAAAACTTCATGGAAAAACAATCCATGAATAGTAGTAGTAGGAACTATTCGGTTGGCTAAAAGTTTCTTTGGGTTTTCTTTGTAAGCTGTTACAGAAAGATCCAAACAAACTTTTCAGCCAGCCCAATACTTCTGATTTTAAATTTCATGCCAGATCCTAAAACAACACATTATATCTTATGAAATCCTCACCATGACCCTATGAAATTGATGCTATTAATAGTCCAGTTTACAGATAAAGAAGTTTGGACTTAGATAACTAACTCATGCAAGATCACTCATTAGTGAGAAACAGCCAAAGGTCTCCTTACCTAGGCTAGGTCTGTGCTCTTTATTTTTTTAGTCCACTTTATTGAGGTGTAATTTGCATTCAGTGTATTGCACATACCTGAAGTGAGCAGTCATTTTAGTCTTGACAAATGTGTAAACTCTTGTGTATGCATGCATACGTGCTCAGTTGCTCAGCTGTGTCAGACTCTTTGTGACCCCATAGACTGTAGCCCTCTACACTCTTCTGTCCATGGAATTCTCCAAGCAAGAGTACTAGAGTGGGTTGCCTTTTCCTAATCTAGGGGATCTTCTCAGCCCAGGGATCAAACCTGACTCTCATGTCTTTTGCATTGGTAGGCAGATTCTTTACCACGCACTGCTACTACTACTGCTAAGTCGCTTCAGTCGTGTCCGACTCTGTGCAACCCCACAGATGGCAGCCCACCATGCCATCAAATCAAGGTTAATAATTCTTCACCTGCCTCTTATATCTTTGCATCAATCTTCCCAGACCTGGCAACCACCAATCTATTTTCTTATACCAAAAGGTAGTTTGGCTTTGTTTTAGAAGGTTAGAAAAATAAAATGAGATAGCATTGAACTCTTTCATGTCTGCTTTCCTTTGTTCTGCATATTTCTGAGATTCCTTCATGTTAGTGCATGTATGAATAGTGCATTCTTGTTACTACTGAGTAGCATTCCATTATTTGTCAAACCCTTCATCCTTTGATTGATATTTGGGCTATATCATGATCCGACTATTATGAATAAGCTTGCTGTGAACATTTATAAATCTTTTTCTGAGCAAGTATTTTCATTTATCTTCGGTAAATATCTCGAAATCTAGCAATAGAATTGCTGGGTCATTTGGTTACTGTGTGTTTACCTTTATAAAAAATCGCCGAACTCTTTTCCAAAGTAGTTAGACCACTTTACACTCCTGCCAGCAAGGGACGAGAGTTCCAGTTGCTCCACATATTTGAGCATACTTGGTATTGGACTCCTCTGTTGGCTCTGTGGTAAAGAATCCACCTGCCAGTGCAGGAGACACGGGTTCAATCCCTGATCCAGGAAGATCCCACATGCCTTGGAGCAGCTAAGCCCAGGCACCACAACTATTGAGCCTGTGCTCTAGAGCCTGGGAGCTGAAACCACTGGATCCACGTGCTGGAACTACTGCGGCCAAGTGTCCTAGAGCCAGTGCTCCGCTATGAGAGAAGCCACCACAGTGAGAAGCCCACACGCCACAGTTAGAGAGTAGCCCCCGCTGGCCACACCTAGAGAAAAGCCCATGTTGCCGTTAAGACCCAGCACCGCCAATAGATAAATAAATAAAAAAAAATTTTTAAAAAAGGATTCTTGATATTGCCTCATTACTTATGGTAAATATCTTCTTGTGCTTTTGGCCATGTGTATATTTTCTTTTGTGAAGTATCTGTCCAAGTCTTTAGCCCGTTACTCAGGCTGTTTGGCTTATGATTATTGAGTTGTAAGGATTTTTGTATATTCTGGGAAAATGCCCTTTGATAGACATGTGCATTGAGACTATTTCTCCCATTATGTGGCTTATCATTTCATTTTCTTGATGGTGTCTTTCAAAAAGGAGAAATTATAATTTTGATGAAGTTCAATTTATCATGCTTTTGTTTTGTGCTTTTTCTGTCCTAAGAAATCTTGCTTAACCCAAGCTTTCAAAGATTTCTCTCCTATATTTGCTTCTAGAAATTTTATAATTTTACTTTTTACAGTTAGGCCCATGACCTATAGTGTGTATGAGATAAAATAAGGTCAAAGTTCTTTTTTTTTCATGTGGCTATTCAGTTGACTTCAGTGAAATAGACTATCCTTTCCCCATTTGATTATTTTGGCTTTTCTGTCAAAAATCAACTTATTATATATGTGTGGGTATATTTCTGGGCTCTCCACTCCATCCTGTCGATGTCCCATAGTTCCTGCCTCCCAGCCACATTCACAGCCCCAAACTCTGATCTCTGCTTCCTCAGCTCAGAGGGACCCCCAGACTCTGTTTGGGCTCTATATCATGATGCCATACAAATTATCCCCAGATGCAGTTTGCCCAAATCAGGGCAAAGGAGGGCTTCCCCAGGGGCTCAGTAGTAAAGAATCTGCTTCAGTGCAGAAGCTGCAGGAGGTGCGGGTTCAATCCCTGGGTCAGAAAGATTGCCTGGATGAGGGCGTGCAACCCACTCCAATATTCTTGCCTGGAGTATCTCATGGACAGAGGAGCCTGGTGGGCTACAGTCCATAGTGTCGAAAGATTCAGACACGACTGAAACAATTTAGCACACACACATGCAGGGCACGTGGGGCTCACCCCATGAGCTTCCTTGTTCTCAAGAATCACAGCCTTATGGTTAAATTAAGTTCAGTCGCTCAGTCGTGTCCGACTCTTTGGGATCCCATGAACTGCAGCACGCCAGGCCTCCCTGTCTATCACCAACTCCCGAAGTCCACCCAAACCCATGTCCATTGAGTCGGTGATGCCATCCAACCATCTCATCCTCTGTCGTCCCCTTCTCCTCCTGCCCTCAATCTTTCCCAGCATCAGGGTCTTTCCAAGTGAGTCCGCTCTTCACATCAGGTGGCCAAAGTATTGGAGTTTCAGCTTCAACATCAGTCCTTCCAATGAACACCCAGGACTGATCTCCTTTAGGATGGACTGGTTGGATCTCCTTGCAGTCCAAGGGACTCTCAAGAGTCTCCTCCAACACCACAGTTCAAAAGCATCAATTCTTCTGTGCTCAGCTTTCTTTATAGTCCAACTCTCACATCCATACATGACCACTGGAAAAACCATAGCCTTGACTAGATGGACCTTTGTTGGCAAAGTAATGTCTTTACTTTTTAATATGCTGTCTAGGTTGGTCATAACTTTTCTTCCAAGGAGCAAGTGTCTTTTAATTTCATGGCTGCAATCACTATCTGCAGTGATTTTGGAGCCCAGAAAAATAAAGTCAGCCACTGTTACCGCTGTTTCCCCATCTATTTCCCATGAAGTGATGGGACCGGAGGCCATGATCTATGTTTCCTGAATGTTGAGCTTTAAGCTCACTCTCCTTTTTCATTTTCATCAAGAGGCTCTTTAGTTCTTCTTCACTTTCTGCCATAAGGGTGGTGTCATCTGCATATCTGAGGTTATTGATATTTCTCCTGGAAATCTTGATTCCAGCTTGTGCTTCATGCAGTCCAGTATTTCTCATGATGTACTCTGCATATAAGTTAAATAAGCAGGGTGACAATATACAGCCTTGACATACTCCATTCCCTATTTGGAACCAGTCTGTTGTTCCATGTCCAGTTCTAACTGTTGCTTCCTGACCTGCATACAGATTTCTCAAGAGGCAGGTCAGGTGGTCTGGTATTCCCATCTCCTTCAGAATTTTCCAGTTTGTTGTGATCCACACAGTCAAAGGCTTTGGCATAGTTAATAAAGTAGAAATAGATGTTTTTCTGGAACTCTCTTGCTTTTTTGATGATCCAGCAGATGTTGGCAATTTGATCTCTGGTTCCTCTGCCTTTTCTAAAACCAACTTGAACATCTGGAAGTTCACAGTTCACGTACCGTTGAAGCCTGGCTTGGAGAATTTTGAGCATTACTTTACTAGCATGTGAGATGAGTGCAAGCCTTATAGTGTCTGTTGCTAAATGCCTGAAACAGTTGCTGCGTATATTTTGCCTAGTTTTATGCTTATTTATGGCAGGTTGGCTAGGCTAGTACCAATTAGTACATCTTGGCCAGAAGCAGAATTAAAGCCTACACTGCTAACCATAAGTAAAGAAACCTTGGAGGAAGACCTGAGTGACAACCATGGCAGCAGTAACAGCAGCAGCTACAATGCTGTGGGAGGGCCTGAATTTTGTCACTTTTTTTTGGCTGTACTGGGTCTTCATTGCTGTGCACAGACTTTCTCTGGTTGAGGAGTGTGAGGGCTACTCTCCAGCTTTGATATGTGGGCTTCTCACTGTGGTGGCTTCTCTTGTTGCAGAGCGTGGGCTCTAGAGCTCGGGCTCAGTAGTTGCAGAACATGGGCTTAGTTGTCCTGTGACATGTGGCATCTTCCTGGACCAGGGATTGAACCCATATCCCCTGCATTGGCAGGGGATGCTTAACCACTGAACCACCAGGGAAGACCCTCAAGTCTGTCACTTTCGTTAGTAGCTCGTGGCTGCAAAAACTGAAATGTGCCATTAGGACAAAGATGATGCATCAAACCCTCAAGAAGGGCTCCATCATCTCTTGGAATTATATGAGGCCTTCTTTTGATCAGCTTATCTGATTCTTTATATAGACACAAATGCATAGGTATCCACTAACTAGCAGATGCTCTCTCCAAATTGAAGGTCATCAAAATTTCTAGGTGACCACGAAAAGGTTTATAAACCACTCTTGAGAAGAGTCCTGGAGAACACACCTGCATCCAGCAAGGAGTACCATCCTGGACCTGGGGTTCACTGATAGAACTTGTTGAACCAGAAAACAGCCAGGATGCCCCCAGATGGCAAAGTTGGGATAAAACTGGGACCTCACAGTTACATTGAGAAGCAGAAGGCGAGTTGACACCATCATCTCCGGGGATGTCTGGGGCCGGGATAAGGTTCAGAGAAGACAACCTGAAAGGGAAATGCTGGGGAGATGTCTCAAGTCTAAACACCAAGCTGAGTAGTAAGCTGGGCCTATGTTACCAAAAACTGGTTAAACCTGAGGACAGCGAGAGATGTTTGCATGGACAGCGATCAAGTAAATGGATCCTTCTGGTTAACGCCAATAGCCTAAGTCATGAATCTTAAGTCAGTCTGAGAATAAGTTTCGTTGTCTTTTTTTTCAAAGGGGTACAGGGCAATCGACGTCTAGTGGTAAAGAACCTGCCTGCCAGTTCAGGAGACATAAGAGACAAGAGTTCGATTCCTGGGTTGGGAAGATCCCCGGGAGGAAGGCATGGCAACCCACTCCAGTATTCTTGCCTGGAGAATCCCACAAACAGAGGAGCCTGGTGGGCTACAGTCCAAAGGGTCGCAAAGCATCAGACACGACTGCAGAGACTTAGCACACGTGCACAGGGTAAACATAAATAGAAGAAATTTCAACAAGCTAAAAAGAAAACCTCCACTGAGCATGTTGGTTCCAGGGCACCAAGAACTGCCATGCAGCAAAAGATTGATTCATTAAGAAATCTAAGAGCCACTGAGTCTCTGATCATAACTGTTTCTCAGCCACAAGCAAGGGAAAATTAGTCTCTTTAACTAGAGACAGCCTGAGTCTATCTAACTACCACTGGAATAAAGCCAACTTTGTGTTCAGGGGCTTCAGTTCCTGTAAGAAAACATAGCGGAGTGACTAGAATTATGGACTCGGTGTCACACACAGGACCATACTGGAAGCCATCTCTGACACTGGCTATCAGTGTCGCATCAGAGAAGTTATTGAAACCTCTGGAAGCTTTAGTTTTCTCAGCTTTAAGATGAGAACAATATTATTTTGCTCTCACAATACTGTGAAAATCAAGGGAGGTAGTACATGCAAAAGATTTAGCTCAGGGACTTCCCTGGTGTTCCAGCAGCCAAGACTCTGAGCTCCCAACACAGGGGGCTGGAATTCAATCCTTGGTCAGAGAACTGGATCCCATAAGCTGCAGCTGAGATCCAGCACAACCAAAAAAAAAAAAACTAAAGAAAGAAAGTGAAGTCTCTCAGTCATGTCCAGCTCTTTGCGACCCCTTGGACTGCAGCCCACCAGGCTCCTCCATCCGTGGGATTTTCCAGGCAAGAGTACTGGAGTGGGGTGCCATTTGTAGCCTACCAGGATTCCCTGTCCATGGGATTTTCCTGGCGAGAGTACTGGAGTGGGTTGCCATTTCCTTCTCCAGGGGATCTTCCAGACCCAGGGATTGAACCCAGGTCTCCCGCATTGTAGGCAGATGCTGTACCATCTGAGCCACCAGGGAAGTCCAAGGGGAAAAAAAAAGGTTTAGCCCAGAACCCGGTTCTTAGTAAGCATTCAATAAGGGGGTTACACATATTTTTACCTAGTATCGAAATCAGACCTTGTGCTCCCCAACCACAGCTGTCATTTCTCATTATACAGAGCAAGCCTGCAAACCCTCCAGGGAAATCTGATCTGCATGTCTCTGTCAGGGTAGAGGTGGGGGTGGGGGGTGGAGGGGAGGCGGGGGTGGGGGGGAGGTGGAGGAGGGGTGTCTCTTCCAGCTCAGAGGACCAGTTCTGTGATTGTATTCCTCAGGCCCTTCATGTCCCAAGCAAAGTGGCTATCTAGACTTACCTCAGTGTTTGACTCCAATTGTTCCTTCACAGGTTTATGCTCCCTCAAAGCCCTGCTTGACTGTTTCTAAACCTCAGTTTTGTCTTTAAGTGAAGATAATCATGCCTGCCTTTCCTACTTCATGAGATTGCCATGGGGATCAGATACTACTCTATAAAAAATGAAAGTCATTCAGTCGTGTCCAACTCTTTGTGATCCCATGGACTGTAGCCCAGGCTCTCTGTCCGTGGAATTCTCTGGGCCAGAATACTGGAGTAGGTAGCCATTCCCTTCTCCAGGGGATCTTCCCAACCAAGGGATTGGACCCAGGTCTCCCACATTGCAGGCGAATTCCTCACTGTCTAAGCCACCAGGAAAGTCCAAGAATACTGGAGTGGGTAACCTAGCCTTTCTCCAGTGGATCTTCTCAACTAAGGAATCAAACCACAGTCTCCTGCATTGCAGGTGGATTCTTTACCAGTTGAGCTATCAGGGAAGCCCATATGACTCTGTAGATGAAGTGAAACCTCACCAAGAAACATGAGGTTTAGGTCAAAATGACTGATTCAGCTCTAGAACCAGCAGCTGGAAGAGGTGGGCAAAAAGGAAAGGGTGCTTTTAGGAAAGGACAAGTGAGCGAGCAAAATCCAGTGAGGAGACTGGCCACCTGGAAAAGGGAAAGAAAATAACCTGATTCCCAATGATCAACATGGCCCAAGAGTAAGATAAGATGTGTGAGAGGCAGTCAGCTCAGTCCTGAGACCCAAGCAAGTGACAGGCAGGTTGGGAATAAGCTCATCCAGCTGCTTGCTGGCTGTACCTCAAAGCACAGGCGCTTGCCCCACACAGGGGCTGCAGAGAGGGCAGGCAGAACCTCTGGGTGTGGTGTTTGTGCAAAGACAGATGCTCCCAGCATCAGTAGCGGCACTGCAGACAGAGGTAATCTAGGGGCAATGAGAGCACCCCACAGAGACTCAGCAGCTAAGAGGCATGTCAGGATGTGTAGGACTTGGTGGTTTGCAAGACCGCCCTCAGGAATAAGAGATTTCTTATCATATCACAATTTGAGTGCCTCTGGAGGCTGAGGAGCCCAGGAAAATACCTGCACCAGATGTAGAAACACTTTGTAAATGTTTTCAGATCCTACAAAGAGTTTCCATCAGATTATAAGAAATGGAATTAACAAATGTTATAACTTAATAAAACCACAGAGGATGAGATGGTTGGATGGCATCACTGACTCAATGGACATGAGTTTCAGCAAACTCTGGGAGACAGTGAAGGACAGGGAAGCCTGGCGTGCTGCAGTTCTTGCAGTCCCAAAGAGTGAGACATGACTTAGCCATTGAACAACAACAATAATAAAACATTTGCAAAACTCAACATTCATTGAATGAAAAATGACATTTTATGTAACTACGAACTCTGTAAAGGAGTTAGATTTAAATTTGAATATCACTACTTCAAAAGAATTTTTTAAAATAAAAAATAAATTTTAACATGATTGTTTCACATGTCTGAATAAACATTTTACCATATGCCAAAGTGAACACGGTTCTTCAGCTTTCCAGGTGAGGCGTTTTCCACTATTACTTGCACAAAATTTGTCACACGTGCAACTTAGAGGTGGAGCTGGTACCCCTCTTCTGAGTGTCTGATGTTTTAAAAAAATCTTCATGCGAATTGTTTCCTCCCCAAAAAAGGTGACATGCCCAACCAAACTATCATTTAAGAATATGTTATTGGATAATTGATGATATCATGAGGTCATTACAGATTTAAGAGTGACAGGGACTTGCCTGGTGATCTGGTGGTTAAGACTTCACCTTCTAAGGCATGGGATTCAATCGAAGAGCTAAGATCCCACATACCTCAGGACCACCAAAACACCAAACAGAAAATAGAAGCAATGTTGTAACAAATTCAATAAAGACTTTAAAAAATGGTTCATATCCAAAGGTCTTTTAAAAAAGAAAAAGAATGATAATGATACTACTGTGGCTATCTTTTTAAGTCCTTATCTTCTAATTATACATGTTGAAATAGATAAGGATAGAATGATACGATATCTGACTTTTGCTTCAAATAATAAAGGGGGAGTAGATGAGAGTATAACTGAAATGAGATTTGCCTGAAGTAGAAAAGAAAAGTGATAGGTACCTGGGAATTCACTATACTATTCTCTACATTTTTGTATACGTTTAAATTTTTCCACAATATTGTAAAAAGGTAAGAAAAGGTCTTCAAATATTTAAAGGGTTGCCATTTTTAAGGATCCTTGTGATTTCACTGGGCCCATCCATATAATCCAGGATAATTTTCCCTATTCTAAGGTCAGCTGATTAATAACTTTAATTTTATATGCAGCCATAATTACTTTTTGCTATGTAATGTGTTCACTGGTTCTGAGAGGGTCACTATTCTGCCAGTTATATTGAGATATGATTGACATACTAAAAACTGCAATATTTACAGCATACCATCCATGAATTGTAACATATGTGCAAATCTCTGAAAATGTCACCACAATCAAGATAATAAACATAGGACTTCCCTGAAGATCCAGTGGCTGAGACTCCAAACTTCCAATGCAATGGACACAGGTTTGATCCCTGGTCAGGGAACTAAGATCTTACATGCTGCATGGTGCAGCCAAAAAAGTAAAAATAAAACATCTTTTTAAGAGATAATAAACATATCCATCACGCTCAAAAGTTTCTTTGTGCCCCTTTATAATCTCTACTTCCTTCCTCTTCCTTTCCCCCTTCATCCCTATGTGGCTACCAGACTGATTTCTGTTGGGATAGATCAGTCTGCATTTTCTAGAATTTTATATATAGATGGAATCATACAGTATGTGCTTTTTGGGGAGTGGTTTGATTTCACTCAGAATAATTATTTTGAGATTCACCTATTTTTTTAAGGTGCAGCATTTTAAAAAAATTTATTTATCTATTTATTTTTGGTTGCACTGGGTCTCCATTGCTGTGAACAGGCTTTCTCTAGTTACAGTGAGCCAGGGCTATTCTTCATTGAAGTGTGCGGGCTTCTCATTTCGGTGGCTTCTCTTGTCTCAAGCACGGGCTCTAGGGTGCACAGGCTTCAATAGTTGGAGCACACGGGCTCAATAGTTGGAGCACACAGGCTTTAGTTGCTCCAAGGTGCATGTAATCTTGCCGGGCCAGGGAAGAAACCCGTGCGATCAGCATTGGCAGGCAGATTCTCTTCCACTATGCCACCAGGGCAGTCCTCACCTATGCTTTTATGTGTATCAATGTTTCATCCTAATTTTTTGCTGTGGTTTTGGTTTAGTCATATTCCATTGTCTGGTTATACCACACTTTGTCTACCTATTAATCTGTTAATGGAAATCTGGGTTGTTCCCAGTTTGGGCCTATCACAAATAAAGCTGTTACAAACATTAGTATACAAGTCTTTGTATAGACACATGTTTTCATTTCTGGTAAATAACCAGGAGTAGAAGGCTTGGTCATATAATAGATGTATGCTTAACCTTTTAAAAAAGGTGCCAAACTGCTTTCCAAAGTGTTGTAACATCTTACATTCCACCGGCAGTGTATGAGAGTTCTGATTCCTCCACAACCTCACCAACACTTGGCAAGGACCCTCTTTTTCATTTTAGCCATCTAATTTAGACCACTAATTAATAGGCGTAATTTGTGGTATTTGCTTGTAGTTAAAATTAAAATACTAATGACTCATAATATTGAGGATCTTTTCATGTACTATTTGCCAACTAAATATCTTCTTTAGTGAAGTGCCTATTTAAATTTTTTACCCAATTTTAAAATTGGGTGGGTTTTTTTTTTGTATTATTGTTTTGAGAATTACTTATATATTCTGCATATAAATCCTTGCTAAAATCAATTGCACCTAGAAGAGCAAGCCTCTGAGCTAACTACTGGTTTATAGGAAATATAGGAGACATAAGAACAGGTTAGATGACATCCAGGAAACACAATCAGCAAAATTCAGACTACGGGAAACTATAGGTCAAACAATGCTATTTCTTAAAAAAAAAATACACTGCAGAGAAAAAAGGGTAAGGCAGGGGGAGAATCTATAGATAAAAAGACAAGAGACGTATCAGTCTATTGTAATGTATGAATACTGATTTTGGAGAAGGCCATGGCACCCCACTCCAGTACTCTTGCCTGGAAAATCCCATGGACAGAGGAGCCTGGTAGGCTGCAGTCCATAGGGTTGCAAAGAGTCGGACATGACTGAGCAACTTCCCTTTCACTTTTCACTTTCATGCATTGGAGAAGGAAATGGCAACCCACTCCAGTGTTCTTGCCTGCAGAATCCCAGGGACGGGGGAGCCTGGTGGGCTGCGTCTATGGGGTTGCACAGAGTCGGACACGACTGAAGTGACTTAGCAATACTGATTTGAATATCAAACTACAGAGAGAGAGTAAAAAAGGGAAAATTGGGAAATTTAAAC
This sequence comes from Bos taurus, assembly GCF_002263795.3. NCBI lineage: Eukaryota > Metazoa > Chordata > Mammalia > Artiodactyla > Bovidae > Bos > Bos taurus. The sequence continues at coordinate 27,234,085 of NC_037343.1, forward strand.
ACTGACTGGATATTTTATGATACTAAGGAATTACTGTTTATCTTCAGTTTGATAATAACATGGACTTTGCTTCAGAAGAGGAAGTAGCCAGTGGAAGTGGGGGAAGACATACAGATGAAATTATGTTAGCCATGCATTGGTAGTTGTTTAAGTTGTGATGAACACATGAAACATGACACAAAAAACTCTCTGCCTTTGTACATGTTTGAAATTTTGTGTTATAAAAATTAAGACACAAAACAAAAAATAAATACTTTAAAATACATAACATAGAAAGTTTACTGCCTAAAATTCTCACTGAAAAAATGTCAAAAGATGCAAAAGAATAAAGGAAGATGTAGAAAATAAAAATAAGAACGGGGACTTCCCTGGCAGTCCAGTGGTTATGACTTTGCACTTCCACCACAGGGGCATGGGTTCAATCCCTAGGGTCAGTGAACTAAGATCCCACATGTCACACAGGGTGGCCAAAATGTAAAAAAATAAAATAAAAAATAAGACTGAAGGGAGAAATTGGTAGTATATGGTAATACATCTAAATCTAAAACTAAGTTTAAATCATTAATAGTAATAATAAAAATAGTTTTTGAATGTTTAAATACAAACTAAAACAAACACCAATATCTGGCTAGGTATAGAGTTTGCAAGAAGTTGACAGGCACTAAATTCTTGCCTCATTCAAGAAGGTGATACAGTGTTTTAGTGTTAGTCGCTCAGTCGTGTCCAGCTCTTTGTGACCCCACGGATGTAGCCTGCCAGGCTCCTCGATCCATGGAATTCTCTAGGCAAGAATACTGGAGTGGGTTGCCATTCCCTTCTCCAGGGGATCTAGGCACTAAACTCAAGGGCCTTCTTGCCTCACGCAAGAAGAGGATAAAAACACCGATTAACTTCAAACTTTATTGGAAAAAAACTAGATATGCATGTTAAAAATTAAAGTCATCACAAAAATACCTCACCCAGAGCTATAAGAATAAAGAGGGCTTCCCTGATGGTCCAGTGGTTAAGAGGCTGCCTTGCAATGGAGGGGACACCCGTTTGATCCTTAGTCTAGGAAGATGCCACATACCTCAGAGCAGCTATGGGCCACAACTACTGAGCCCAGGTGCTTAGAGCCTGTGCTGCACAACGAGAGATGCCACCACAGTGAGAACCTGCACACGGCAACCAGAGAAAGCCCACGTGCGCGACGAAGACCCGCGCCGTCAAGAAAATAATAAAAAGATAAATCTTCTTAAAAACAAACTGGTGTAGTTCTAAGAAAAAGAATTCTTTGTCAACACAATAGACAGCAGGAAAGAAGGAAAAAAGTAGTAAATAAAAGCACAGAAAAAAGAAAACAAAATTAGATGGTAGTAACATGTCTACTTTAGAGCAAAAGTTGAAAGACTAGGCTATGTTATAAGCCTAATCCTAGGTAGCCTTATAAAAATATCTCTTTTAACTATCTTCTGAACCTATATTCACATTGGTTTTTAAGATACATTAAGTTATATATTTTTTCTCTTTCCAGAGCTGCTTCTGAGGGGCTGCCCTTTTTTTGTTTTTTTTTTTTAATTGAGGTGTCATTCACAAAGGGCTGCATTTTTTGAAAGATTTCTTACAACTATGGCTGGGTATTTTACTCTAGTCTTCCAAGAAGGGCCATTATAACTTTATTGTGACTTTCGAAGTGACTTCTGAAGTCAAGTGGTCTTTAACTTTGGGGATTAGTTTGCATGTAAGTGCTAATTCAGATTTAAGCTTGAGTCATCTCATATCCGGAGAAGGCAATGGCAACCCACTCCAGTACTTTTGCCTGGAAAATCCCATGGATGGAGGAGCCTGGAAGGCTGCAGTCCGTGGGGTTGCTAAGAGTCGGACACGACAAGCGACTTCACTTTCCCTTTTCCCTTTCATGCATTGGAGAAGGAAATGGCAACCCACTCCAGTGTTCTTGCCTGGAGAATCCCAGGGACAGGGGAGCCTGGTGGGCTGCCGTCTATGGGGTCGCACAGAGTCGGACACAATTGAAGTGACTTAGCAGCAGCATAACATGTCTACTTAGTAATCATGATAAATGTAAATGGTAAAACACACCAAATAAAAGACAGACTCTTGGACTGGATTTAAAAATTCCAACTCTTTTTAGGACTTACAGCTTACTATTTATAAAAAGAAAATTAATACCTTAATTAAAACATTATAGAATTTAGGGGAATAGCAATAAAAGAAATAAAGAGGGGTATTTCATACTTAACCCACCAAGAAGACATAACTGAAAATGTCATGGAAAACCCTTGTAAAAATTATATTAGAACTTCCTTTTCTCTAGAACTTTATTTATTTCATGGCTCTGTACATTTTTTTTTTTAACATTTTAAGGTTTAGTCCTTCATGTGTCTTTCAGTATTTAAATATAGTACAATACCAAAATACATTCTGGCACAAAAATAACTCAGGGGCTTTGAAAAGCCAAGACTAAGAAAGACAAATAGGAGGTAAGGAAGACCAATGGGCTCTTATTTTCTGTGGAGAAAGAACAGGTCATAGTAACTCCATTGCAGACAGTGAATTCACTGTCACAACACGCTGTGAGGTGCGGAGGAAGGGTCTGGCATTCATTTGAAGGGATCAGAAGAGATTTCTCAAAGAGGTGGTATGATGGGAAAAATTTAAAGAATGACCCCAGTGATCCTCACCCTTTTATAATTTCATCCTCTTTGAGTATGGGCAGAACTGTTGAGATATTATTCCCATGATCATGTTACTTTCTTTGGCAAAACGGAGTTTATCCAAGTGGGCCCAGTCTCATCACATGAATCTTCTAGAAGAAGAAAACTTAAACACGAGGGCAACTTGGGACTCAAGGGAGGTTTTCTGTAGCTGAGATGGAGGAGGACACGTGGAAAAAGCCGAGAGCAACCTCTAGGAGGTCAGAGCAACCTCAGCCAATAGCCAGCGAGAAAAATGATCTTCTTTCTACAACATAAGGAACAGAATTCAGTCAACAACCTGGATGAGCTGGAGACAGATTCTACCTGGGAGCCTCCAGGTAAATGCCTACTCCAGCTGACACCTTGGTTTCCATCTTGTGAGACCCTGAGCAGAGAATCCAGTTGAGCCTGCTCAGAATTCTGACTGACAAAGCCAGGAGGTAGTACATGGCTGTTGGTTTAAACCATTGCGTTTGTTACATAGCAGTAGAAAACTAATACAGTGACATTTGAACTTTCCCTTGAGGAGGGATAGGATTTCAAAATCTCAAGAAGAGGGGGAAAAAGTCCTCCAGGCAGAGGGCAGAGCACAGCCAAAGGTGAGAGCTGGAAGTGTTGGGAAGTCTTCAAGAAGGCACCGATAACGCTGCTGCCAGGCCTCCTGTGAGGCTGAAGTCTCTTCAGTCACTTTCCCGGGATCCAGAATGCCATCCCAAGAAGGTTATCTTTTTTTCAGGATGTCGTAAGGAGACATTGAAGATGAAGAGGAGTACATGATAAGCACTGTTCTTGAGGAAGATGAAGCTGACATCACAGGAAGGGGTAGACTGGAGGTAGAGATGCTGAGGTAGGAAGTTATCACAGTTGCCCAGAGAACCAGACACCATGGGGCCCACATCCCATCCCCTCAGCACACCTGTGATTTTGAAACAAGATCAGGACCCTATGGCCTTTGCCCAGCTCCCCACCCTATGTCTTATGCCTGCCTTTTATCTATGAAAACGTTAGTCGAAGGATAAGTTTAATCAAAGAAATGAGAGCATGCAGAAACAAAGGAAAGCAGTCAAAAGAGATGAAGTAGTAATAATGTAGTCATTAAGCACAGCCAAGGACCTTTAGTTCTTTCTCAAGGGCAATAGATAAAATTCTGAGCCATATCCCATGAGCTGTCTTATAGATACTGAAACCCCAGGTGGAAGAAGTTAACTACATGATGACCAGACTGCACCCACAACATAAGCTGCCACAATTCCAAGAACTGGCCTCAAAGAGATGGGAACAAATGGACCCTGGAACTGAAGATTGTGCTGTGTCATGTTTGACTCTTTGCGACCCCCATGAACTGTAGTCCACCGGGCTCCTCTGTCCATAGGGATTCTCCAGGTAAGAATACTGAAGTGGGTTCCCATGCCCTTCTCCAGGAGATCTTCCCAACCAAGGGATCGAACCCAGGTCTTCCGCATTGCAGGTGGATTCTTTACCATCTGAGCCAATGGGGAAGTCCAAGAATACTGGAGTGGGTAGCCTATTCCTTTTCCAGCAGATCTTCCCAACCCAGGAATCGAACCAGGGTCTCCTGTACTGCAGGTAGATTCTTTACCAGCTGAGCTATCAGGGAAGCCCCTGAACTGATGATTAACCATACCTAAAACAACCAAGACGACACTGGTCAGACCACTAATGACCAATGTCAAGATTACTGTCAGAGCTGACTGCATTGTTCTGCATGTAGCCCCCTCCTTCAGCCTATAAAACTCTCACCCGCTGCTTGTCAGGGGTGGCGTGGGCCTTTGGATAAATGTCCATCCTCCTCCCAATTACTGACGTCTGAGATACAGCAAACTTTCCCTTCCACCAACCTGGCCTGCTTATTGGCTTTTGAGTGGTGAGCCACCAGAGCCCGCACCTATCGGTAACAATTTCAGGTGACTGTTTCAGGCTTTCTATAAGTCTCTGAGAGTCCACCAGGCCCAGAAGCCTTGAATAAATGTCTGTCTTCTGTCCTTTAGGTGGACTCTTCTGGTAGCTACTCTCTACCTTTCTAAAAGGTCCCAGTGGGATCACATCTCCATTGTTCAAAGCGATCTGGACCCTCAGTAACACACCCCAATACTGGCTTTTCTTCCCTTCCTCTCTCCCTCTCTCCCATCCCCCTCACTCCTGCTTCTTGTACCCAGGTCCTTATGTCAGGCTCTTCTGTGGGGAAAACCCACACTAAAACACCCAGGTGAAGAGGGCTGAATCCAGGCTGGCAGTGTGGATGAGAAAGAGATAGAAACACTACATGGCTAATTGAGCAGTAGACCAAACCCTTGGGATGTGAAGACAACAAAAAGAGACGAGCCCAGGAGGATACCAAGGCTTCAAACCTGAGGGTCATTGACAGAAAAGTCAACTATGGAGTAAAAACATATAATTTGTGCAGTTCTCGGACCAACATTTATTTTAACATCAATATATATATATATATATACACACAAACTATAGAGCCATACACCATAATTAATGCCATGTTTTATGTCCTATATCCTGTTGTTCTTTGTCGTAAAATACTAAGTCATAGATACCAACTGTTATTTGTGTAAAGGAGTTGGGGTACAGAAAAAAGCTCCAGATGGTACCAGTAGCTCTTAAAATATTACACACCTCCATGGGCCACATTAGTGGCTTTGCCTGTGGTGGTCACATCCTCCCTGGTCTTTCCCACTGTCTTGTGCCCAGAGGAATTCTAATATGTGACCAATGTACCCAGCACCAGACTTTTCACAATCTGCTAGAACCAATGAAGAGCTTATTTCCCTAGGTAGGAAGATGCAAGATTTTTATTTTATTCTTACTTGCAAACAAATAACAAGAAGAACAAAAAGTGTGTTTTCCAAGCCTCCAGCAAAACTATTGTATTATAACTTAACCTCAATTGTGCGGAAACAAAAACAAAACCAAGTCCTCAAGATTCTAATAGAATCAAAGATGAAACCTTCAGTCAGTCAGTTCAGTCTCTCAGTCGTGTCCAACTCTTTGCAACCCCATGGACTGCAGCACGCCAGGCCTCCCTGTCCATAACCAACTCCCAGAGTTTACTCAAACTATGTCCATTGAGTCGGTGATGCCATCCAGCCATCTCATCCTCTGTCATCCCCTTCTCCTCCTGCCTTCAATCTTTCCCAGCATTTGGGTCTTAACAAATGAGTCAGTTCTTTGCATCAGGTGGCCCAAGTATTGGAGTTTCAGTTTCAGCATCAGTCCTTCCAATGAATATTCAGGACTGATTTCCTTTAGAATGGACTGGTTGGATTTCCTTGCAGTCCAAGGGACTCTCAAGAGTCTCCTCCAACACCACAGTTCAAAAGCATCAATTCTTTGGCACTCAGCTTTCTTTATAGTCCAACTCTCACATCCATACATGACTACTGGAAAAAACATAGCTTTGACTAGATGGACCTTTGCTGGCAAAGTAATGTCTCTGCTTTTTAATATGCTGCCTAGGTTGGTCATAACTTTTCTTCCAAGAAGCAAGTGTCTTAATTTCACGGCTGTAGTCACCATCTGCAGTGATTTTGGAGCCCAAAAAATAAAGTCTCTCACTTTAAAACCTCAAGTTTTGCCAAATGTCTTTTCTCCCAGCTAACCAAAAGAACAAAATTACATTGTTACGCCTTTCAAATAATGAGGGCTCTCATTTTTTGAGTGCTTACAATTTATCAAGAACTTTTATGGTATTATTATTTTTAATTCTCATGACTCCATGAAGTAGTTATTAGATCTCCATTTCACAGAGAAAACAAACACTCAAAAAGGTACGGTAATGTGAGCCAGATAAGTGGAAATATAATTAAAACCCAGGTCTGCTTGATGTCAAATCCCACTCTTTCTGCTACATAATCCTGACCTACCTGGGGTCTTGGTAGCTCGAGAGTGATAGGCCACAAAGGAGAAGACAGATCAGCACTATTTTCTTTGGGTCAATGACCCTTAATCTCATTCTTGTGATTATATGAGGTTTTCCATGTTTTTCCAGAAAAACAGAGGTAAATGATTTGCTTAAATCCCTGGGGATCAATACTAATAAGTTAACTCTAAAACAAGCGTGCTCAGTGTGACATTACCGCCCGTCTCCACCCATGGATTATGTTTCCTGAGATGACTCATCCTCTCTGGTCCTCATCCATGTAGCAACCTGCCAGCAACCCTGAAGGCATTCATCCAATGACCTGCACCTCCTTCCCCGCCCTGCAATTTCCACTTGAAAGACATTCTGCCTCAGTGTTCACTGCAGGCTCCCTGCTTGGTGCTCGTGAGAGGGTTGCAGTGGGAAGAAGGGTCTTTCCACCATAACATTCACGTATACACCCTACAACAGAGTGGGGTGCTGGAAGAGGCGTCAAAGGTTAGGATTTCATTGGGATCCCCTGAACAGGGCCAGAGTAACATGAGCTAAAGATGGAAACTGTGGTCCAGAGAAATGTGTGGGACCCCTCTTAGTAGCAAAGCCACCTATTCCTCCTGCGGATGAAGAAATGGGAAATTAGTGGAGGTGAATCCAAGCTGTGTTCTACGAGCTGGTGTAGAAGCCAGAATGTCCCATCCCTCTGGCTTATCCCCTCTTACTGGAGCTGCAGAGAGAATAGTCAAGGCTGCTGGGAAAAAAGAGTCATGTAGATTTCTCAACACAAACAACAGATTAGTCAATTCGGAAAAAAATTCAGGGTAGCTGAAATTCTTCCCAAACTCCTGATCTAACAAACACTATTAACTGAGACAGAAATCCACCCCTCAAATTCTGGAAAGCTTGATATGCTTTCCAGAATCATGTGCCAGGTTGACAGAAATAGCCCTCGATGGTAGCTTCAGTGAATGATACTAAAACCGCCTAAAGAAGAAAGTGTCAGAGAGGAGGTGACTTAGGGAGAAAGAATGGATTCAGGGAGACAAAAGAAACCAGTAGCGTCTATTTCTATCCAAGACCCTGCTTCTGGGGTCACTGGACAAACAGCCTTGTCACCGGAGAAGTATCTTCTGATGAAGAGAAGGGATTTTTCATCAGGCTTTATAGGAACATAGATGAAGAGTTCCCCACAGGTGGAATGCTTTCTTATCTATACTCTGTTCACAGAAAACAGCCTTCTGATTAATAATCTGGTCACCCAGGGCCCTTCTATTACTACACTGGATCTTAGCCAAAAGGCCGAGAAGCAATGGCCTTTCTATTACAAATGATGGTTCTGCTCCCATAGGCAAGGCTTGGAGACTCAGGCATCTTGGTCACTGCAAAGGGAAACCCTGTTGCGATCATTTTGCTGGATTCTAATGAACAAGTCAGTCCACCGTCAGTTTCTCATTATTGACCGGGGCATTTTTGCAGAAACTAATACCTGTGGCTGGCGATTTTTATTTTGGTCGGCCAGATATTAATTAATTCCGTTATATCATAACACTTTGTGGGTTATTCCATTCAACAGTTACACCTGACACAGCTGTAAAGTCTTCTCCAGAGCCATGAGTTTCATTTTCACTTTCCTTATCAAGATGAATCTCTAAGGCTTTCTGTCTTTTTGTGGGTCTAATATTCACATCGTCTGAATCAGAACTATATTCCGAAGAACTATCATCTTCTGAGACACTAGTATATATATTGGGTAAAGTATCTGCTTAAAATTCACCAAAAAATTCTTCTTCACTCAAAATTTTGCAACGTGTCATTTTTTTTTTAAAGTTGTACGGTAAGTTTGTGTTTATAATATACACAAGGTTGGAACAAAACCCTAACAGAGCAAAATGTGAATGATAACCACAATCGTAAGCTGTGTGATGAACCCTTGAGCTATTTTAAGCTCCATCAACTTCACGCAGTGATGTTAATTGCATCACTCTCTAAAAATGTATTGATACAACTCCAGTCAATTACAATCTTTGATAATTATTAGTTACTCAAGAATAGTTATGTTTTATGAGTATTGTTCAATTGTCATCATCAAATAGAATGATACTCAGATGTGTTCTTTCTATAAAGCTTTATAAGTAATTTAAAAAAAGCCAAAAAAAAAAAAAAAAGAGAGAGAGAGAGAGTAGACAGCACTGTCCTATTGAAATATAACAACAACAGCAACAACATAATGTTTAACAAGCATAAATCTATCACTGGCTGGCCAAAGAAAATCTGGGTACTGGACCCAAAAACCAAGGACTGAGTTGAGTCCTGACCTTAGGGATCTCTCAGAGGTGCCCCTAGTGTGACCTGCTGGATTCCCACCAGTGACGACCACACCCACCTCTCTCCTCATCAACTCCTCAAAAAAAAAACCTTTTACACATCAGAATGCTTAGAAGTCATACCTGTGTGATAATGATACCACATTTCCCAGGCCTGATCCATTCCTGGGACAGGGCTTGTTCGCTGTGCCCCTTCTCCTGTCAGGCAGACTCTGGTTCCCAACCCTAGATCCACGCTCTGCTCATTTCGTCACCACATTGGATTCTGCAAGACTGGAAGTCTGCCTTGGCTATACTTTTCTGTCTCTATTAGTAATTGTTTTTTTAAATTCTCTTTTTCCTCTGTTACTAGTCTATTAAATTTTGTTCCTTGCAGCAGTAGGATGTAAAATAAAAAGTTAAAAGTACTTAAAGAAACATGGGGAAAGTTCTCCATAACCTTAGTGGGAGTAACACAAAACTCAGATGCCATTTTTTTTTTTTAAAGATTGAGTAATTAAATTACATCTTTTAAAAGTGATCCCATTGGACACAGAGAAAGGAATGTATTGAAAGTAATTACTAACACAATACATCATTAGTGGGATATATACTAAGAACAAAAAGAACTACAAACATTGAATTTTAATTAATAGATTTATTTTTAGTAGTTGCATTGGTGATACATCCAAAGGTATTTTGTTTGCATTGTAGGGCAATGAGTCAATTTACTGGTGAGCAAATTTACTATTTCAGGAACAGGATTTTCTGTAGGAAAAGGGAGATACAATAGAGAAAATGGTAAGGCAGGGGAAAAACTTGTGATGTCAGATTTCAATGGTCACGATATACATAATACATATACATATATATGTACATATGTATTTTAATTTTGAAATGAAGCAGGACCCTACGGTCCTTGCCCCCCATGTCCTCTGCCTGCATTTTGCTGTGGAAAACTTTAGTCAAAGAATAAGCTTAATCAGAGACATGAAAACATGCGGAAACAAAGGAAAATAAAGGAGACCAAACAAAAATAATGTAGTCACTGAGCATAGTTGAGGACCTTTAGTTCCTTCTCAAGGGCCATAGATAATATTCTGCGCCACATCCCATGAGCTGGTCTTATTGATACTGAAACCCCCACCAGGTGGAAGAAGTTAACTACATGATGATCAGACTGCACCCACGACATAAGCTGCCACAACTCCAAGAATTGGCCTCAAAGAAATGGAAACAAACTGACCCTGGGAGTGATGATTAACTGTTCCTAAAACAATCAAGATGACGTTGGTCAGACCGCCAAGGACAGATTTCAAGACAACTGTCAGAGCTGACTGTGCTGTTTCTGCATGTAGCCCCCTCCCTCGGCCTATACAAGCTCTTGGCCCACGGTTGTCAGTGGCAGACAGCTGGCCTTTGGACAGACGTCTGCCCTCCCCACCAGCTGCCAGCATCTGAAATAAAGCAAACTTTCCTTCCCACCAACCTGGCCTGTTTATTGGCTTTTGAGTGGTGAGCAGCCGGATCCCACTTTTTGGTAATAATTTCACATACTTAATTTCATATAGATTAAAATTCTGTAGGAAAATATGATGGACAAAGACAAAAGACAAGCAAGAAACAAAAGAAAATATTTATAACACATAAGACAAAGAACTAATTTCTTTAATATTTAAAGAATTCCAATACATTAAATTTGAAAAAGAACAAGGAGCCATATGTAGAATAGATAAATCCGTAGACAGGAGATAGACTAGTGGTTGCCAGGGACTGCTTGGGGGAAAGGGGAGTGAGGAGTGGCTACTTACTGGGTTTGAGACTTCTGTCCGGGATGATGAAAGCATTTTGGAACTTGACAGAGGGGGTGGTTGCACAATATTGGAAATACACCAAATGCCACTGGACTGTTCACCTTAAAATGGTTAATTCTGTGCTATGTGAATTTCACACCAAAACAATATGTTTTAAAAAGAAAACAAAAGATGTTTCTTTTGAAACATCTTTCTCAAGAAGAGAAAAAACAGGTGGCTACTTAATTTATCAAAAGCTACTTGACCTTACTTATAATGTTATATATGCAAATTAAAAATTCTCTGTGGCGGGGGGAACTGACAATAGCTATCAATTTTCAAATTCGTATCTCTAACCCAGCAATTCCTCTTCTAAACATTTAAACTTGCAAGTGAATGTAAAACATAAATACCAGGATACTCACTGCACTATTATTTATAGTAATGAAAGTGAAAGTCGCTCAGCCATGTCCGACTCTTCGACCCCATGGATATTCACACAGTCCATGGAATTCTCCAGGCCAGAATACTGGAGTGGGTAGCCTTTCCCTTCTCCAGGGGATCTTCCCAAACCAGGGATCAAACCCAGGTCTCCCACATTGCAGGCGGATTCTTTACCAGCTGAGCCACAAGAGAAGCCCAAGAATACTGGAGTGGGTAGCCTATTCCTTCGCCAGTGGATCTTCCTGACCCAGGAATCGAACTGGGGTCTCCTGCATTGCAGATGGATTCTTTAGTAATAGAAGTTTGGAAATAAAATGAATGTACACCCAAAGGACACTGTTGAATAAATTATGATATAGCCATGCAATGAAATACCACATAGCTGTTAAAACAATGAGACAGATCAAACATCTTGATATGGAAAGATTTCCAAGACATAGCATAAAATTAAAAATAGGCAGGAAACTAAATCATGTGTATGTAGTTATTCTCAGTATTTAAAAACAAAAGCACATATTTAAATGTATAGATTTGCTACTCATAGACTTCCTGTGCTGTGCTCAGTCATGTCTGACTCTCTGTGATCCCATGAACTGTAGCCTGCCAGGCTCCTCTGTCCATGGGATTTTTCTCAGCAAGAATACTAGAATGGGTTGCCATTTCCCCCTCCAGGGAATTGTCCTGACCCAGATATTGAGCCCAAGTCTCCTTCAATGCAGGCAGATTCTTTACCCCTGGGCTACCAGGGAAGCCCATTTAAATGTATAAATACAAATATATACATGTTTTTATACATAGACTATATCTGGGGAATATTAAAAAAAAACATGAACAGTGGTTGGTTCTGGGAAAATAAATTGGGAGACTTGGTGAAGGGTGGATACTTTCTTTTTACTTATACTCTATGAATACTTTTGGATTTTATTAACCTATTTGAGAGTAATGAATTATTTAATTTCAAACAGCTCCTTCCCAAGAAAAATGCAACTTAAAAATTTTGATGAAAATTGAAAGTCAGGAATATAAGGTATAAAACATAACATCAACAAAATATTTTTTAAAAAAAACAAATATTGTTGGTGGTTAGATTTCCTGTAATGAGTGGTCAGAGCCAGTGAGTCATTTTCAGACAGTTAAGTAGAAAAGAGGTAATTATTGCCAGGGAGGGCCAACTCGTGTTACTAAAGAAAGAAAGAAAGATTCAGGCAAAGCAGAAAACATACTATCAAAGACGAAAACCTGGAACTTTCAAAATGGTTCTATCATTCAAATGGTGTCTGAGCACTTTTCCCCAAAGCTGATATGTATCGGCTGAAATACATTTCTTATCCTACCTAATCTTTCAGAAGAAGCAAGTTCACAGTCAATTGAGTAGAGAAGGTGGCAGATCATACATAATGCAGGAAAGGTGAGGGAGTATTTTTTAGCTTCTCAAGATACCAGCAACCTATTTTTTATCAGGAATTAGAGGCTTCAGGGAAAGCAACAGTTGAAAAAAAATTTTTCCTGTAAAGTCACCTGGCAATATATAACGACTTTGGATCAAAATGCTCGTGTTTTTACTCCTGCTATTTATAATAGTGAAAACTTGTGAAATGCACTGAAACAATATTTAACTTTCTAAAATGTATGCATGTAGACAATACTAATTTGAATATGTGAAATAACAATGAATTAAAAACAGAAAACCAAATAGTAGATAAACATTTGTTATCATTACATAAGCCTATGTAGAGGAATTGTCAAAGATTTTTTAAAATGAGTGTGGAGGAGTGGAAACAATTTATAATGAAATCTTCATTAGGTTATGGTTGAACGGTTGCTTCAGGTCTCAAGACAGAGTCCATCCATCTGGTCGACATTACGAGCGAACAGGGAGGAGCAGATGGGCACAGCAATAGGTCAGTACCAGCAGAGGAGAGAATTTTTCAGTTGGGTTACTGATGTCCCACCTTTGGCACCAAGGGCCATGCGGCTGCCTGTGCACACCCAAGGGAGTTTATGGCCACCTGGTGGCTGCATTGGAGAATTACACTTCAGTTGATTCCTGGAGGTTAGAGGTAGCAAGACAAGCAAAGTAGGACTTGGATTCACCGCCACTTTCTGGTCACCTTTCCATGTGCACAAAAGCACCTTACTGGCTCCTGGTTTAGCATCACTATTTCCTATAAATCTTATTGCTTTAGCTCATCTTCACCAGGGTTCTCAATCACTCTGTCACTTACACCTCTCTCTATTAACTTTCCCCTGGAAATGCCACGTGTAGGATACATTACTACTGCATATGAGTGATAGACATTTAGTACTTAATGACAAGAAAACCACCCCTTTGCCCTAGCACATTCTCTAATTCATCTTCAGAAACACAGCAATATATTTTATTATTAGACATAATAAAGTAGCACTTGATTCCCAAAGATAAATACACTTTATGAGGGGGTTGGGAAAATGTATGGAGTGGGAGGTTGGGGTTAGCAGATGGAAGCTTTTATACACAACTACTGGGCCCACACACCTAGAGCCCACGCTGTACAAGAAGAGAAGCCACCGCAATTAGAAGCCTGCACACCGCAACGAAGAGCTGCCCACCCTGGCTTGCAGCAACTCGTGAAAGCCCAGGAACAGCAACGAAGACCCAATACAGTCAATTAAAAAAAAGAAAGAAAGAAAGACAGACCTTAAAAAGACAGGAAAGTCTCTCTGGAAAGGAACTTCTGGATGTTGACACATGACTATCTTAGCTTTTGTTTGATTACTCTTTCTACTGACCTCAACTTCCCGATGACTCAGCTTTTCATTCTGCATCATCAAAGTACATGGATCATAGCAGGAGCTCAGTAAACATCAGTCCCTTCCCTTCTCATCCACCTGAACTGGCACACTTGTGTAAAATCCGGGAGTATGAGCAGGATGGCAAGCACCAATCACACAGGAGGTGAAGTTGGGGGAGGTGAGTGTGTGTGTGTGGTGGGGTGGGGGGGTCAGGTCCACTCTTCAGGTCCATCTACAGCTTTGATGAGTCCCAGGACCTGAGCACACCTTCTCCACTCAAAGGTGGGGAACCCATCAACCCTCTAGTTGATCTCCTCCCAGCCTCATAGTGTTTCAAATCCTCTTTCCTGAAATCCACCCTGTTACAGCACCACAATTATTTGCTTTTTCTGAACTAATTGAAAACTGGAAGATGTGTACAAAGAGAAACTTGTAAACAGACACACAAAAAACTCCAGAAAACGTATGACATTAGTCTAAGAAGTCTTCCGCTTAAGTGGATTCCAACATATTGATTAGTCATTGTTCCCTTAGTGTTTCCTGTGTCGGTCAATGATCAAAACACCAGAAAGTAGTTGACATCACCAGTAGTTAGTGGGACAAACTGACAGTCTGAGTTTTCCCCACATCATGCAATTGGCAGGATGCACCGGCACTTCCGTACTATTCCAGCCAAAAAGAGGCAAACGTGAACCTAGCCATACATCAGAAGACATTCTACTACAGGGACTTCCCTGATGGTCTAACGGTTAAAAATCTGCCTTCCAGTGCAGAGGACGTAGGTTCGATCCCAGATCTGGGAAGTAAGATCTCACATGCTGCGGGGACCACTGAGCAGGCCCACCATATCTACTGAGCCTGCATGCTCTAGACCTCAGGCATCACACAAGAGATTGCGCCCTAGTGCCACATGGGTGCCACAACTAGAGGAAAAAAGCCTGTGGGCCTCAAGAAAGACCCAGGACAGCCAAGAAAAAAGGATAATGGAGTATGATCCAGCAATCCCACTCCTGGGCATATACTCCCAACAAAACTATAATTTGAAAAGATACATGCACCCCTATATTCATAACAGCACCATTTACAATATCCAAGACATGGAACCAACCCAAATGTCCTTCAACAGAGGAATAAGTAAAAAAGATGGGGTAAATATGTACAATGGACTACTACTCAGCCATCACAAGTAATGAAATAATGCCAATTGCAGCAACATAGATGAACCTAGAGATTATCATACTAAGCAAAATAAATCAGAAAGATAAAGAGACATGTACAATATCACTTATATGTGGAATCTAAAATACAATACAAATCAACATATCTACAAAACAAAAGCAGACTCACAGATATAGAGAACAGACTTGTGATTGCTAAGAGGGAGGAGAGAGAAGGAATGGGAGTTTGGGATTAGCAGAGGCTAAGTATTATTAAACCGGAGAAGGCAATGGCACCCCACTCCAGTACTCTTGCCTGGAAAATCCCATGGATGGGGGAGCCTGGTGGGCTGCAGTCCATGGGGTTGCGAAGAGTTGGACACGACTGAGCAACTTCACTTTCACTTTTCACTTTCACGCATTGGAGAAGAAAATGGCAACCCACTCCAGTGTTCTTGCCTGGAGAATCCCAGGGATGGGGGAGCCTGGTGGGCTGCCATCTATGGGGTAGCACAGAGTCGGACACGACTGAAGCAACTTAGCAGTGGCAAGTATTATTAAACAACAAGGTTCTACTGTTTAGCACAGGGAGCTATATTCAATATTTTGTGACAAACAATAATGGAAAAGAAGACACAGAAAACTAAAATCATGGCATCCAGTCCCATCCCTTCATGGCAAATAGATGGGGAAACAGTGGAAACAGTGAGAGACTTTATTTTTGGGGGCTCCAAAATCACTGCAGATGGTGACTGCAGCCATGAAATTAAAAGATGCTTGCTCCTTGGAAAAAAAACTATTAAAAAGCAGAGACATTATTTTGCCAACAAAGGTCTGTCTAGTCAAAGCTATGGTTTTTCCAGTAGCCATGTATGGATATGAGAGTTCAACTATAAAGAAAGCCGAGCGCTGAAGAATTGATGCTTTTGAACTGTGGTGTTGGAGAAGACTCTTGAGAGTCCCCTGCACTGCAAGAAGATCAAACCAGTCAATCCTAAAGGAAATCAGTCTTGAAGAGTCATTGAAAGGACTGATGCTGAAGCTGAAACTCTAATACTTTGGCCACCTGATGCAAAGAACCGACTCACTGGAAAAGACCCTGATGCTGGGAAAGATTGAAGGTGGGAGGAGAGGGGGACAACAGAGGATGAGATGGTTGGATGGGATCACCAACTAGATAGACATGAGTTTGAGTAGGCTCCAGGAGTTGGTGATGGACAGGGAAGCCTGGTGTGCTAAAGTTCATGGGGTCGCAAAGAGTCAGACACGACTGAGTGACTGAACTGAACTGATATGTATATATACACACAAGCATAACTGAGTCACTTTGATGTACATAAAAAATTAACACAAATTGTAAATCAACGAAACTTCAATAAAATTTAAAAATAAAATAAAGTAAAAAGATAATGGGTGGCAATAACTTCAGAAGCCTAAAAGAAAATCTAAGTGCCTTCTGTAAAAGAAAAATGAAAGTCGCTCAATTGTGTCTGACTCTTTGTGACCCCATGGACTATACAGTCCATGGAGTTCTCCAGGCAAGAATACTGGAGTGGGTAGCCATTCTCTTCTCCAGGGGATCTTCCCAACCCAGGGATCGAACCCAGGTCTCCGGCATTGCAGGCGGATTCTTTACCAACTGAGCTATCGGGGAAGCCCTCTGTAAGAGACAGATTGCCCATAGTAAACAATGAACATGTTCTCACCTCCCAGAAAGTCTCCTCATGCCATCTTTTGGGGAGGATATTGAAAGGAGAAGGAAATGGCAACCCACTCCAGTATTCTTGCCTGGAGAACCCCATGGATAGAGGAGGCTAGTGGGCTACAGTCCAAAGGGTCACAAGGAGTGGGACACGACTAAGCAACTAAGCACACACATTGAAAGGAAGTAAAAGATAAGAGAACATGAGAAGGAAGTTACAACCTAAGCAAACCACTAAACCATCCCAAATATAGGCAGTTGGTCAGAAAATTCCATTGCTATTTGATCACATTTAAGGGCAATTTTCCTTCCTTTTTTTAACTTAATGTTTTCAAAGTCAGTTATTGACCTTTATCATGAAAAATTCCCTGAAATATTAATTTATTCCAAGCAACAGTGAACAGCAAGCCTCACTCATCACTGCCAGGTTGACAGCTTAGATTCTGATCATAAGGAGCAAATGAAAGGTTGAAGGCTCTTCTTGAACTCATTTTCCATTAACAAAAACCACTGTCTAGACAAATCTTTACCCAGAAAGAATTATCTCTGCTGTAAAAGCAAGATTGTCTAATAGTGTTACCAGAGCTCTCTGTACCTCAGTTTCCTCATCTGTAACCTGCCATGCCCATTGTATGAATGCCCTAGGGCTGGTGTTTAAAGTGTACTACAAATACTAAGGCTTCCCTGGTGGCTCAGATGGTAAAGCATCTGCCTGCAATGCGGGAGACCAGGGTTCGATCCCTGGGTCTCGAAGATCCCCTGGAGAAGGAAATGGCAACCCACTCCAGTATTCTTGCCTGGGAAATCCCATGGATGGAGCCTGGTAGGCTACAGTCCATTGGGTCACAAAGAGTCGGACACGACTGAGCAACTTCACTTCACTTCACTTTAAATACTAAAAGGAGTTCCAAGTGAAAATTTCAGGACAGTAGTACAACTTGTAGCTTTAAGAATTAATTTCCCTATGGAATCATTTAAAACCAAAAGGGCTCTACAGATTATGACTGAGTTTAATCCTTTATAGGAGCAAGAAACACTGGGATGAACTTAAATGAAATCTAACCCCTAAGTACTTGCCTAAGTGCCTAAAATGGTTATAAGTCTTTCCTTGAGAGTTTTTAAGAAAATAAATTCCATTTCCTGAAATAGTTCAGGTTTCAAGTGAAGCTGCTACGTAGCAGAGTTCAATTAAATAATCTCTAAGATTTCTTCCAAACCACTGGGTTTTTTCTTTTTAATTCTCTTACGTTTGCCTCCCTCTCTCATTTCAAAGATAATCAGGAAGTCTCCTAGGATAAGGTTAGCATATTCAAGTCTTGCCAAAAATGTAAGAAAAGAAACTCTTATTTGATTGGATCGAGAGGAACAATGATACTTCCTAAAATGAGGCTAAGCTAAGAAAATGGAAAGGTTTATAAATAAGAAGGTCAGTGCTGCTTTTCTGGTCTCCTTTCATGACTGTGTGATTTACTTTAATAGAAGCCTGTCATTTCAAGCTAGGATGACTCCGTGGCCTGGTCATGGGTTACAGGGCATTTCATCTGTGGTCACCCATCCTGCGCATGAAGGAATTAATATTTAGTCTCTCCTTGTTTCTCACTGACTATTATTCTCTACTGTAACCTCCTGACCTTCGTCCAATCAAAAAGATTGGTGCTATTCTGCTTTTACCTACAGACAAAGAGAAAGGAGAAGATAAAAAACAGGACCTTGCTATTAGGAGTGTTGGTTTACTTCTGATGGTCAGGAAAAGCTGTTTTGAAATTTGCCCCATCTGTTCCTAAAACTGCAGCATAGGAATTTAAAATCACAACTGCCCTTTACTTTCCAAGAATGAACTTGCCTTCTCCAATTGAAATTTAAGGGAATGAATTAAATGGTGTTTCTAGAAGAAGTACTCTGTAATCACAAAGTATTATGAGTATCAGGGCTTCCCTAATGGTTCAATAGATAAAGAATCTGCCAGCAATGTGGGAAGTACAGGAGACACAGGCTCGATCCCTGGATCAGGAAGATCTCCTGGAGTAGAAAATAGCAACCCACTCCGGTATTATTGCCTGAAAAATCCCATGGACAGAGGAGCCTGGTGGGCTATAGTCCAAAAGGTCACAACAAGTCGGACACAACTGAGCACGTATTGTAAGTATCACCATAGACTTTTTTCCTTAGTCAGTTAGAAGGAAGTATGACATTTTTCAAAGCTATTCTCTAATTCTATCAGCAGACCCTACCAAGAATCTGATCCCCTCTCTGACCAGGTAATGACAATGACAAATGACTTTCAAGCTTAGGCCCGTATACACCTAGATTTCTGATTTGCCCCAGGGAGAGGTTTCCATCACAGTGTTCTGAGTGCTGGCCTTTGGGCCTGATTTTCCAATGTGCTTGGATTTGAGACTCTGCCTATCCTTTAACTTGTGATTTGCCCCACCCCCAGCTTCCTGATCTATTCTTGACCTCCAGCAACAGCATATTCCTTGACACTTGTGCTGTTACTGGCAGAATGGTGATTTCCTTGGTTCTTGTCCTCTGGAGGGAAAGAATTCAGACGGGACACATAGAGCAGTTTCAAGTAGCAAGAGTATTAAGTATGAAGCAAAGTGATAGTGTACTCCCCAAACAGGATGAGAACAGGCTGTCTGGATACCAGACCGCACCCGGCAATGGGGGTAGAGTAGGTTTCTCTGAGTGTTAGAAAGTCCCTCCCTCTGTACCGGGTCATTTGATTGACAAGGTGACTGACAGTTTTACGTTATGTGTTTACGATATATGTTTTCTCCTTGTATGTGGGCATTTATCCATAAGCACCCAAGTGAAAGCCATGGAGGTGGTCAAAAACCACAATGCTACTTTATTACAAATATGGCATGATGAGCCCTGGATTACTTTGAGTCACCTTTTAGGTCTTGCTGCACCTCCACCAACCTGTGCTGGTGGGTTTTATCTTGTTTGGTCCTGATAAAGCTGGAAATTTAGCAGTCCTGGACCACAAAAAGGGGAGGAACTCTGGGCATGTTTTGATCACCAGTGTACGGGTTGGAGAGGGGACGATGACTCCATCCAGAACGATGCAGAGACCCACTCATGTCTGACTAAACATCTATCAATTCTACCTATGTAGATCCTGGCCTTCCACCTGATTTTTAATTCTGATTGTTGGGTTCCTGCAAGGCCAGTCCTTACAGTCTGGGGAGGATGGAGATGTTCATAGACTGAAATGGTCAAGACCAGAGTTCATGATAAATAAACTCAGACCACCCAAGGATTCAGTGATCATAAGTAAGTAAGTAAGTAAAGTCGCTCAGTCATGCCCGACTCTTTGAGACCCCATGGACTGTAGCCCACTAGGCTCCTCTGTCCATGGGATTCTCCAGGCAAGAATACTGGAGTGGGTTGCCATTTCCTTCTCCATCAGTGATCATACAAATGTCCAAATGAGGGAACATATGACTTGCTGGACTTCCCTGGTAGCTCAGATGGTAAAGCATCTGCCTACAATGTGGGAGACCTGGGTTCAATCCCTGGGTCAGGAAGGTCTCCTGGAGAAGGAAATGGCAACCTACTTCAGGATTCTTGCCTGGAAAATCCCATGGACAGAGGAGCCTGGTAGGCTACAGTCCATGGGGTTGCAAAGAGTCAGACACGACTGAGCGACTTCACATGACTTGCTGTAAGGCCTTAGGTTTCATTTATTATATCTATGTGGTTCATTCAGGACACTAATGAGCGAGAGACTTTTCAAACCTAGATCACAGAACAAGGAGCATAGCCCCAAAAATGTACCCTGGATTACACAGCAAAAAATACACAGTCAGGGAATTGCTACTGGGCTGACAGTGGGAGAGAGACTCAATGAAGTATGTAAATTCTGGGAAGCACTTTATCATCTACAAATACAAAAACATTGTATGTAAAATTAGTTTCATTCCTTGGGGAAGCTATTATTGTAACTGTTCAAATATGTTAAGGTTCTTAAAATAAAAGTAGTCTGGAAGACCAAGGGAAATGCCAGGTAGGGAATTAGAAGGCTCGGCTGGAGAACTTGCTCAGGCACTGATCTGCTGGCTCTCAATGCCTTTGTCTAAAAAGTTAAGGAAGGTGATTCTGAACCACGTTTATAGCACTTCCAATTCTGAATGATTCTTTGACCTTGAGATAGAATCACAAGTCTGGAAAGGATCCTGGAAGCTTCTTAATTCAACCATACCTTTCAAGACATAAAGGACAGCCTCTCCCTAGCCAGTCCATGCCCTTTCCCAACAACTCTTATCAGGAGAAAAGTCTTTTTTTTTTTTCATTAACAAATCTTAGGGTTTTTGAAAAATATTTATTTGTCTGCACCAAGTCTTAGTTGCGGCACACAGGATATTTGATCTCCATTGCACTCTGCTGCTGCTGCCTAGTCACTTCAGTCGTGTCCGACGCTGTGCGACCCCATAGACGGCAGCCCACCAGGCTCCCCCGTCCCTGGGATTCTCCAGGCAAGAACACTGGAGTGGGTTGCCATTTCCTTCTCATTGCACTATACAGGATCTTTAGTTGCGGCATTTGGAATCTAGACCCCTGACCAGGGATTAAACCCGGTCCTCTTGCATTGTGAGGCAGTCTTAGCCACCAGACCACTAGGGAAGTCCCAGCATATTTCAGTTTTTAGAATGGTTTCAGAGTTGTAGAAAATTTGAACAGATTAGTACAGAGAGTTCCCATATCACCTATCCCTTTTTCCCTCCCTACTCATACATGGGTTCTCCTGTCTTTCAGTTCAGTTCAGTCTCTCAGCGGTGTCTGACTCTGTGACTCCGTGAACCGCAGCACGCCAGGCCTCCCTGTCCATCACAAACTCCCGGAGTCCACCCAAACCCATGTTCATCAAGTCGGTGATGTCATCCAACCATCTCATCCTCTGTCATCCCCTTCTCCTCCTGCCCTCAATCCTTCCCAGAATCAGGGTCTTTTCCAATGAGTCAGCTCTTTGCATCAGGTGGCCTATCTTTAGGTGCTCAATAAGTACAAGAAGATGTTCATGCCATAGAAGAGGCCTACCAGAATCAGGGGCAAACCAGGCAATGAAGCAATAACCAGAGAAAGATCTTTATGTTGAACAGCCACCTTTCTCTTTGTATTTTCTACCCTTAGTCCAAATCCTTCCTCCTCGACAACATAATCCAAAATTTTAAAAATTTATTTATTAATTTATTTGGCTAAACTAATTGCAGCATGTGGGATCTAGTTCCCTGACGAGGGATCAGAGTTTGGAGTTTAGAAAACTCAGCAGTGGCCACAGGACTGGAAAAGGTCAGTTTTCATTCCAATCTCAAAGAAAGGCAATGCCAAAGAATGCTCAAACTACTGCACAATTGCATTCATCTCACATGTTAGGAAAGTAATGCTCAAAATTCTCCAAGCCAGGCTTCAACAGTACATGAACCATGAACTTCCAGATGTCCAAGCTGGATTTAGAAAAGGCAAAGGAACAAGAGATCAAATTGCCAACATCCATCGGATCATAGAAAAAGCAAGCAAGCTCCAGAAAAACATCTACTTCTGCTTTATTGACTTTGCCAAAGCCTTTGACTGTGTGGATCACAACTAACTGTGGAAAATTCTTCAAGAGATGGGAATACCAGACCACCTGACCTGCCTCCTGAGAAATCTGGATGCAGGTCAGGAAGCAACGATTAGAACTGGACATAGAACAACAAGCTGGTTCCAAATTGAGAAAGGAGTACGACAAGGCTGTCTATTGTCACCCTGATTATTTAACTTATATGCAGAGTACATCATTTGGAATGCCAGGCTGGATGAAGCACAAGGTAGAGTCAAGATTGCTGGGAGAAATATCAATAACCTCAGATATGCAGATGACACCATCCTTATGACAGATAGCAAAGAAGAACTAAAGAGCCTCTTGATAAAAGTGAAAGAGGAGAGTGAAAAAGTAGGCTTAAAACTCAACATTCAGAAAACTAACATCATGGCATCTGGTCCCATCACTTCATGGGAAATAGATGGAGACACAATGGAAACAGTGAGAGACTTCATTTTCTTGGGCTCCAAAAACACTGCAGATGGTGACTGCAGCCATGAAATTAAAAGACGCTTGCTTCTTGGAAGAAAAGCCATGACCAACCTAGACAGTGTATTAAAAAGCAGAGACATTACTTTGCCAACAAAGGTCCATCTAGTCAAAACTATAGTTTCTCCAGTAGTCATATATGGATGTGAGAGTTGGATTACAAAAAAAGCTGAGCACCAAAGGATTGATGCTTTTGAACTGTGGTGTTGGAGAAGACTCTTGAGAGTCTCTTGGACTGCAAGAAGATCAAACCAGTCAATCCTAAAGGAAATCAGTCCTGAATATTCATTGAAAGGACTGATGCTGAAGCTGAAGCTTCAATATTTTAGCCACCTGATGCAAAGAATTGACTCACTGGAAATGACCCTGATGCTGG
This sequence comes from Bos taurus, assembly GCF_002263795.3. Lineage (NCBI taxonomy): Eukaryota > Metazoa > Chordata > Mammalia > Artiodactyla > Bovidae > Bos > Bos taurus. Next base: position 27,257,290 of record NC_037343.1, read on the forward strand.
GAAAGATTGAAGGTGGGAGGAGAAGGGGACAATAGAGGATGAGGTGGTTGGATGGCATCACTGTCTCGATGGACATGAGTTTGAGTAGGCTCTGGGAGTTGGTGATGGACAGGGAAGCCTGGTGTGCTGAAGTCCATGGGGTAGCAAAGAGTCGGACGTGACTATGTGAATGAACTGACTAACAGAACTCACCAGGGATCCAACCCAGACCCCCTGCATTGGAAACTCGGAGTCTTAGCCACTGGACCACCAGGGAAGTTCCCATAATCCAAATTTAATCCACATCCACATGACAGCTCTTTGCATTTCCCTTCTTACATTCTCTGTTTCAAGCAAAGCATTGTTTGTTTCACGCATTCCTTGTTCACTGAGATTTCAAGTCCCGTCTCCACGCATTTCACTCTTGTCTTATTCTGTTCTGTGCTGTCGTCATCTTTCTCAAAGGATACGGTAGGGGACATGAGAGCATCCACAGATGAATACCAAAGAGAGAAGGAGCATCTCCTCTCTCTTATTATGAGCATTCTACTTCTGTTAATGCAGCCCACATATCAATTAGCATTTGAAGAACAGTCATATCACATTATTGAATTACATTGATCTTATAGTCTTTTTCATGTGTATGGGCATTAAGCAACACCTCTTGGAGTCCATGTTTAATTAGGATTTTTATTCCAAGGAAGAATCTTAAAGTTTACCTCTGCTGTCTTTCATCTAGTTAGTGTTGAAAGATTCTACAGCAAATCTCAAGGCTAAAGGGATCAGTAATGGACCTTCAAGGAAATGAAACAGGAAATAGGCCCCGTGAAGCAGAGTTAACTAGGAAGCCTAGTTCAGTGACTTCAAAATTAGGAGGGCAGATGAACCCTGTGTTTACTTTTACTGCCTCTTAAAACCCCAATAAATCAACAAAATAGGGATTTGGGGTTTAAGCCACAAACTCATAAAGATAAAGAGAATGGAGAGGCCATGACAGTAATAAAATTTTGGCATCTGAAAGCTGATGGACAAGTGGTAGTTCAGGGCATCAGAGAAAGCTAGATCCTGAGCCAGCAGTGGGAAAGATGCAGTTTGATGTGTACTCCCAGAGTCCTAAAAGGTTCCAGAATTGATGGCTTGAGGTTCTACTGGAAGTGGGGAGGAAGGTGGGCCCAAACAGCTGATTGAATGAAAGTTGCTATCTACCTTTCATAGATTGCCCCTTTCCCACCCTATTAGTAGGAGATGTATTATCTGGACATAAGGCAACATCTAAGGTTGGTATACTGTTTTCAGAGGATTAAAGGGAATATTTTCAGCTCAGCATCATTTTCATTTTATCATTCTTATAGACAAAATGTTAGCAGCTTCTTCTCAAAAGAATCCAACCAGTCCAAGAGGAAAGACCCAAGAATTCAGACTTGTGTTCTTCAAAGACATGCCTCAGCTAGGTCATCATAGGTAAAGTCCACAAGCAAGCCCCACCCACATACTCAGAACTTCCCAACTGACTGCAAGGGTGCCTCTCTAAAATATAAGAAGACTTTTAAGGCTCACCACGCATCTGAGGAAAATCCCCAGCATGAAAAACAGATCACAACAAACACACATACATAAAACTTAAAGGAAACAAAAGTTGCTGAGATAAAACATTGCAAAACAATAATTAGTAACCTCAGAAAGTTAAGAAGATATTGCATTCATGAAATAAGAATATTTAGAGACCATTAGCAGAAATGAAAATCTCAATAAAAGGTTTAGAAGATCGAGTTGAAGAAATTTCTCAGAAAGTAGAAAAAAATGATCAAAAGATGGGAAACATGAGTGTAGAGATAAGAAAATAAAAAAGACTATTCAAGAATGTCTAATATTTGAATAGTAAGAGTTTTTATAAAGAAAGAATGGGGGCAGGGGAAATGGAAGAGAGGGAATCGTCAAAGAAATAATTCAAGAAAATTTCCTGAACTGAAAGGCTTAAGTTTTTAGATGGAAAGCATTCATCCAATATCCAGAATAATATCTGAAAATAGAACCACAGAAAAACAAATCAACAGGACATTTCCATTCACTAGTGACAAAGAGAACTCATAAAAGATCTCATAAAACAGGCCATATATAATCAGGAATCAGAATGTCTAGAAAACAGAAGAAAATGGAGCATTGCTTTCAAAATTCAGAAGGAAAATGATTTTCAACCCCAAATTCTATCTCATGTATCAATTACATGTAAAGATAAAATAAAGATATTTTTAGACATGAATGGCCCCCACATTTTCCTTCCTATTTACAGTTTCTCAGGAAGCTCCTGAAGGAATGCACACCACCAAAACAAGGAGCCAAGCATGGGAGAGAAAGTCACAAGAAACAGAAGTTCCAACTCAAGAGGAAAGCAAAGGATCTCCCTAGAATGATGGTGCAGAGATAATCCAGGAAGACCACCATGCAGCCAGCACAGAGAGCAGTCAAGTCAGACAGGAGCAAGTTGGAAAGCTCAGGGAAAGAATTCTTCAAGAAGATAAAAGTGACAAGAAGATAAAAGTGATGAGGTGGCAAGCGTTAAGAGAAGATTTAGACAATTGTGGAAAGTTTGTGGTTGATTTATTATAAGTATAAAGAAAATCAAGGAACAACAACAATTTTTTAAAAGACAATTATTAACCTCAGGGGAAATAAAAAAGTTCTGCAAGAAAGGGTAAATAATCACAGTATGCTACCTGGTCCATTTCTGAATAGTATTTATGTAGTTATAATGGTGAACACATGGAATTATCCTCTATCCAAGATGGGATGGGGTGATGGGATATACATGTATATATGTAAGTATGTGTGTGTGTATGTGTATATATATATATATATGTACACACCTATATATATATGGTAGCGGAGGGCAGTGGTGAAAGTGAATTGAATCTTTACCTTTCATGGAAGGAGTCAACAGATAATGTCTAAAATGGAAATACCAAGAAATAACAATATCAACAGTATCTCAAATGACAACATGTAGAGATAGGAAGATATATATTAAAAGAATCAGCTTAAAGATTTGAAAGTTATTGCCTCTAAGGAAAGAAACAGGATGCAGAAGAAAGCAGTATTTTTTGTCACAAGCCCTGAAGAATTGATTCTTTATGTGCACAAAAATTGTAATAAAAATAAAAACTACTTGAAATCAGAATGAATTAATGAAGGGGGAAAAAAGGAATTGAAAAAGCCATTTAGCCTTGCTAAGAAAATCCTTCGATGATGAGTGAAAAGGGAACAGAACTCATCCAATACTTCAAAGCCAAGTGGAAAGGAACCAGAAGTGAAGCAAAGGACTAAGGACCACCACTTGAACATATAATTGGATTTGGCAGAAAGAGGACAGAGGTCAGTCACCACGGATGGTCAATTTCACCTTCTTGATTTTATTCACTTTTATCCAACCCCATTCCTGCTGTCCAAACAAGGCGACCTGCTTCACGCTCCCAGGCTCCTGCAACAGCCTTCCTGCCTCCAGCTTTAGTCTCTTCTAATTTACCCTCTATAGAGCGGCTGCATGGCCCTTTCTAAGCTAGAAGTCTGATCAGATCATTGCCCTGATGACATGTTTTAATGGCCTTTCATTGTTTCAGCAAAATACCAAGTAATCTGATAGGAACTATATATTTTTCAACAGCCTCTTCAGCTTCATTTCCCTCCACATGAAAATGGTACATTGTCTCCATTTCACCCTGCTGTCTCTCCACTGAGCTTTCACACTCTTGCCCCTTTTCCCCTGCCTAATTCCTGCACATGTGGTTGTGTAAAACACCCCCTGACCTCCTACACCAGTGTGATTTCCCCTACTGGGAGTTCCTCTCACACACCATTGAAGCATTCAACACATGTACTCCAATTTCTAGAACTCTCCCACTAGACAGTAAGCTCTACCAAAGCTGAGACAATATCTGTCTTAATTCCCCCATTCATCAAATCCCTTATGATTATACAGTGGAAGTGAGAAATAGATTTAAGGGCCTAGATCTGATAGAGTGGCTGATGAACTATGGAATGAGGTTTGTGACATTGTACAGGATACAGGGATCAAGACCATTCCCATAGAAAAGAAATGCAAAAAAGCAAAATGGCTGTTTGGGGAGGCCTTACAAATAGCTGTGAAAAGAAGAGAAGCAAAAAGCAAAGGAGAAAAGGAAAGATATAAACATCTGAATGCAGAGTTCCAAAGAATAGCAAGAAGAGATAAGAAAGCCTTCCTCAGGGATCAATGCAAAGAAATAGAGGAAAACAACAGAATGGCAAAGACTAGGGATCTCTTCAATAAAATCAGAGATACCAAAGGAACATTTCATGCAAAGATGAGCTCGATAAAGGACAGAAATGGTATGGACCTAACAGAAGCAGAAGATATTAAGAAGAGATGGCAAGAATACACAGAAGAACTGTACCAAAAAGATCTTCATGACCCAGATAATCACGATGGTGTGATCACTGACCTAGAGCCAGACATCCTGGACTGTGAAGTTAAGTGGGCCTTAGAAAGCATCACTACGAACAAAGCTAGTGGAGGTGATGGAATTCCAGTTGAGCTATTCCAAATCCTGAAAGATGATGCTGTGAAAGTGCTGCACTCAATATGCCAGCAAATTTGGAAAACTCAGCAGTGGCCACAGGACCGGAAAAGGTCAGTTTGCATTCCAATCCCAAAGAAAGGCAATGCCAAAGAATGCTCAAACTACCGCACAATTGCACTCATCTCACACGCTAGTAAAGTAATGCTCAAAATTCTCCAAGCCAGGCTTCAGCAATACATGAACCGTGAACTTCCTGATGTTCAAGCTGGTTTTAGAAAAGGCAGAGGAACCAGAGATCAAATTGCCAACATCCGCTGGATCATCGAAAAAGCAAGAGAGTTCCAGAAAAACATCTATTTCTGCTTTATTGACTTCCTGATGTTCAAGCTGGTTTTAGAAAAGCCAGAGGAACCAGAGATCAAATTGCCAACATCCGTTGGATCATAGAAAAAGCAAGAGAGCTCCAGAAAAACATCTATTTCTGCTTTATTGACTATGCCAAGGCCTTTGACTGTGTGGATCACAATAAACTGTGGAAAATTCTTCAAGAGATGGGAATACCAGACCACCTGATCTGCCTCTTGAGAAATTTGTATGCAGGTCAGGAAGCAACAGTTAGAACTGGACATGGAACAACAGACTGGTTCCAAATAGGAAAAGGAGTTCGTCAAGGCTGTATATTGTCACCCTGTTTATTTAACTTATATGCAGAGTACATCATGAGAAACGCTGGGCTGGAAGAAACACAAGCTGGAATCAAGATTGCCGGGAGAAATATCAATAACCTCAGATATGCAGATGATACCACCCTTATGGCAGAAAGTGAAGAGGAACTCAAAAGCCTCTTGATGAAAGTGAAAGTGGAGAGTGAAAAAGTTGGCTTAAAGCTCAACATTCAGAAAACAAAGATCATGGCATCTGGTCCCATCACTTCATGGCAAATAGATGGGGAAACAGTGGAAACAGTGTCAGACTTTATTTTTCTGGGCTCCAAAATCACTTCAGATGGTGACTGCAGCCATTAAATTAAGACGTTTACTCCTTGGAAGGAAAGTTATGACCAACCTAGATAGCATATTCAAAAGCAGAGACATTACTTTGCCAACAAAGGTTCGTCTAGTCAAGACTATGGTTTTTCCTGTGGTCATGTATGGATGTGAGAGTTGGACTGTGAAGAAGGCTGAGCGCCGAAGAATTGAGGATTTTGAACTGTGGTGTTGGAGAAGACTCTTGAGAGTCCCTTGGACTGCAAGGAGATCCAACCAGTCCATTCTGAAGGAGATCAGCCCTGGGTGTTCTTTGGAAGGAATGATGCTAAAGTTGAAACTCCAGTTCTTTGGCCACCTCATGCGAAGAGTTGACTCATTGGAAAAGACTCTGATGCTGGAGGGATTGGGGGCAGGAGGAGAAAGGGACGACAGAGGATGAGATGGCTGGGTGGCATCACTGACTCGATGGACGTGAGTCTGGGTGAACTCTGGGAGTTGGTGATGGACATGGAGGCCTGGCGTGCTGCGATTCATGGGGTCACAAAGAGTCGGACACGACTGAGCGACTGATCTGATCTGATCTGATTTGATCATGACTCAATTTGTTGCAAATGATAGGTTTCCAGTTCCAATCAGCTAGCAGAAATGGGGATTTATTGGCTGACAGGTGCCCAAGAGTGGAATAGGTCTCAACTATAGACAGAGTTCTCAACTCTCATCCTCTTCCTCTATCTGCAGATTCTCTCTGTGAGTTGGTCTTATTCTCTCCTACTATAGAAGGAGGTTTCTCCACATTGGGATCCAAAATAAGGGATAAGTCTTCGTTCCTGGCTCAAGAGAAGAATCCTGGGAAAGACTCCAGTTATCCTTGCTTGAGATGTATACTGATCCCTGAACAAAGGATGAAAGTACTCTGGCCAAGGCCGAGTTATTGTGGCCAGAGATTAGGCCAGGCCTGGATGTGCTACTAGGAGACAGAAAGGACAGCAATGCTTTCAGAGCCACACCTGCCACTGAACTTCACTGCAGGTACTCATGCTGTGTCCCACTGTGTGCAGTGTCCTGGCTCATCAGACCTTGTCCATGGAGCGGCTCGAGCCATAATCGAATGGCCGGTGGTAAAACTGAACAGAGCCTAGACACTCAACAAGCTAGGACTGAAGGCAGCCAAAAACCCAGCCTCGAAAGACCCTAGTTCCAAGAACATTTGGAGGAATTTTTGATCATGGGATAGAGGAACATGAAATAGTTCCTTTGAAGTTGAACTAGTCGAAGAGAAAGAGGAAAAATAAAGAAAAATAAAAGCCAAAACCAACAGTCAGTAGCAAAGCGGAACAAATTCAATAACTGCCCAAGGCTCTTTCACTGGCTGACAATGACACAGCTCTTGACTTACCCCAAAGAAGAATAATGGCGTGTTTTTGTGGCTTTCTTAGAGAGGTCATTCTTGTACCATAACTAGTTTCCTTTTCGTTTGGTTGTATATTACTTAGAATCTGGCTTATTAAAAAAATTAGGTGGCATACTCCTATAATATGTTCAGAGAGAAACTAAACAGTGTGAGTGGTTTTCTTTACTTCTCACTGAAAGCGCTTTCTACTGACTAGGGGAAAAAATTATCCAAGGGGAAAAGGAGTACCATACCCTAGTATGTTAAAATAACTTTATGAAATTCTCTGCGTCAAAAGAATGACATCCAAAGTATGCATTTGGAAGCCAACATTTTGCAAAGTAAAGAATACTATGCACTATGTAAATACTTAGAGGAAGTTAGATTTTTTTTTCAGCTACAGAGATGAAGGTTGCACCATTGGCGATAACTGTGATATGAGGATGTGCCAAGCTTTTTGATAGAAACCATTTATTACAAGAGTTTAAAATCCCGTCATAAAATAACCCATGAATAGGGAACAACTAACCAGCAATCAGCTCTTGATAATGCTAAGAAAATGTTATTTTTCACCGGAAAAGAAAAGATGGTTCTTTTTCTAGCCTGCTAAGTATATTGAAGGCTTTTTAGCAAAAGTTTATTATTGTGAATCTCTTTCTCTTGGAAAGCTTATTTCTGACATTTCTCGCCTCAGCTCTTTGGGGAGATCATTATACTGATGGGTTCTTAAGCTTGTGTTATAGGAAATGAGAGACTAGGAAGATTAAGCCATTTTTCCTCGGTCACTGCTATGGGTACTGGCTGAAACCATGTCCCTGGATGGCAGCAGCTGTCTGTGGCACCTCAAATTTTGACCTTCAGTGACATTTCAGAAGTCCTGGTGAGTATTTCAATGTAAATGGGAAGAAAAATAACTTGAATTTTAGCATTCCCAAGCCTAGGGCAGATCTTTCTGGATCCTCACAGAAATCTCAATTTTCAAAATTTTGCTCAAATTTTCAAAATTTTGCTCAAATTATTTGTTAAAAATAATGCTACATGTATTTTCAAAAACCCTGAGCATGAATAGGTTTGATAAATAATGAGCAGTCACCCACCAGTTTTTATAAGTGGAAATGGGCCCAGAGGTCATTCACCCATTCTTGAATATTTATAGAGCAACAGCTGTGTGGGCTTAGAGCTATCAAATGCCAGCATCACAAAATCCCGCTAGTAAGGGTCCCTCAGGCCGGTGGAGAAAGAGGACAATCACATATGCAAAATGAAATAAGAGTCTAGGGTCATGCATCATTAAGGGCTTGCCTGGTGGTTCAGACGGTAAAGAATCTGCCTGCAATTCAGGAGACCAAGGTTCAATCCCTGGGTCAGGATGATCCCCCAGAGAAAAAAATGGCTACCCACTCCAATATCCTTACCTGGAAAAATCCCATGGATGGAGGAACCTGGCGTGCTACACCCCATGCAGTTGCAAAGTCAGACACGACTGAGGGACTAACACACACATGCATCATTAAATGACAGGCAGGAAGTAGCTAGTAAATTTCCAAGGAAGGAGGTACCCTTGAAAATGGGCAGGTATTGTTACCCAGTGGAACCAGCCACCTGTATTCAAATCCACCCCCTCAGCTGCCACCCCTACAACTGGAAACATGTGACTTTACCTCTGTTTGCCTCAGTTTCCTGATCTGCAATGAGCCAAGGTTGGGATGGGGGATAATGCAGAAGCAAAAAATTTATAATTCGCCTTGTTTTCAACATGATTCTGTACTTTACATTCCATACTCAGATGAACAAAGACCACTTTGAATCCGAGATAAACCAAAAATAAGTCTGATTCTTCCCCCCAAATAACAAAATCTTGAATATTTTCCGTAAACTCCCTTTAAAAAAGTGATATTATCTCTCATTTCATGCAATGCTGTTGTCTGAAGAGAGATCATCACTTTTGAGAATACGATAATCATGTGAGAAAGTTGTTTTTATATAGTCAACAGATATGTAATCTTGGTAACCTTGGTAACTTTTAGGTTTTATCCCTTTAAATCCTGTGTTTGGGTTTGCTGAGCCAGACCTGCTTAAGTTTGCCTCTCCTGTGTTCTTTGTAAGTGAATTTTTTCTTTCCTTTTCAAAATGCTCCTCTCCCTGAGCCTTCATTTGACAGTAACAATAGGATTTACCTCTGAAAGCTACTGTAAGGACTGAATTAATATTTATAAAGCACTTAGCACCCTTGCGCCCCACTCCAGTACTCTTGCCTGGAAAATCCCACGGACGGAGGAGTCTAGTAGGCTGCAGTCCATGGGGTCACTAAGAGTCATGTCACTTTCCCTTTTCCCTTTCATGCATTGGAGAAGGAAATGGCAACCCACTCCAGTGTTCTTGCCTGGAGAATCCCAGGGACAGGGGAGCCTGGTGGGCTGCCGTCTATGGGGTCGCACAGAGTTGGACACGACTGAAGCGACTTAGCAGCAGCAGCAGCAGCACAATGCTAGCCTTTTGTTCAGTGATAAAGTGGAGTCATATGTGAAGTTTTCCCAGAGAGGAAGAGACTACCTGGTCCAGAAAAATGAGGAAGATTTAGATGGAATAGAGAATGTGAAAGTAAAAGTCGATCAGTCGTGTCTGACTCTTTGTGACCCCATGGACTATACAGTCCATGGAATTCTCCAGGCCAGAACACTGGAGTGGATAGCCTTTCCCTTCTCCAGGGGATCTTCCCAACCCAGGTCTCCTGTATTGCAGGCGGATTCTTCACCAGCTGAGCCACAAGGGAAGCCCAAGAGTACTGGAGTGGGTAGCCTATCCTTTCTCCAGTGAATCTTCCAGACCCAGGAATTGAACCAGGGGTCTCCTGCATTGTAAGAGGATTCGACATAAGGGCAAAAATGTCATAGGTGACATAGCAGTCATAGGTCAGTGGTCCCCAACCTTTTTGGCACCAGGAACCAATTTCATGGGAGACAATTTTTCCACAGACTGGGGATGAGAGGGCTGGTTTCAGGATGATCCAAGCTCATTACATTTATTTTGCACTTTATTTCTAATCTAATGCTGTCACCAATCTGACAGGAGGTACTGGTCTAAGGCCCTGAGGTTGGGAACAACCGCCATAGGTGAACCCCATAGGAGGCTGGGTTCCCTGACTGAGGAACTCTGAGTAACTTTGTTGGACTGGAACAAAGGATTCACTTTGTGGTAAGAGAGATAACACTGCTGGGAGTATCAGTTGTGAATTACACACCAAAGGGCACAGTCTTATTGGTAAAGATGATAGGGTTAGTGACATTGTTTATGGTTAGTAACATTGTTTATGATCAGTGACAGGACTACACTCTGCTATAAGAAGTCCTTTCTTCCAAAAATGCCTTTGGAAGCCAAAGCCCCTGTTAGTCCTGAATTATTATTTGAATTTTACCTTGACTGTGGGAGCTGCCCTGTGCCTTTGCTGAAAATGAAGCAGACCATTGCTTCCTGCCTACTCTCTCCAAATCCTGCAATACCAAAATCTGCTGTTTCCTGGCAACCTGATCAGAGGTCAGAATTGAAGCTATTTTGTAAACCCAATTAGAGAAGCCACAATTAGCTTCTTTATTATGTCCTAATAGCATTTTTTCTGCCCATCTTATTTAAAGTCAAACCACTTCAGCATATCATACAATTTCTGCTGGCATGTTGTGAGGTGCGCAACATTTGTTTCAGTACAGGTTCTAGAACTCCCCTGCCACTGATCATGACACTAATCAAGAAGCTGAATTCATGTATGGACCAGTCTAGAGAGCATGACTAATACTGTGAACTGTGAGTCTGAAGCTTAATTTTCTTTTGCTTCTACATTTTGTTTGCCTCCTTCTTAATTCAATTGTCTAAATTAAAAAAAAAAAAATCACAGCATCATGTCCTGGAAACAAAGAGTTTTTTCAATTTTATGTCAGTTAAAATCTTTGCCTTTTGCAAAATCTTTGACCCTACCTGAATCTTCTCATCCTTGGAGTTTTCTCTCTCGGCTAAGGAGTCCATAAACTCTGTGAATGTGTTTTAATCAATATAACTATTTATCAATAGCCCTGAAGGAGGAAATGGCAACCCACTCCTGTATTCTTGCCTAGAAAATTCCATGGACAGATGAGCCTGGAGAGCTACAGTTTATGCAGTCACAAAGAGTTGGACATGTCAGGGTGACTAAGCACACACATTTATCTATAGCAGTTTTGATTTACGTATTGGCTAGATTAAATAACTTAGCATGGTATTGGGAAAAGAGCATTGAGTTCTTGTCCTGACCTTGACACTGGCTCATTGCATGCTCTCAAGCAAGACACCTATGCACACTAAGCCTGATTTTTCTCATCTGTAAAACAAAAGGGTTGAACTAGACTAGACAATACCTAAGATCCTTTCCAGCATTAACATTTCACAATCCATGACCTCATGTGCATCTAATCAATCAAGATGTTCTAAGACAAGTAACCTTACTTTGTAGGCTACACTGACTGTGATCAAAAACTTCTGGTAAGGCTGCCAATGTTCTCTGCCTCCTGGAGATCACATGCTTATCCAGCCCTCTCCCTTCCAGTGTGGCTGAACCTTCTGACTGCTTCTAAACAACAGAATACAGCAAAAGTGATGGGATGTCATTTCATGATTAGGTGCAATACTGCAATGCAATCTGACACTAACCACCTGGAGTGACTACAGAGTCCACAGATTTAAGGGCACAGACCCCAACGAGATTGCCTATACTTTAGATGCCAGTCACAAGTTTGGGCATCCCCAAGCCACTGGTGCTTCTGAGCAACTGGCTCCAGATCCTAGGATTCACAAGACCCTCTCAGGTTCAACAGTTCATTAGAACAACTCACAACACTCAGGGACATGCTCTACTTTTACAGTTTTACTGCAAAGCATACAAATGAGGACCAGGCAAATGGAGAGACATGCAGAGCAAAGTTAGGGAAGGGTCCCAGATGCAGAGTTCTCATGTTCTCTCTCTATAGAATCAGGACACAGCAAGCTCTTGGTTCATCAAGGTGTTCACTAACAAGGAAGCTCACTGAGCTTCAGTTGCCAAAGTTTTTATCGGTATGCTGGGTTGATCTAATCATTGGCTGAACTCAGTTTCCAACCCCTTTCTCTCCCTAGAGGTTGAGCTGAAAATTCGAACCCTCTAATCTGACTTTCCATCCTGAGTCACCTCATGAACTCAGGTATGGTTGAGGGTCCCACCATGAATAACAAAGACATTCCTATAACTCAGGAAATTCCAAGGCTTTAGAGGTTATCTTTCAGGAAACAGGAACAAAGATCAGACAGAGTATTATACATTAGGTTACAAAAGATTGTGGCTTTCATCTTGCTAGCAGAACAACTCTATTACTGGGTTTTTAAAAAAGTATTTATTTAGCTGTACTGGGTCTTAGTTGCAGCACATGGGATCTACGACCTTCACTGTGGCATGAAGGATCCTTTTTTATTTTTAGTTATGGCAGGCAGGATCTTTAGTTGGGGCATGCAAACTCTTTGTTGCACCATGTGGGATCTAGTTCCCTGACCAGGGATTGAACCTAGGCTCCCTGCATTGGGAGTGCAAAATCTTAGCCACTGGACCACCACGGAATTCCCTATTATTGATTTCAACAAAGCAAATGGCAAAGTACTGAGGGAGGCGTCGGTCCAACAACCCTTAAAGAACTGAATCCAAATTGTTCAGTTCAGTTCAGTTCAGTCACTCAGTTGTGTCCGACTCTGCGACCCCGTGAATTGCAGCACTCCAGGCCTCCCGGTCCATCAGCAACTCCCGGAGTTCACCCAAACTCATATCCATCGAGTCGGTGATGATCCATCCAGAGGATGGCATCATCCTCTGTCATCCCCTTCTCCTCCTGCCCCCAATCCCTCCCAGCATCAGAGTCTTTTCCCATGAGTCAACTCTTCGCATGAGGTGGCAAAGTATTGGAGTTCCAGCTTTAGTATCAGTCCTTCCAAAGAACACCCAGGACTGATCTCCTTTATAATGGACTAGTTAGATCTGCTTGCAGTCCAAGGGACTCTCATGAGTCTTCTCCAACACCACAGTTCAAAAGCATCAATTCTTTGGCACTCAGCTTTCTTCACAGTCCAACTCTCACATCCATACATGACCACTGGAAAAACCATAGCCTTGACTAGACAGACCTTTGTTTAGCCTTGACTAGACAGACCTTTGTTGGCAAAGTAATGTCTCTGCTTTTGAATATGCTATCTAGGTTGGTCTTAACTTTCCTTCCAAGGAGTAAGCATCTTTTAATTTCATGGCTGCAATCACCATCTGCAGTGATTTTGGAGCCCAGAAAAATAAAGTCTGACACTGTTTCCCCATCTATTTCCCATGAAATGATGGGACCAGATGCCATGATCTTAGTTCAGGGGTCAGGGCAGCGGCCGAGAGGAGCAACCCCATGTCCAAGAAGCAGTGGCTGCGTGGGCGCAGGAGGGCCGAGAGGATCTACTCCACGTTCAAGGTCAGGAGGGGCGGCTGTGAGGAGATACCCCTCATCCAAGGTAAGGAGCAGCAGCTGCGCTTTGCTGGAGCAGCCCTGAAGAGATACCCCACGTCCAAGGTAAGAGAAACCCAAATAAGATGGTAGGTGTTGCGAGAGACATCAGAGGGCAGACACACAAACCATAATCACAGAATCCAAATTATTAGAGAAGTGCAAATCAAAACTACAGTGACCCACGGCCATCATCAAAAAGTCTACAGATAATAAATGTAGACTTGGAGAGTGTGTGGAGAAAATGGAACCCTCCCTACAGTGTTGGGAGGAATGTAAATTGGTGCAGCCACTATGGAAAATAGTATGGAGGTTCCTTAAGAAACTAAAAATAGAGCTCCCATATGATTAGGCAATCCCACTCCTTAAGGTATATCTAGAAAACACTACAACTCTAATTCAGAAGGATACGTGCACCTCAATGTTCACAGCAGCATCATTCACAATATTCAAGACGTAGAAACAATTCAAGTGCCCATCAACATACGACTGGTTTAAGAAAATGTGTACACATATATATAATGGAATATTACTTGCCCATACTAGAGAATGAAATAATGCCATTTGCAGCAACATGGATGGGTCTAGAGAGTATCATACTAACTAAAGCAAATCAGACAGAGTTGGACAAATACTATAGGATATCACTTACATGTGAACTCTAAAAAATAATATAACTGAACTTATTTACAAACAGAAACAGACAGACTCACAGACATAGAAAACAAACTTATGGTTACCAAAGGGGAAAGAGGGAAGGGATAAATTAGGAGTATGGGATTGGCAGATACATACTACCATATATAAAATAAACCACAAGGATTTACCATATAGCACAGGGTACTATATTCAGTAACAACCTATAATGGAAAAGAATAAAAAGAAATAATTGACAGATAGACATAGAAATAGATATATGATCATAGTCACTTTGCTGCACACCTGAAACTAATGCAAAATTGTAGATAAGTTATACTTCAGTTTTTTAGAAAAGCCCAAAAGAACAACAACCATGTGTGTGAGGTTGGAACCTGATGCCTCCCCAGTTGAGCCTTCAGATAACACCCTGATTTCTGCGTTGTAAGAAACTCTGAAGCAGAGGACCAGTTAAGTCCATCAGAGATTCCAGATTCTTAGTAACTATGACATAATAAATATGTATTGCTTTAATTTGCTAAATTTGGGGGTAATTTGTTACACAGAATGGAAATAACTGATACACTGACTATGTTGTGACTAAAAGACAGTAATGCCCTAGACACAGAGAACCTAGAAGATTAAAGCAAACAAATGGATTCCTGAATAATAATGGTAAATGAAAAAAAATTAGATGAATCAGCTTAAGCAGAAAACTACTGGCATGAAGAAGTTAAATGACTTCCCTTAGATCAAACAGGAAGTACCCCAGTGGCCAGGGTCCAGAATCGGTGCCTTAAAGCACTAACACTTCCAATAAAAACTCAAACTGCAGAACCACAAGACAACTGCCCAAGGTCCCTTACTAGCAAAGCATTTCTCCTCCTCGGGTTTTTAATTACTGTTTACTTATATGCCCTTGTTTTCAAAAAGGATACAGCATGTCTCAACACTCCTACAATACCCTGTAATAAAATGAAATCAAGTGAGGAAATCAGAATGAAGAGACAATCAGGGTAGAAAAAGTAGAAGGAGGTTAGGAGGGCTTATTCACTGGGTAGAGCCACTGAGAGTCACAAATTCTGAACTCAAGATTGTAGAATGGAAAAAAAATATGATCAATTACATGATGCACAGGACTCTCAGAAATTTAAGGCAATCTGTTGCACAGGAAAAGAACAACCGTTCCCGGTTAAAACCAGAGAAAAACTTTTTCCTGCAAGCTCTCACAAAGGAAATAGTGTGTGATATAGTCATCAACAGCCACAGAAACATCTATAGGAACTAAAATAATGTTATCCAGCTCCCTGCTGATGGCTCAACACAGGCACAGATTTTATAGTAACTAGAAAAACGAATCAATGTCTAGCTTTTCTCTCTTTTTTCTTTTTTTTCCTTTCTCAATATATATTTTTTATTCCTCCTACTCTAATACCTGCTCTTTGGAATTTGAACATTAGTGAAAAAGCTATAAAATCTTGGGCTGAAAATGAAAACCTAGTACAAAGTCATTCTGACAATTACTGTCATAAAGAGGAGGAGGAGGAAGAAAAGGAGGATGTTCCTAAACAACATTTACTTATTCCCTAAATAAATCAACGCTTCTTTCCTTCTGACAAACTAACCCTCCTCCACAGCTACTGCCCTGTACGCTGCCCTCCCACTAGTCAGAATTGCAATGTTCTATTAGAACACATTAGATTCCAAGAGGTATACATTCTTCTGCAACTGCAATATGATACTTTGTAATTTCTTTGCTGTAAAAACTAAATCCCACAACAGCCCAGCTGGGAATGCCCTGCCTGTATAACTACCTGAAGTCTCTGGTAAACCTATTTGAATGCTCATTATTTCCTGGATCCCGATGACCTTATAAATGAGCTATTACGTGATTATGGGAGAACTATTAAAAATAATATCAGGAAGCCAAAGGATATAAAACAAAGACATGAGTAATTGCTTTGGTCTGTGATCATTAAATGTTTGGCACCCGTAAAAGGCCAAGCTCTTTAAATGAGGCAGGATGAGGCAGAAGGCTGTACAACTCTTCCCAGAATGTCCTCTGGCAGATCAATGCCAATGGTCAGTCATCTGATTTCCACGTGATTGTTAGAACAGATAAGTGATGGGACTTCTCTGTCAGTCAAGCAGGTAGGACTCTGCGCTTTCACTGCTGTGCATGCATGCATGCAAGGTCACCTCAGTTGTGTCCGACTCTTTGCAACACTATGGACTGTAGCCTGCCAGGCTCCTTTGTCCATGGGATTCTCCAAGCAAGAATACTGGAGAGTATTCAAGAGTAGTTGCCATTCCTCAACCAGGGATTGAACCTGTATCTCTTACATCTCCTACGTTGGCAGGTGGGATCTTGGTAAGTAGCACCATCTGAGAAACCCACTGCCGTGGACTGGGTTCAATCTCTGGTTGAGGAACTAAGATCCTACAAGCTGACCCCATAGCCAGGAAAAAAAAAATAATAGACAAGTAATTCTCAAAGGTAAGGACCATTCCCTTCTCCTACCCCCACCCCCAAGACGGGAATTTCTCAAAATTTGGAGATGTGAACTATGTCACATTGAAATCACATTATAATGTTGCAATATAATTTTATATTGGAAAAAAGGAAAGTTTTTCCTTTTTGATACATTTTCGATACATCTGAAAATAATGTTCAACAAGGTCTTCTTGGCTGCAGAGAATACAAAGAAGCAGCGTTTGTCGAAGTCTTAAGAAAGCAGGAGACAGGGGGTCATGCCTCCCTATAGACTTACCCTGTAAATCAGGACAGGACCTGAGATTTCCATCGTTATCAAAGAGGACACAGGCTTAAAAGTTGAGAAACCCTGTGCCAGACAGTGGACCATGTCTGATTCATCTTCCTGTGCCCGGCACTTATGATTCCATTTACACAAACCTACAGGACAAAGAGGAAAAGGAGTACATCAAGGCTGTATATTGTCACCCTGTTTATTTAACTTCTATGCAGAGTACATCATGAGAAACGCTGGGCTGGAAGAAGCACAAGCTGGAATCAAGATTGCCGGGAGAAATACCAATAACCTCAGATATGCAGATGACACCACCCTTATGGCAGAAAGTGAAGAGGAACTCAAAAGCCTCTTGATGAAAGTGAAAGTGGAGAGTGAAAAAGTTGGCTTAAAGCTCAACATTCAGAAAACCAAGATCATGGCATCCGGTCCCATCACTTCATGGCCAATAGATGGGGAAACAGTGGAAACAGTGTCAGACTTTATTTTTCTGGGCTCCAAAGTCACTGCAGATGGTGACTGCAGCCATGAAATTAAAAGATGCTTACTCCTTGGAAGGAAAGTTAAGACCAACCTAGATAGCAATATTCAAAAGCAGAGACATTACTTTGCCAACAAAGGTTCGTCTAGTCAAGGCTATGGTTTTTTCTGTGGTCATGTATGGATGTGAGAGTTGGACTGTGAAGAAAGCTGAGCACTGAAGAATTGAGGCTTTTGAACTGTGGTGTTGGAGAAGACTCTTGAGAGTCCCTTGGACTGCAAGGAGATCCAACCAGTCCATTCTGAAGGAGATCAGCCCTGGGATTTCTTTGGAAGGAATGATGCTAAAGCTGAAACTCCAGTACTTTGGCTACCTCATGCGAAGAGTTGACTCATTGGAAAAGACCCTGATGCTGGGAGGGACTGGGGGCAGGAGGAGAACGGGACGACAGAGGATGAGATGGCTGGATGGCATCACTGACTCGATGGACGTGAGTCTGAGTGAACTCCGGGAGATGGTGATGGACAGGTAGGCCTGGAGTGCTGCAAATCATGGGATCGCAGACAGTCAGACACGACTGAGCAACTGAACTGAACTGACAGGACAAAAAGAAAAATCCAGTGTGTCATGATAGAATGCAATCTCAGTGATTGCCTAGAGCAAGGGGCATGAGGAGTGGGGATTGACTTGGAAGGGGCACAAGGGAATCTTTGGGGGTGATGAAAATGTTCAGTACCTTTTTACTTTAAAAATACTTCACTGGGACTTCCCTGGTGGTCCAGTGGCTATGACTTCATGCTGCCAATGCAGGGGGCCCAGGTTCAATCCCTGGCCTTCAACTAAAGATGCCACATGCTGCAAATAGGGAAAAAAAAAAAATATCCTGCATATCCCAACTAACACCTGGCCAAATAAATAAACGAACAAACAAACAAAAATAGCTCACTGATCAAAAATGTTAACCATCATCTGACAATGCAGAGTTGCCACAAACTTTCAATTTACAGAAAAAATGCAATATCTGTGAAGCGCAATAAAGCAAAGTCCAATAAAACAAGGTATTCCTGTACCACATTTTTTTTAATCCATTCAATCAGTAAGGCTTCCCTGATGACGTACATGGTAAAGAATCTGGCAGCAAACAGGAGACTCGGGTTTGATCCCTGGGTCAGGAAGATTGCCTGAAGAAGGGCACGGCAACCCAATCCAGTATTAGGTCCTGGAGAATCCCATGGAATGAGGGGTGTGGTGAGCTACAATCCATGGGGGTCACAAAGAGTTGGACATACTGAGCAACTAACAACACTTCATCAGTAGACAGTAGTATTCTTATCTTGGCTATTGTTTAAAATAAAAATAGCTGCAAAAAACATGGGAGAGGATATATCATTTTGAACTAGTATTTTCATTTTCTTTGGCTGAACAGTCAGAAGTGAAATTGCTGAATTATAGGATCGGATCGGATCAGATCAGTCGCTCAGTCATGTCCGACTCTTTGCGACCCCATGAATCGCAGCACGCTAGGCCTCCATGTCCATCACCAACTCCCGGAGTTCACTCAGACTCACGTCCATCGAGTCAGTGATGCCATCCAGCCATCTCATCCTCTGTCGTCCCGTTCTCCTCTTGCCCCCAATCCCTCCCAGCATCAGAGTCTTTTCCAATGAGTCAACTCTTCGCATGAGGTGGCCAAAGTACTGGAGTTTCAGCTTTAGCATCATTCCTTCCAAAGAAATCCCAGGGCTGATCTCCTTCAGAATGGACTGGTTGGATCTCCTTGCAGTCCAAGGGACTCTCAGGAGTCTTCTCCAACACCACAGTTCAAAAGCCTCAATTCTTCGGTGCTCAGCTTTCTTCACAGTCCAACTCTCACATCCATACATGACCACAGAAAAAACCATAGCCTTGACTAGACGAACCTTTGTTGGCAAAGTAATGTCTCTGCTTTTGAATATGCTATCTAGGTTGGTCATAACTTTCCTTCCAAGGAGTAAGCATCTTTTAATTTCATGGCTGCAGTCACCATCTGCAGTGATTTTGGAGCCCAGAAAAATAAAGCCTGACACTGTTTCCACTGTTTCCCCATCTATTGGCCATGAAGTGATGGGACCGGATGCCATGATCTTAGTTTTCTGAATGTTGAGTTTTAAGCCAACTTTTTCACTCTCCACTTTCACTTTCATCAAGAGGCTTTTGGGTTCCTCTTCACTTTCTGCCATAAGGGTGGTGTCATCTGCACATCTGAGGTTATTGGTATTTCTCCCGGCAATCTTGATTCCAGCTTGTGCTTCTTCCAGCCCAGCGTTTCTCATGATGTACTCTGCATATAAGTTAAATAAACAGGGTGACAATATATAGGATAGTTCTATATTTAATGCTTTGAGGAACCTCTATACTGTTTTTTATAGTGGCTGCATCAAATTACATTCCCACCAACGGTGCAGTAGAGTTCACTTTTCTCCATATTCTCACCAACACTTGTTACTTCTTGTCTTTTTGATGATGGCTATTCTGATAGGTGTGAGGTGACATCGCATGGTGGTTTTGATTCATATTTCTCTGACAGTTAGTGATGTTGAGCATCTTTTCCTGTACCTATAGGTCATCTATGGACAGGGAAACCTAGCACGCTGCAGTCCACGGGGTCGCAAAGAGTCGGACATGAGCTGAACTGAACTGATGAACTCATGAGCTTGGACCGAGCTAAACTGAACTGATGTCTTCTTTGGGCAAAAAATAAAAGCCTAATCATTTACTCTGCCCATTTTTTAATTGGATTTTTTTTTTTTGCTATTGATTTGTATGAATTCTTTATATACTATTTTTGCTACTGAGTTGTATGAACTCTTTATATACTTGGAATATTAACTGCTTATCAGATTTTGAACAAACTTCCTGTTCAAAATAGGGAAAGGGGGACATCAAGGTTCTATATTGTCACCCTGTTTATGTAACTTATATGCAGAGTACATCATGTGACATACCAGGCTGGATGAAACAAAACCTGAAATTAAGATTGCCAGAAATATCAATAACCTCAGATGTGCAGATGCTGCTGCTGCTGCTGCTAAGTCGCTTCAGTCGTGTCCGACTCTGTGCTACCCCATAGATGGCAGCCCACCAGGCTCCCTGTCCCTGGGATTCTCCAGGCAAGAACACTGGAGTGGGTTGCCATTTCCTTCTCCAATGCATGAAAGTGAAGAGTGAAAGGGAAGTCGCTCAGTAGTGTCCAACTCCTAGCCACCCCATGGACTGCAGCCTACCAGGCTCCTCTGTCCATGGGATTTGCCAGGTGAGAGTACTGGAGTGCGTTGCCATTGCCTTTTCTGATATGCAGATGACACCACCCTTATAGCAGAAAGCAAAGAGGAACTAAAGAGCCTCTTGATGAAAGTGAAAGAGGAGAATGAAAAAGCTGGCTTAAAACTCAACATTCAAAAACAAAGCTCATGGCATCCAGTCCCATCAATTCATGCATTTAAACGGGGAGACAATGGAGACAGTGACAGACATTATTTTCTTGGGCTCCAAAATCACTGAAGACAGTGACTGCCGCCATGAAATTAAAAGATGCTTGCTTCTTGGAAGAAAAGCTATAACAAACCTAGACAGTGTATTAAAAAGCAATGACATTACTTTACAAAGGCCCATCTAATCAAAGCTATGGTTTTTCCAGTAGTCATGCATGGATGTGAGAGTTTGACCATAAAGAAGGCTGTTGTTCTTGTTGTTGTTCAGTCGCTCAGTCATGTCCAACTCTCTTTGACCCCATGGACTGCATCACACCAGGCTTCCCTGTTCTTCACCATCTCCCGGAGCTTGCTCAAACTCATGTCCATTGAGTTGATGATGCCATCAAATCATCTCATCCTCTGTTGTCCCCTTCTCCTCCCATCTTCAATCTTGCCCAGCATCAGGGTCTTTTCCAGTGAGTCAGTTCTTCACATCAGGTAGCCAAAGTACTGGAGCTTCAGCTTCAGCATCAGTCCTTCCAATGAACATTCAGTACTGATTTCCTTTAGGATGAAGTGGTTGGGTCTCCTTGCAGTCCAAAGGACTCTCACGAGTCTTCTCCAACACCACAGTGCAAAAGCATCAATTCTTTGGCACTCAGCTTTCTTTATAGTTCAACTCTCACATCCATACATGACTGCTGGAAAAACCAAAGCCTTGACTAGATGGACCTTGTTGGCAAAGTAATGTCTCTGCTTTTTAAGATGCTGTCAAGGTTGGTCACAACTTTTCTTCCAAGGAGCAAGCATCTTTTAATGTCATAGCTGCAGTCACCATCTGCAGTGGTTTTAGAGCCCCCCCAAAAAAGTCTGCCTCTGTTTCCACTGTTTCCTCATGTACTTGCCATGAAATGATGGGACCAGATGCCATGATCTTCATTGTCTGAATGTTGAGTTTTAAGACAACTTTTTCACTCTCCACTTTCACTTTCATCAAGAGGCTCTTTAGTTCTTCTTTGCTTTCTGCCATAGCGGTGGTGTCATCTGCATATCTTAGGTTATTGATATTTCTCCTGGCAATCTTGATCCCATCTTGTGCTTCATCCAGCCCAGCATTTCTCATGATGTACTCTGCATACATGTTAAATAAGCACAGTGACAATATACAGCCTTGACGTACTCCTTTTCCTATTTGGAACCAGTCTGTTGTTCCATGTCCAGTTCTAACTGTTGCTTCTTGACCTGCATACAGATCTCTCAGGAGGCAGGTCAGGTGGTATGGTGTTCCCATCTCTTTCAGAATTTTCCACAGTTTATTGTGATCCACACAGTCAAAGGCTTTGGCATAGTTAATAAAGCAAAAATAGATGTTTTTCTGTAACTCTTCCTTTTTCAATGATCCAGCGGGTATTGGCAATTTGATCTCTGGTTCCTCTGCCTTTTCTAAATCCAGCTTGAACATCTGCAAGTTCACAATTCACATATTGTTGAAGCCTGGCTTGGAGAATTTTGAGCATTACTTTACCAGCATGTGAGATGAGTGTAATTGTGCAGTAGTTTGAGCATTCTTGGGCAATGCCTTTCTTTGGGATTAGGAATGAAAACTGACCTTTTCCAGTCATGTGGCCACTGCTGAGTTTTCCAAATTTGCTGGCATATTGAGTGTAGCACTTTCACAGCATCATCTTTTAGGTTTGAAATAGCTCAACTGGAATTCCATCACCTCCACTAGCTTTGTTCATAGTGATGCTTCCTAAGGTCCACTTGACTTCACATTCCAGGATATCTGGCTTTAGGTGAGTGATCACAGTATTATGATTATCTGGGTCATGAAGATCTTTTTGATATAGTTCTGTGTATCCTTGCCACCTCTTCTTAATATCTTCTGCTTCTGGTGCTGCAGTCCATGGGGTTGCAAAGAGTCAGACACGACTTAGCTGCTGAACAGCAAGAACAGATGTATGATTTGCAAAGATTTTCTCCCACTCGATGGGTTGCCTTTTCATTTTGTAGATGCTTTCCTTTGCTGTGGGGCCTCCCTGATAGCTCAGTTGGTAAAGAATCCGCCTGCAACGCACAAGACCCCAGTTCGATTCCTGAGTCGGGAAGATTCACTGAAGAAGGGATAGGCTCCAGTATTCTTGGGCTTCCCTTGTGGCTCAGCTGGTGAAGAATCTGCCTGCAATGCAGGAGACCTGGGTTGGGAAGATCCCCGGGAGAAGGGAAAGTCTACCCACCACAGTATTCTGGCCTGGAGAATTCTGGACGACTGAGCAACTTTCACTTTCACTTTCCTTAGCTGTGCAGAAACTTTGCAGTTTGATGTAGTCCCACTTTTTTCCCCCTGCTTTTGTTGTGCTTGCTTTTGGTGTCAAATCCAAAAAATCATTGCCAAGACTGATGTCACAAGAGCTTAATTCTCTGTTTTCTTCTAGATACTTTATGGTGTCAGGTCAAATTTATTTCTTAATTAGTATAAACACACACTTGCTTTTTTGTTTCAAGGTGTTTTTCCCCCTTTTACTTACATCATCTACTTCCCCTAAAATTATATTTAGAAAACTTTTTTGGTAGTTCTCTCTTTCCTGCTTGACCATAAGACTAACGAAGGCAGGAAACCTGTGGATCTTGATCAGCAGTCCCAGGCATATGCACTTAATACAAATGAGTGTGAAATAAATGCTTGAAAGCTAAACACTACAAAAACATTATAAACCAAATATAACTTATGTAATTATAAATTTGCCAATTCTGTTATATCTTTGTCCTGACTTTTTGGTGTTCTGAAATAACTTTTAATTTTTAAGTTTTAAAATCATTTCTAAGAAGTTATACCATTTTGGAGAGAAAATCAGTTTAAAGTACAGTATTTTTATATGAAATTTCAGAAAATATTCTATACCTTGATTGTGGTAGTGCTTGCATGAGCCTGTACGTTTGACATAACTCATCAAAATGTGTGCACTCTGGGACTCCTCTGGTGGTCCAATGGCTAAGACTCCTCACTCCCAATGCAGGGGCCCAGATTCGATCCCTTCGTGCATGCTGCAACGAAGGACCTGGAGGAGCCAAATAAATAAAAATAAATGTTTTTAAAAATGTATGCACTTATCAACCTGCCTGACTTCATACTATACTACAAAGCTACAGTCATCAAGACAGTATGGTACTGGCACAGACAGAAATATAGATCAGTGGAACAAAATAGAAAGCCCAGAGATAAATCCATGCACGTATGGACACCTTATCTTTGACAAAAGAGGCAAAAATATACAATGGAGAAAAGACAATCTCTTCAGCAAGTGGTGCTGGGAAAACTGGTCAACTACCTGGAAAAGAATGAAACTAGAACACTTTCTAACACCACACAAAAAAGTAAACTCAAAATGGATTAAAGATCTAAACGTAAGACCAGAAACTATAAAACTCTTAGAGGAAAACAAAGGCAGAATACTCTCTGACATAAATCACAGCAAGATCCTTTATGACCCACCTCCCAGAGTAATGGAAATAAAAGCAACAATAAACAAATGGGACCTAATTAAACTTAAAAGCTTTTGTACCACGAAGGAAACTATAAGCAAGGTGAAAAGGCAGCCTTCAGAAAGGAAGAAAATAATAGCAAATGAAACAACTGACAATTAATCTCCAAAACATACAAGCAGTTCATGCAGCTCAATACCAGAAAAATAAACAACCCAATCAAAAAATGGGCCAAAGAACTAAACAGACATTTCTCCAAAGAAGACATACAGATGGCTAGCAAACACGTGAAAAGATGTTCAACATCACTCATTATCAGAGAAATGCAAATCAAAACCACAATGAGGTACCATTTCAGAATGGCTGCCATCAAAAAGTCTACAAACAATAAATTCTGGTGAAGGAGAGGAGAAAAGGGAACCCTCTTACACTGTTGGTGGGAATGCAAACTAGTACAGCCCCATGGAGAACAGTGTGGAGATTCCTTAAAAAACTGGAAATAGAACTGCCGTATGACCCAGCAGTCCCACTGCTGGGCATACATACTGAGGAAACCAGAACTGAAAGAGACATTGCAGCACTGTTTACAATAGCTAGGATATGGAAGCAATCTAGATGTCCATCAGCAGACAAATGGCTAACAAAGTTGTGGTACATATACACAATGGAATATTTCTCAGCTATTAAAAAAAAATGCATTTGAGTCGGTTCTAATGATGGAGAAGGCAATGGCAACCCACTCCAGTACTCTTGCATGGAAAATCCCATGGATGGAGGAGCCTGGTAGGCTGTAGTCCATGGGGTCACAAAGAGTCGGACACTTACTGAGCAACTTTCACTTTTCACTTTCATGCACTGGAGAAGGAAATGGCAACCCACTCCAGTGTTCTTGCCTGGAGAATCCCAGGGACAGCGGAGCCTGGTGGGCTGCCATCTGTGGGGTCGCATAGAGTTGGACACGACTGAAGCGACTTAGCAGCAGCAGCAGCAGTTCTAATGAGGTGGATGAAATTGGAGCCTACTATACAGAGTGAAGTAAATCAGAAAGATAAACACCAAAACAGTATATTAATGCATATATATGGAATTTAGAAAGACAGTAACAACGAACCTATATGCAAGACAGCCAAAGAGACACAGATGTAAGGAACAGACTTTTGGACTATGTGGGAGAAGGCAAGGGCGGCACAATATGAGAAAACAGCATTGAAACATGTATATTACCATATGTAAAATAGATGACCAGTGCAAGTTCAATGCATGAAACAGGGCACTCAAATTTGGTGCTCTGGGACAACCCGGAGGGATGAAGGGAGGAGGGAGGTGGCAGGGGGGTTCATGATGGGGGGACACATGTACACCCATGACTGATTCATGTTGATGTATGGCAAAAACCACCACAATATTGTAAAGTAATTAGCCTCCAATTAAAATAAATAAATTAAAAAATTTTTAAACTTAAATAAAATATAAATTGCTTGAATCTAGGTAAAAGGATGTTATATCACAAAAATTTTGGCTTGTTTCAAGATTTGTTTAACATTTGGAAATAAAACTACGCTATCATATTTAAATTTTTAAAAATGTGTGCACTTTACCACATGCAAATCATACCTCTATAAAGCTGATTTTAAAAGAAAACTTAGTAGGTTCAAAACAGAACTCTTAATTCTTTTCACCCTAAGCTTCCTCCCAGTGTTCCCCATCTCAGGAAATGTCTTCCTTCTTTCATTTGTTTGGATTTTGCTGACATCTTTAACTTTACTCTGTATTTTATCTGTATTTTCTTTGGTCTCATCTACACTGTAAGGATATCCAAAATCTGATCCCTTCTCGCTACCTTCCCTTCTTCCACTCTGGTCCAAGCCCCACCATCTCTTGCCTGATGTGAGAACCTCCTAACTGGTCTCCATGCTTCCATCCCCTGCCCCCACTCCACTTCTGCCAGATCTTATAACTATGACTATTCTCTTCCCTGAAAAGACTACAGTAGCTTCCTGGAGCTTCCCTGAAGCCAGAATGATCCATTTACAATATAGCCGTTCATATGACCTCCTAGCTCAAAACTCCCCAGTAGTTTCCTTACAAAAAAAAAAAAATCTGTTTAACAAGGATGACATTAAAATAGCTCCTGACTTTTCCACCCACATCACTAAATCCCCTCTCATTCAATCTCCACACAGCAGGCAGTGACCTTTTCAAATCAGAACATGTTACTTCCCGCTGAAAAGACTACAGTAGCTTCCTGGAGCCCTTAGAATAAAATCCAGTCTCGTTTCCATGGTCCAGAAGAGTCTACGTGATCTTTCCTCAACTTGTCACTGTCCTTCTCACTATCACCCGCCCACCTGGATTTCTGTCAGAACCACAGAGTTCCTTCCACCCCGGGCCATTTGCATTTGCAGTTCTCTCGCCTGACATTCTCTTGCTTGCATCCTTCGCTTGGTTAGCACAGTCTTGCCTCTCAGGTCATGACTCAACCTCACTTCCCCATTGCCACCCAGACCCAGCTGAACTCATCAATCCCAATTACACTTCACACGCATCTTGTCACACTCTATGTCATTGCCGTCTAAGGTTACCTTGTCTCCTTATTTGTACATTTACTGTCTATCTTACCCCACCTTTTTGCCTTGCTTCCCATGGCCTTATGATTAGAACAGTAACTGCTATATAGGAAGTGCACACTAAACAGTTATTATACAAATAGTGGAAAATGTACTTTTAATTAGAAAGAGGTGGAGACATAAGTTTACAAGCATTTTAAACATGAAACTAGTCAACCAGTTTCTACCAATGAGGAACTATTTTATATTCCAATATGCAACCCTTTGACCTTAAAATAGGAGAAGGCAATGGCACCCCACTCCAGTACTCTTGCCTGGAAAATCCCATGGAAGGAGGAGCCTGGTAGGCTGCAGTCCATGGGGTTGCTAAGAGTCGGACACGACTGAGCGACTTCACTTTCACTTTTCACTTTCATGCATTGGAGAAGGAAATGGCAACCCACTCCAGTACTCTTGCCTGGAAAATCCCATGGACAGAGGAGCCTGGTGGGCTGCAGTCCATGGGGTCACGAAGAGTCAGACACGACTAAGCGACTTCCCTTTCACTTTTCACTTTCATGCATTGGAGAAGGAAATGGCAACCCACTCCAGTGTTCTCACCTGGAGAATCCCAGGGACGGGGGAGCCTGGTGGACTGCCATCTCTGGGGTCACACAGAGTCGGACACGACTGAAATGACTTAGCAGCAGTAGACCTTAAAATATCCACACTTAAATTCAATAATATCTTTAAGAAACTATCCTAAAGTTTTCTTTTTTAATAAAAGCTATATCCACTAAATGTTTCTATATCACCTATAATGTAAATAAAAAGAAGCAACTGAAATGGGCAATACTTGGTAAATGAGTAGATAAATTATAGACATTTCACATTATAACTACCAACCTTCTATAACATCAAGAAAAAAAATGTTTCTGATATGTTTTGCTAAAAAACAGCCGAATAAAACTTTCTGTACTTTGTTTTTTGTTCACAAGTATGTGAAATGTGAGTGTAGTACACAAGGAATTGAGGCGGTGAAACTACTGTATTTGAATAACAGAAATAGAGATAGTTTATGTTTCCAAACTTTTCTTTAAGGTTGAATCAATAAGTTTTATGAGAAAATTTTTATACAAAATAAAATCATGTGTACCCTCAGATCCTCTGGGACTGTTCAGTAATAGATACTTGAAGACAGGGCTTCCAAACTTGCTGGCATCCAAGAATTTCTCAGCATTCTTGTTAAGGAAGACACCCAGGACCCATTCCAGGTCCACTGACTCCAAATTGCTAGAGGAGGTGCCCAGGAACCCTTATTTTTAACAAGCACCGATGATCTGATAACCACTAATTTAGGGCAGCAAATGACATCA
Organism: Bos taurus; assembly: GCF_002263795.3. NCBI lineage: Eukaryota > Metazoa > Chordata > Mammalia > Artiodactyla > Bovidae > Bos > Bos taurus. The sequence goes on from NC_037343.1 coordinate 27,285,473, forward strand.
TTGTGACCTGAAAGATTAAATGTCATTTCAGCCCTCCAATTGGTTTTGCTCCTATCCTTAAGTATATGTTTCTCGTTCCTCTGAATTCCCTCTTATTAAAGAACCTCAGTGAACCATCTTAATTAGCCTCCCAACCTACTTTCTGAGAGCTCGCAAAGCAGCAATGTTCTCAAGCAATACATGGTAACAGAAAAGAAACGTGGAGGCTGACTTGGAGTCCTTAGTGAATTACAGGTAGAAAGCAGACCACCATATTGTTTGTGAGATCTGACAACAGAGAAAAGGAAGCTATTTTTTTTTAAGGTATTAAGTGATTGTGATGGTAGATTAAGGAGAGGGTAATAACACAAGGAGGAAAGAGAGAGGAACACAAAATAGACCTTCCTTTTGCCCCTGTTTCTCATTTCCTCCCCACCCCTGGCCCAGGGTAAGGGTGAGAGGCCCAGGTGGTGCAGATCCTATCCAAGGGCCCAGCTCAAGTTTTACTAGGCTAAATGCTGGGAAGATGTTCCCAAGGGGGAAGGTGTGTTCATATACTCATTCTCAACATGTGACAGTGTGGAAGGGTGTCTCAAGAGCTTGCCAAGTGAACTATGGATGTATAACAGGGGAGTCAGGAGAAAGAACCAAGGATAGGGACTTTCCTGGTGGCACAGTGGATAAGAAACCACCTGCCAATGCAGGGGACATGGGTTTGATCCCTAGTCCTGGAAGATCCCACATGCCTCGGGGCAACTACTGAAGCTCTCAGGCCCTAGAGCCCATGCTCTGCGACAAGAGAAGCCACCACAACGAAAAGTCCACCAATTGCAACTAGAGAATAGTCCCACTTGCTGTAACTACAAAAAACCGAAGTGTAGCAACCAAAACACAGCACAGCCAAAGAAAAAAAGAAGAAAACAAAGGCCAAAACAGGTCAAATGGCTCAGGGGCGGGGCCCTTGAATGGAGCAGACTCTCTTTCTTAGGTAATAGCCCAATTCTGATGGTGACAGCAGCAGAGTTCCTAAATGCTCTTTGCTGGACTGAACAAGAGCCTCCTCCTACTGTTCACAGGGCTGGTTCCACCTGTAAGATTAGGTCCCTGTCTGCCATGGTTTCACATTTAACTCTGCAAGTTCGAACTTAGTGTCAGAGTCCAGCTTAGAACATTATTAGGTCAGTTAAAGATTCCAACATGAGCTTTCCTCTCACCAGCCTCCGCCCTCACCTCCTGCTCTCTGAGATGACATCCCAGAACTTAAAACTACTTCTTAGTTCTGCCAAATATTGCCCCAACTCACCAGACAAAATATCCTCTGATAAGAGTGTTGTGGCCCAGTTTGCCAAGCCTCTTGAGATAGTGGATTCCTGATCACTCATCCTTGGGGGCAGTTTCTCCTAAGCCCTTTATCCTTCATCCCAGCCCCTGACACTATACTTGGGTCAACCTAAGAGATGACCAATACACAAAGGACATCCGAATGATGCTCAAGGACTTTAGTTACCAGCATGCATTTGATACTTTGTAACAGGGCAACAATAAAGAAACTTTCAAAGAGGTAACAATTTCTTAATTCCTTAAAAGACAACAAAGCTCAGAATTTGAGCAGGAGGGCAAGAATCCAGTTCTTTAAAACCCCTTCTCAGGGTGTAGAGAAAGGGCAACCCTCCTATATTGTTAGTGGGAATGTAGGTTGGTGCAGCCAACTGGAAAACAATATGACAGTTCCTCAAAAAATTAAAAAATGAGTTGCCATATGATCGTGCAGTCTCACTCCCAGACATATATCCGGAGAAAACCATACTTAGAAGAGACACACGCATTCCAGTGTTCATAGCAGCACTATTTACAATAGCCATGACGTGGACAACCTAAGTGTCCATTGACAGATGAACGGATAAAGAAGATAGGACCCAGGACAGGTAGGTGATGTATGTATACCTATGGCTGATTCATGTTGAGGTTTGACAGAAATCAACAAAATTCTGTAAAGCAATTATCCTTCAATTAAAAAATAAATAAATTTTAAAAAGAAGATAGGACACATATATACAGTGAAATACTCTACAGAAATTTTAAAAGAATGAAATAATGCCTTTTGCAGCAACATGGTTGCACCTAGAGATTATCATACTAAGTAAGTCAGAGAGAGAAAGGCAAATATCTTATGATATCACTCACTTGTGGAATCTAAAATACAACACAAATGAACCTATCTACAAGACAGAAACAGGCTCACAGACACACAGAATAGACTAGAGGGCCGAGGAGCAGGTGAGGGGAGGCATGGATTGCGAGTCTGGACTTAGCAGATGCAAATGATTATATATAGGATGGATAAACAACAAGGTCCTACTATATAGCCCAGGATATTCAATATCCCATGATAAACCATAATGGAAAATACTATGAAAAGGAACATATGTATATATGCATATGTATAACTGAATCATTTTGCTGTAGAACAGAAACTAACACAACATCATAAATCAACTCTACTTTAATCATTTTTGTTTAAAAAGTCCCTCTGGCCACTCTCACCTTGTAATATGGCCCATATCTGTCTGTGGAGTGTGTTTCTCTCTAAATAAATCCACTTCTTAAAAAAAAAAAGCCCTTCTCACCGGCCTTCTGCTGTCTGAGATGTACTTGAATCAAGCAGATGGGATCTGAACCGCAACTGTTACTTCAGACCCCACCAGACTCAGAAACATGTCAGGCACCCCTAGTCTGCAGCTCTTGCCATCTCATTTTGTTTGGTAAATTCTTGACTGTTGACTACCATTCTGTGCCTCCAATTCTGCCATAGCTTTTGGCATCTTCTTTTCTGACAGGCAGTACATTGGCTTTGCTCCTTAACTCTGCCCTCACTTGCTAATCTGGCTCTGCTGCACAGATGTCCACCATACCTACGCCCTCACACGTGCCCCCTCACACGTGGGTATGGGACAATGACCAGAGGATAATCAAGACATTTGAACTGCTGTATGTGGTGTTTCTATCCAAAGGTTGCCAGCTTATTTTTTTTAAGCTTCAGAATCATTTTAGCTTGTTGCTTAGGGTTTGGGACTCCAAACCATGGTGACATTTCAATGAAGCCTAGGAAAATATGAAGCAGTTATTAGTGAGTCATGGACCATCATTTCTTTTGAAGCTTCTGTAAGCAGGAGTCTCTGTTTAGTCTTGAATCAGAACCACTTTCGATCCTGAAGTTTTGTAGATGAGGATCTGCCTGGGGGAATAATTTCCTTCAAATGTCAGACTCCTGTGGCTCACAGTGTGGGTGACAATGCCTTTACCACTGCCCAACCCCCACAGACCTTCAAGAGCTGACCCCCCCCATTTCATTTCAATGACTAATAAATGTAAACATCCCTTTACTGTGCCTCATGGTCATCTAATCTTGTTCACTGGATATTTGCTCACATCTACTCTGCTAATGCACGATTCTAGCTATTCAAGGCATACATGAGTCAATATGTTTGGATAGAATCACAAATCCAAATTTATGGGGGAAAAAAATCAAAAGTATTTATTTATCAAAAAAGTAGGATGACCTATTCTGCACAAATGAAAATCACATTTTTGGGCCAGTGCCTGAAGGCAAGAGAAAAGAAAAATTCTAGAATAGTTAACTGATGAGAAAATCTGAGTTCTAACAGTACTATGAACTTGAGTACACAATTAAGCAATCTAAAAATACCAGCTTCCTCATAGACTGTGCCATGGGAGAAGGAATGGGGAAACACACAGAGAAAAGCCAATGGCACTCTTGCCTGGAAAATCCCATGGATGGAGGAGCCTGGTAGGCTGCAGTCCATGGGGTCGCTAAGAGTCGGACACGACTGAAGCGACTTAGCAGCAGCAGCAGCAGCAGCATACCATGTCTAAGGAATAGCTGTGGAGTTTATTTACAGTGAAGATTTTCAGAGGTTCTGATTTGGTAGATTTTGGATAAGGCCTAAGAAATGTCATTTTTAACAAATGCTCCAGAATCTTCAGATGCAGGTTTCTGGCCCCACTTCTGAGACATGCTGATCCATAGCAACAAGAGATTGGGGCAGATCATGCCTAGCTGTCCCAACACTTAATTGGAACACTGAGATTCAAATATACAGCTGCCCTGCTATCAACTCACCATCTCTCACCATCCTTCATTAAAACATCATCTGAATGTGAGATAAAGGGACTATAGGAAGTGAAAGAGCCTGACATTTAAACTTCCTTTGCTTTATGGCAAATCCACTTATGTGAAGAGGTGAACTATGAAGTCAAGAATGTGGAGTCCCATGATGAGACTTGCTTTCTTATGAGGGGAACAAGATAGCTAACTCTCTCTGCTCTCCACCATCTGAGGATACAACAAGGTGACATCCAGGGGCTTCCCCGGTGGTCCAGTGGCTAAGACTCCATGTTCCCAAGGCAGGGGGCCCAAGTTTGATCCCTGATCAGGGAATTAGACCCCACAAGCCACAATTAAGAGTTCACATGCTGCAAGCCAAACAAATAAAAATAAGACCAGCGCAGCCAAATATATACTTTTTTAAAAATAGGCATTAGCTGAGACTACCTAGGGAGTGAATATAAGAATAAAGAGATGGTCAAGGGCTGAGCCCTAGGGCATCACAATGTTAGGAGATCAGGGAAATGAAGAGAAAACAAAAGAAGAGACTGGTTGGGTAGAAGAAAAATCAGGATGATATACAAGCTGAGAGCCAGATGCAGAAAGTATTTTAAAAAGGGTAGAATGACTAACTGTCACAAATGTCCCTGACAAGTCAAATAAGATGGGAACTAACAACTGGCCATTAGATTTAGCAATGAGCAGCTCCCAGAGACCTTATTAAGAGCAATATTGAAGATGTGGCCAGGGTAAAAGCCTGATTACAGGGGAATCAAGACAGAATAAGAGAAGAGAAATTAGAGGTAGCAAATGGGGCCAAATCTTTAGGGAAGTTTTACTGTGAAAGGAAGGGGAGAGATGGAGTAGTAACTGGAAGGTCAAGTTACCTCAAGTTAATGTGAGGTCAAGAGTTTTTGTTTGTTTTTTCCTTAAGATGGGAAAACTAATGGCATTTATGTATGGTGAGGAGAAATACCAAGAAAAGAGAGAACTTTTAATGAAAAGAGAAATTGCTGGAGTGATTCCTTGAATAGAGGTGGGATGGAGGGATCTACTGCACATGCAGAAAGGTTAGCCCTTGCTGGGAACTAGAAAATTCATCCAGGAACTGCCCTGGTTGTCCAGTGGTTAAGACTCCCTGCTTCCAATGTAGGGGGCACGGGTTTGGTTCCTGGCCAGGGAACTAAGATTTCACATGCCATGCAGCGTGGCTAAATAATAAAAAATAAAAAGACAGAAAATTCATCCAAAGTAACAAAAGAAAGTCAGAGTTCATGGGTAGGTACAGGTCAGTGAGTACATGTGAAATGAGGAGCTTGTAGAAGTCCTCTTCTGATTGCGTCCTCTTTGTCACTGAAGCAATTAGAAGTCAGATCAATAACTGAATGTAGATGGGGAGGTGGAAAAATATTTAAAGTTAGAGAAGAGAGGAGATGGTGTGAAATAATCATTAGAAAAACAGTAGAGGAAATGAACTTGGAAAGTGTACAGTGATTGCAGAGCAGCAGTAAGGTACATTTGAGAGTTGTGATCATGAATTTAAAGTAAGAACAATCAGCATGGTTTAGTTTTTTGGGGGTTTTGTTTTTGTTTTTGGCAGTCACATTCAGTTCTCTAATACAGGCAGGAGTAAGTAGAGAACTGCACCTAATCATACTTTAACCATATTATGAACTGTCACCCTACTTATTTACCTTATATGCAGATACCATATATCATGAGAAATGCTGGGCTGGATGAAGCACAAGCTGGATTCAAGATTGCCGGGAGAAATATCAATAACCTCAGATATGCAGATGACACCACCCTTATGGCAGAAAGTGATGAAGAACTAAAGAGCTTCTTAATGAAAGTGAAAGAGGAGAGTGAAAAAGATGTCTTAAAGCTCAACATTCAGAAAACTAAGATCATGGCATCTGGTCCCTTCACTTCATGGCTAATAGATGGGGAAACAGTAGAAACAGTGGCAGACTTTATTTTGGGGGGCTCCAAAATCACTGCAGATGGTGACTGCAGCCAAGAAATTAAAAGATGCTTACTCCTTGGAAGGAAAGTTATGACCAACCTAGACAACATATTAAAAAAGCAGAGACATTACTTTGCCAACAAAGGTCCGTCTAGTCAAGGCTATGGTTTTTCCAGTGGTCATGTATGGATGTGAGAGTTGGACTATAAAGAAAGCTGAGCACCAAAGAATTGATGCTTTTGAACTGTGGTGTTGGAGGAGACTCTTGAGAGTCCCTTGGACTGCAAGGAGATCCAACCAGTCCATCCTAAAGGATATCAGTCCTGAATATGCATTGGAAGGACTGATGCTGAAGCTAAAGCTCCAATACTTTGGCCACTTGATGCGAAGAACTGACTCATTTGAAAAGAGCCTGATGCTGGGAAAGATTGAAGGCAAGAGGAGAAGGGGACGACAGAGGGTGAGAAACTCAATGGACATGAGTTTGGGTAACTCTGGGGGTTGGAAATAGACAGGGAGGACTCACATGCTGCATCCATGGGGTCATAAAGAGTCAGACATGACTGAGCGACTGAACTGAACTGAAACCCTAGTTTATCCAGAAGTATGATAAAGCACTGGAAGAGGGCATGGCAATCTACTTCAGTATTCTTGCCTAGAGAATACCATGGACAGAGAAGTCTGGCGGGTCTACAGTCCATAAGGTCTCAAAGAGTCAGACATGACTGAAGTGACTGAGCATGCACAAGCACCCATAATAAAGCAAGAAAGGGCGAGCAAGTAGAGGATTTCTACAAGGGAGTAAAGATCATGACTATCAGTGGAATTTTAGCAGAGTTAGGCAGGAAGAGATGTTATGAGAAGGATGAGGAACAGGAAAAAACTAGTGTGATCAATGGAGGTAGGTCCCAGTGGGTTCAGAGGATTCTTAACAATAAGGTATTAGAGGCAGTGAGCTGCAAAGACAGGAAGAGATGGCCAGAGATTGGGATGTTTGAAACGGGCAGAAAAAATTGCAGTCACTGATAATGACATGGTCTACTACATGACTATGAGAGTAAGTAGCTGTGATAGAATGGAAGATAAGATCACTGGGAGAAGAAGAGAGATTAGAGAGAATGTATTGATCATGTTTTTTATTTTCTGTATCTTACAATGCTTTGACATCTTGGGGCATTTCAACCTGGGGAAGGACTGGGCCTCCCAGGGTTAGCATATTCCCTGAGATAGCAAACAACTTGTCTTTTTTTTTTTTCTCCAAACTTTAAGCTTTTTATTTTGTATTGGGGTATAGTCAATTAACAATGTTGTGATAGTTTCAGGTGAACCGCGAAGGGACTCAGCCAGACGTATACACGTATCCATTCTCCCCCAGAAAACAACATGCCTTTGATATGTACACTGACCAATTCAGAGTCCAACCAACTCCTTTTATCAGCCTCTGGTAGTTTGGAACACTAAACCCTTGCCGTAAACCATGCCAGAGAAAAGTACAGTGGAACCAGAGATAACCCAGGAGCCCAGAGTCTGCTGAAATTATTCAAGCTATCCAATCCTAAACTTGGTCAACTTGCCTCCCTTGCTTCACCCATTCTGTCCTATAAAAAGACACAATAAAGGCTGCGGCCATACCTTCCTCTCTGTTCCTTGCATGTCGTAGCTGACCGTGGTTCTTCCCCACATGACTTCACGTGGAGTGGGGGAGAGAGGACTGTGTGTGGCCTGCCCCTTCCTCTTGGGAATTGTAAGTGATAAACTCTCCTTTCAAAGTAGTTGTCTTTGAGTCTTGTCATCTTACATTATACCTGATGAAAACAAAATCCTGGATACATTTAAAAATAGAGCATAAAGAAAATGAGAACACCTGCAAGAGTCATTGGCACAAGGGAAGTCTTCAAAGAATTAGAGCTGTTATCATTTTCTGGGTGCCTCATAGGCATTTAATCTCACTAGGCCCCAAATCAAACTCATTTTCTCTCCTCCCACCCCCAACCTGAGCCTTTCTGATGGTCCTAATATTCATTGACGGCCCATCCAGTCACCCCATTGGTGAGTTTGTGTAACAGTGTCACCTTTTAACTCTTTTTCCAGTACCTGATTTCCAACATCCAGTCATTAAGTAGTGTCAGGGTTTTTTCTTTCTTTCATTTTTGGCAATTTTACAGTTTCTGTGCATTTCTCTTTTCCATCCTAAAAGTCTCTGCTCTATTTCAGTCCCCAAATCTTATTTTTCTGTAACTACCACTCTATCCTCCTAATAGGCATCATACCTACCAACTCTCTGCCTTCCAATGTAGTCTCTCTATTATTACTAGAATCATTTTCCTGAAACACACCACTGATCAAGTTATTTCTCCAACTCAAGATGGCTCCCAATTGCCCACAGCAATAGTTTTCAAGTATTTGTAGAGTAGTAGATTTCGATAAATTTCCTCAGGGAACAAAAGAAAGATTGAATGAGATGAGTCTTGGATCTTCCCACTTGGCTTCAATTAAAAAAGATCTGCTTTTATCTGTTCTCTGTATTAGGAGTCTTGAAAGACATCCATCGTAAAAAATCAATTTCACTACTTTATCAGTCTGGGTCCAATTAAGAGAGAGAAACCAAATAGTAATTTGAACAAGAAGACTTTAATATCAGGATTGAATATAGTAGCAGATTGGAACATTGAGAGGTTGGCTAGTAAGCAATGAAGAGAACTCTAAAGAATACAGAGATGGCAAATATAAGGAGCAGCCATATTCTTTGAACTAAGATACAACATTGAAGGAAGAGGCTCCTCAAGGCTGAGACCCTGACTTTGTGGGAGGGCAGAGCTGTGGTTCATAGGATAGCAGGAAAGTTGCTGTTGTGTCGTGCTGTGCTGACAAAAGTTGCTGGAAATAACCCACCCTCTAGAACTTACTGAAAGAGAAAACTGTTCTCCAGGAGGGAGACCAGAGGCACTTTAATACAAAGCCACCAAGGGAGGAGGAGGTGCCAGGGAGAGCTGCTGATCACAGGGTGCTGCTCCTAACACCGTTTAGGAGCTGGTGAAGGAGAAGCCACCCACATGCTCACTGTAGGAGCCTGTCAAGCAAGTTCACAGGAACAAGCAAGAAAACCCTTTTCTGCTGCAACATCTCTCCAGGAAGGAAAACATATTCACAGGGCAGGCAAAAAGAGTGAATTTAGAGCTCAGAGGCAATAAATTGATAACTGACACAAGAATTTTAAAAGAAGAACAAAAAGAATCCCCACTGTCTACAGAATTAAAGTTCAAAATCCTGTACCCACCTGCATTTTTCTGATCTTCTGGGTGTTTACATAGTTCATTTATTTGCTCTTACTGTTCCTCTTGTTTGAAATGTCCTCGTGCTGTTCTTCACCTTCCCAGGTGACTCAAGTGGTAAAGAATTCACCTGCCAATGCAGGAGACTCAGGAGATGTGGGTTCAATCCCTGGGTCAGGAAGATCCCCCAGAGAAGGAAATGGCAATCCACTCCAGTATTCTTGTCTGGGAAATCCCGTGAGCAGAGGAGCCTGATGGGCTACAGTCCGTGGGTTCACAAAGAGTCAAACTCGCTGAACATGCACGTTCAGATTTTATTTTCTCGGGCTCCAAAATCAGTGTGGATGGTGACTGCAGCCATGAAATTAAAAGACGTTTGCTCCTTTCCTTGGAAGGAAACCAATAACAAACCTAGACAGTATATTAAAAAGCACATATCACTTTGCTGACAAAGGTCTGTATAGTCAAAGCTTTGGTTTTTCCAGTAGTCATGTACGGATATGAGAGTTGGACCATAAAATAGACTGAGTGCTGAAGAACTGATGCTTTAAAACTGTGGTGCTGGAGAAGACTCTTGAGAGTCCCTTGGACTGACTGCAAGGAGATCAAACCAGTCAATCCTAAAGGAGATCAACCCTGAATATTCATTGGAGGGACTGATGCTGAAGCTGAAGCTCCACTACTTTGGCCACCTGATGTGAAGAACCTGGAAAAGACCCTGATGGGAAAGACTGAAGGCAAAAGGAGAAGGGGGCAGCAGAGGATGAGATAGATAACATCACCAACTCCATGGACATGAATTTGAGCAACCTCTGGGAGATAGTGATGGAGAAGGGAGCCTGGCGTACTGTAGTCCATGGGGTTGCAAAGAGTTCGACACGACTTAGCAACTAAACAACAACAACAACATAACTTTCTTCACTTTTTAATTTAGAAAGCTTCCACAAGTATCCCAATACCCCCATCTTTCTAGGCAAAGGTGAAATGTAACCTTTGTGAAGCTTCCCTTGATTCTTTAAGTTGGATTAACTACTACTTTGGAGAAGGCAATGGCACCCCACTCCAGTACTCTTGCCTGGAAAATCCCATGGATGGAGGAGCCTGGTGGGCTGCATGCAATCCATGGGGTCGCTAAGAGTCGGACACAACTGAGGGACTTCACTTTCACTTTTCACTTTCATGCACTGGAGAAGGAAGTGGCAACCCACTCCAGTGTTCTTCCCTGGAGAATCCCAGGGACGGGGGAGCCTGGTGGGCTGCCATCTGTGGGGTCGCACAGAGTCGGACACGACTGAAGTGACTTAGCAGCAGTAGCAGCAGCAACTACTACTTACATGTTCCCATAATTTTTGTTTATATACTTTTCTAATGGCAGGAGAGAACACAGTTAGCTGAATCACTTTGTATGAAAAATATTCCACGAAATCTACCTTTTCTTTCCAAATATACAACTTTGTGCTAAATTACTTCAGCTGTGTCTGACTCTTTGCTTTCCTATGAACCGTAGCCTGCCAGGCTCCTCTGTCAACCAGATTCTCCAGGCAAGAATACTGGAGTGGGTTGCCATGCCCTCCTTCCAGGGATCTTCCCCACCCAGGGACTGAATCTGCATCTCTTACATCTGCATTGGAAGGTTGGTTCTTTACCACTAGTGCCACCTGGGAAGACCTAGATAACTTTAGAAAGACTATATATGATGAAATAAAGAGACACTGGTCCAGTCAGCCAGGCCAATGGAATCAGTTCAGCAGATCTATGTGGTAACCAATATTGCAGTCAGATTCACATTCTCTCAAGGATGTGAAACATTTATCTTAGTGTCTCCCTAGTGCCTTGTCCATCTAGCAACCAATAAACACTTGCTGAACTGAAAGTTTAGTGAGCTATCTTTCCCTACACTCAAAGTTTTATATTTAAAGCATACCTCTAATGATAGAATTTCAGACACGAGTTGTGACAGGAAACTGCTCATCTAGTCTTAAAATGTGTCTTAAAAGACACAGTTAAAGAAGAGTAATGTTGGAGGTATTACACTTTTTGATTTCAAAATTTATTATAAAATTATAGTAATCAAAACTGGGTGTTACTAGCATAAAGGCAGGTATATAGACCAAAGGAATAGACTAGACAGTCCAGAAATAAGCCCACTTATTATATGTGATCAAAAAATCTATGACAAGAATGCCAAGATCATTTAATGGAGAAAGGACAGGCTCTTCAAAAATGATACTAGGGAAACTAGGTATCTAGGCAAAGGATCTATGCAGAGAAGGTTGACCCTTACTTTCTGGTGGGTTAGTTGCTAAAGTTATGTCCGACTCTTATGACCCCATGGACTACAGCCAGTCAATTTCCTCTGTCCATGGAATTTCCCACGGAGAGGGTAGCAATTTCCTTCTCCAGGAAATCTTCCTGACCCAGGCATCGAACTGGGGTCTCTTGAATTGCAGGCCAACTGTTTATGGATTGAGCCACGAGAGAAGTTCAAATTAACTTTGAATAGATCATAGACCTAAATGTAAGTTCTAAAATTGTATCTCTCCTTTAAAAAAAAACAACATAGACAATAGCTTCATGACACTGGATTTGGCTGGCAATCATTTCTTGTATATGACACTAAAAACACAGGCAACAAAAGAAAAAAATAAAGGGGACTGCATCAAACTTAAAAACCTTTGGGCATCTAAGGACACAATCTACATAGTGAAAAGACAACCAATAGAATGGGAGAAACTATTTGCATGTTGCTAATATCCAGAATAAAAAGAACTCCAACAACTCAACAACAAAAACAATTAAAAAAACTGAGCAACGACTTGAATAGACATTTCTCCAGGAATGATCTACAAATAGTCAACAAGCATATGCTTGATATGAGTAATAATTAGGGAAATGAAAAATAAAATCCTGAGGAGGTATCACCTCACACTCATTAGGGTGGCTACTATTAAAAGAACAGAAAATTACAAGTGTTGGCAAAAGTGTGGAGAAATTGAAACCCCTGTGCACTGTTGTTGGTGATGCAAAATAGTGTTGCTGCTATGGAAAACAGTATGGTAGTTTCTCAAAAAATTAAAAATGAAAATACCATATAATCCAGCACTCCCATCTCTGAGCATATATCAAGAAGAACTGGGAGCAGGATCATGAAGAAATATTTGCACACCCCTGTTTATAGCCACATTATTCACAATAGCCAAGAAGTAGAAGCAACTGAAGTGTCCACTGATGGATAAACAAAATTGAGTACATGCATATGATAGAATATTATACAGTCTTAAAAGGAAAGAAATTCTGACACATGCTACAACATGGATGAAACTTGAGGACATTATCTTAAGTGAGATAAGTCACAAAAAGATAAATGGAATAATTTCATTTATATAAGTAGTCAAATTCATTGAAATAGAAAGCAGCATGGAGGCTGTGAAGGGCTGAGGGCAGGGAGGAATGAGTAGTTGGTGTTTAATGAGCACAGGGTTTCAGTTTTGCAGGATGAAAACTTTCCAGAAATCGATTGCACAGCAATGTTACTATACTTAACATTACTGAACTATACTTTTAGAGAATGTGAAGTCAAGTGGGCCTTAGGAAGCATCACTAGGAACAAAGCTAGTGGAGGTGATGGAATTCCAGTTGAGCTATTCCAAATCCTGAAAGATGATGCTGTGAAAGTGCTGCACTCAATATGCCAGCAAATTTGGAAAACTCAGCAGTGGCCACAGGACTGGAAAAGGTCAGTTTGCATTCCAGTCCCAAAGAAAGGCAATGCCAAAGAATGCTCAAACTACCGCACAATTGCACTCATCTCACACGCTAGTAAAGTAATGCTCAAAATTCTCCAAGCCAGGCTTCAGCAATACATGAACCGTGAACTTCCTGATGTTCAAGCTGGTTTTAGAAAAGGCAGAGGAACCAGAGATCAAATTGCCAACATCCGCTGGATCATGGAAAAAGCAAGAGAGTTCCAGAAAAACATCTATTTCTGCTTTATTGACTATGCCAAAGCCTTTGACTGAGTGGATCACAATAAACTGTGGAAAATTCTGAAAGAGATGGGAATACCAGACCACCTGACCTGCCTCTTGAGAAATCTGTATGCAGGTCAGGAAGCAACAGTTAGAACTGGACGTGGAACAACAGACTGGTTCCAAATAGGAAAAGGAGTACGTCAAGGCTGTATATTGTCACCCTGCTTATTTAACTTCTATGCAGAGTACATCATGAGAAACGCTGGGCTGGAAGAAACACAAGCTGGAATCAAGATTGCCAGGAGAAATATCAATAACCTCAGATATGCAGATGACACCACCCTTATGGCAGAAAGTGAAGAGGAACTAAAAAGCCTCTTGATGAAAGTGAAAGTGGAGAGTGAAAGAGTTGGCTTAAAGCTCAACGTTCAGAAAACGAAGATCATGGCATCTGGTCCCATCACTTCATGGGAAATAGATGGAGAAACAGTGGAAACGGTGTTCAGACTTTATTTTTCTGGGCTCCAAAGTCACTGCAGATGGTGAGTGCAGCCATGAAATTAAAAGACGTTTACTCCTTGGAAGGAAAGTTATGATCAACCTAGATAGCATATTGAAAAGCAGAGACATTACTTTGCCAACAAAGGTTCGTCTAGTCAAGGCTATGGTTTTTCCTGTGGTCATGTATGGATGTGAGATTTGGACTGTGAAGAAGGCTGAGCGCCGAAGAATTGATGCTTTTGAACTGTGGTGTTGGAGAAGACTCTTGAGAGTACCTTGGACTGCAAAGAGATCCAACCAGTCCATTCTGAAGGAGATCAGCCCTGGGATTTCTTTGGAAGGAATGATGCTAAAGCTGAAACTCCAGTACTTTGGCCACCTCATGCGAAGAATTGACTCATTGGAAAAGACTCTGATGCTGGGAGGGATTGGGGGCAGGAGGAGAAGGGGACGACAGAGAATGAGATGGCTGGATGGCATCACTGACTCGATGGACGTGAGTCTGAGTGAACTCCGGGAGTTGGTGATGGACATGGAGGCCTGGCATGCTTCGATTCATGGGGTCGCAAAGAGAAGGATACTACTGAGCAACTGAACTGAACTGAAGGTGCTAAGTCTTGTGTTATATGTTTTTTTCTGCATAAAAAGGAAAAAGTATATATGGCTAATCAGAATCCATTGAAACTCTCAAACCTCTTTTTATTTAGTCTATTTTATAAGTTGCAAATCTGCTAACAGATAGTAAATACAATGTCTGGGTTTAATTTACTCTTTTCATTATAAAGTCCATCTTGTGAAGGTACCATTAAATAGCTTAGCCCCTACCTTACTTCACTGCACCCAACCCAATCCTATCCCCCCAACACACACCCTAACCAGGAGGGCAGATGGATAACGGGGGCCAGGATCAGTTCAGTTCAGTTCAGTCACTCAGTCGTGTCCAACTCTTTGCGACCTCATGAACCGCAGCACGCCAGGCCTCCCTGTCCATCACCAACTCCCAGAGTCTACCCAAACTCATGACTCAGAGTCATCACCCAAACTCGGTGATGCCATCCAACCATCTCATCCTCTCTTGTCCCCTTCTCCTCCTGCCCTTATCTTTCCCAGCATCAGGGTCTTTTCAAATGAGTCATCTCTTCGCATCAGGTGGCCAAAGTATTGGAGTTTCAGCTTCAACATCAGTCCTTCCAATGAATATTCAGCACTGATTTCCTTTAGGTGGTTGGATCTCCTTGCAGTCCAAGGGACTTTCAAAAGTCTTCTCTAACACCACAGTTCAGAAGCATCAATTCTTCGGCGCTCAGCTTTCTTTATAGTCCAACTCTCACACCTATACATGACTACTGGGGAAACCATAGCCTCGACTAGGTGGACCTTGGTTGACAAAGTAATGTCTCTGCTTTTTAATATGCTGTCTATCCAGTAACTGTCTCATGTTAAATTGACTTGAATGTTGTTAATCTAGGGAATCAAAAGCTCACCCATTTGCTGTCTCCAGTCAGCCTCAGATTAACTTTGTGAGATAAAGAAGGAAGGTATAAATAACGAAACTAGAAACACAGAGATCTAAAAATGCATAGGTCCATCCTGTACTTGAGATCATCATCCTGCAACGGTGTAAAAATCCTGCTGATGGTGTAAAACCACATTTACAACTCAGAACTACTAAAAGTTCAAATATTTGTTTTAGTTACAAGTATTTGTTTTGATCAGGAAATGTCTCCAAGACAAGCATTTGTTTCAATAATTGAAACAAAGCAATCATTTATTTTGAAATTTTCACTTAAAAAAAAAAGATGTGTAAGAAATATAGGGGCACAGATCCAATATACATAAACAGAGGATAATTTAAGTGGGCTTACTGGCAGGAAGTGGTTTAAATTGTTTCCAAAGTTTTATTTTGCTGTTTAGCTCAGGGGTCAGCCTGCCCTAGATGTTAACTAGTTGACCACATGTGGAGAGATAAGGGAGCAGGAAGGCTTTCCCCATGTCCATTTCAAGCCAAACAAAACTGCACATAACTAGTGGATTCACCGAATAGACGAAGGCAGTGATGATTCACTTTTTAAAAGATTTTCTATGGGTTTCCTTTATAATGAAAAAGCATGATTCCATTTACAGAAGTTCAATTTCAATCCAATCTACCAAGAAAGTATCTAACTCCAATAAAACAAGGTAAAAAGTGAATTCATTTCAGATCAAATTGAAACAGGTTCTATGAAGATATAGCTTCCCTGGTGGTTCAGCTGGTAAAGAATCTACCTGCAAGGCGGGAAACCTGGGTTCAATAACTTCAAAGAATTTTATGATGTGAAACAATGATAGGTAAAATTACCAACAGTTTACAGACCCATGAGTGAGGAAAAGATGCCAACTCTAATAAGCTACCCACAGCACTTCCAGTTCACTTCCTTGCTTTAGTTGCTACCTGCTTTTCCTCAGCCCTTAGTCGTGCTTGGCTTTCTCTGCAGTTTCTACCACGCAACAATTAGATTCCAAACCAAAGCTGAAAAACAAAAGATATATTGGAGATTTTAAGATTAAGACCCTCCCCCCCCCAAAAAAAAGAGAAAGCTTCAAAACTCAGTGATATTTGCACCTTTATCTTTGTCATAGGCTATTACAAGGATGGGCTTCCAAGGTGGCTTAGTAGTAAAGAATCTGCCTGCTAACGTAGGAGACGGGGGTTCGATCCCTGGGTCAGGAAGATCCCCTGGAGGAGGGATAGGCTACCCACTCCAGTACTCTTGGGCTTCCCTCACGGCTCAGCTGGTAAAGAATCTACCTGCAATGTGGGAGACCTGGGTTCAATCCCTGGGTTGGGAAGATCCCCTGGAGAAGGGAAAGACTACCCACTCCAGTATTCTGGCCTGGAGAATTCCATGGACTGTATAGTCCATGGGGTCACAAAGAGTCGGACACGACTGAGTCACTTTCACTCACAGACAATCCCTTGGACAGAGGAGCCTGCCGGGCTACAGTCCATTGGGTCACAAAGAGCCAGACACGACTGAAGCAATTGAGCAGGCTTGTAGGTTATATATGAAAGTTGTTAGGAGAGTAAATCCTAAGAGTTCTCATCACAGGAAAAAATTTTTCTGTTTCTTTCATTTTGTACCTACATGAGATGATGGATGTTCACTAAATTTATTGTGATTATCATTTCATGATGTATGTAAGTCAAGTCATTACGCTGTACACATTAAACTTATACAGTGATGTATGACAACTATATCTCCAGAAAATTGGAAGGTAAAAAAAAGATAGTACAAACTCTCGTATGCTCTTCATCCGGATTCACCAAGTGTTAACGTTTATCATATTTGCTTTACTTATCTCATTCTCTATCTACATATTGAACCACTGAAGAGCAAACAGAGACATCATGACCCATTTATGACCCTAAATATTTCAATGTGTATTTCCTAAGAAGAAGGACATTCTCTTACAAGACCACAATGCTGCTGCTGCTGCCAAGTCACTTCAGTCGTGTCCGACTCTATGCGACCCAATGGACAGCAGCCTACCAGGCTCCCCTGTCCCTGGGATTCTCCAGGCAAGAACACTGGAGTGGGTTGCCATTTTCTTCTCCAATGCATGAAAGTGAAAAGTGAAAGTGAAGTCACTCAGTCGTGTCCAACCCTCAGCGACTCCATGGACTGCAGCCTTCCAGGCTCCTCCGTCCATGGGATCCTCCAGGCAAGAGTACTGGAGTGGGGTGCCATCGCCTTCTCCACAAGACCACAATAAAATGATCCAAATCAAGAAACTTAATATGATTACATTGTTTCATAGTAATATGAAACTTAATATAATCACAATTTAAACACAATATGATAATTTAAATTTAAATACAATTAAAAATTACAAATTTTGCTAATTCTCACAGTAGTGTTCTCACTACTATTCTTCCTAATCCATGATCCAGTCCAGGATTATCCTTGCATTTAGTTGTCTTGTTGCTTTAGTCTCTTCTAATCTGGTACAAATTCATAGTCTTTGTCTTTCATGACAGTAATAATTTTTTAGATTATGGGGGAACTTACCTGGTAGTCTGGTGGTTAAGAATCTGCCTGCCAATGCAGAGGACATGGTCGTGATCTTTGGTCCGGGAAGATTCCACATTCCATCATGGGGCAACTACTGAAGCCCTCGAGTTTTAGAGTCTGTGTTCTGCAATAAAAGACAACTCAATGAGAAGCCCTCACACCTCAACTAAAGAGTAGTCCCCGTCCGTCACAACTAGAGAAATCCCGTGAGCAGCAACAAAGACCCAGCACAGCCAAAAATAAAAATAAGTAAATAAAATTTTTAAAAAATTATGGGGTAGTTACCTCGATTTGTCTACCTCAAATACAGGTTATGCATTTTTGGTAGGAATACCACATTATGCTATGTCCTTTTCAAGCTATCATATCAGGAGCTACATGATGTCAATTCCACTCATAACTTGTGAAGTTAATTTTGATCATTTGGTTATGGTGGTGTCCACCAAATCTCTCTATTGCAAACTTTTTTTTATCTTGTAATTGATAATTAATTTGTGGGGGTTATTTTGAATCTATGTAAATATTATTTTCCAGATCACACTCTTACTTTCTCATTTTAGCATCTTTTGATGATTCTTGCCTAAATCAATTTTTTATGGAGATATAATTCACATACTATCAAGTTCACTATTTTAAAAAATATTTATTTTTTCCTTTATTTGGCTGGGTTGTTAGAACACAAGCTCTTTCACTGTGGCCCTGGGCTTTAGCTGTGGCACGCAGCTTCAGAGTGCACAAACTCCATAATTGCCACACACAGGCTGAGTTGCCCCAGCGTGTAGGATCTTAGTTCTCTGACCAGGGATGGAACCCAAATCGTCTGCATTGGAAGGTGGATTCTTAACCACTGGTCCACCAAGGAAGTCCAAAAATTCACTATTTTAAAGTGTAGGATTCAGAGGTGTACCCATCACCATTGTCTAATTCCATAACATTTTCATTGCCCCAGAAAAAAACCCTGTACCCCTTAGCAGTCGTTCCCCTTTCCTCTGCTGTTTCCAGCCTCTCAGAACCAGTAATCTACTTTCTGTCTTTATTGTTTTGGCTATTTCAGGCATCTCATATCAATGGATTCATACAATATGTGGTCCTTTGGGTCTTGCTTCTTTAATTGAAAACATTTTTAAGGCTCATTCATATGGCAGTTTTAATCAATCCTACATTCCTTTTTGCCTAAATCAATCATTAGTATGGTTCTTGAAAAATGATGATATTTTACATTGTTTCATCTACACTTACTACTGTTGTTGTTCAGTCGCTCAGTCATGTCCAACTCTTTGCGACCCAATGGACTGAAGCACACTAGGCTTCCCTGTCCTTCACTATCTCCCTGAGTTTGCTCAAATTCATGTTCACTAAGTCCATGATGCCATCCAACCATCTTGTCCTCTGTCTCCTCCTTCTCCTCCTGCCTTCAATCTTTCCCAGCATCAGGGTCTTTTCTAATGAGTCAGGTCTTCACATCAGGTGGCCAAAGTATTGGAACTTCAGCTTCAGCATCAGTCCTTCCACTGAATATCTGGGGTTGATTTCCTTTAGAATTGACTGGTTTGATCTCCTTGCAGTGCAAGGGACTCTCAAGAGTCTTCTCCAACACCACAGTTCAAAAGCATCAATTCTTCAGCACTCAGCCTTCTTTATGGTCCAACTCTCACATCCCTACAAGACTACCACAAAAACTACAGCTTTGACTATACGGACCTTTGTCAGCAAAGTCTGACTCCGCTTTTTAACACACTGTCTAGTTTTGTCACACCTATTCTTCCAAGGTGAAGATGATGCTGTGAAAATGCTGCACTCAGTATGCCAGCAAATTTGGAAAACTCAGCAATGGCCACAGGACTGGAAAAGGTCAGTTTGCATTCCAGTCCCAAAGAAAGGCAATGCCAAAGAATGTTCAAACTACCGCACAATTGCACTCATCTCACATGCTAGTAATGCTCAAAATTCTCCAAGCCAGGCTTCAGCAATACATAAACTGTGAACTTCCTGATGTTCAGGCTGGTTTTAGAAAAGGCAGAGGAACCAGAGATCAAATTGCCAACATCCGCTGGATCATGGAAAAAGCAAGAGAGTTCCAGAAAAACATCTATTTCTACTTTATTGACTATGCCAAAGCCTTTGACTGTGTGGATCACAATAAACTGTGGAAAATTCTGAAAGAGATGGGAATACCAGACCACCTGACCTGCCTCTTGAGAAATCTGTATGCAGGTCAGGAAGCAACAGTTAGAACTGGACGTGGAACAACAGACTGGTTCCAAATAGGAAAAGGAGTACGTCAAGGCTGTATATTGTCACCCTGCTTATTTAACTTCTATGCAGAGTACATCATGAGAAACGCTGGGCTGGAAGAAACACAAGCTGGAATCAAGATTGCCAGGAGAAATATCAATAACCTCAGATATGCAGATGACACCACCCTTATGGCAGAAAGTCTTCACTTTAGAGGAACTAAAAAGCCTCTTGATGAAAGTGAAAGTGGAGAGTGAAAAAGTTGGCTTAAAACTCAACATTCAGAAAACCAAGATCATGGCATCCGGTCCCATCACTTCATGGCCAATAGATGGGGAAACAGTGGAAACAGTGTCAGATTTTATTTTTCTGGGCTCCAAAATCACTGCAGATGGTGACTGCAGCCATGAAATTAAAAGATGCTTACTCCTTGGAAAGAAAGTTATGACCAACCTAGATAGCATATTCAAAAGCAGAGACATTACTTTGCCAACAAAGGTCCATCTAGTCAAGGCTATGGTTTTTCCTGTGGTCATGTATGGATGTGAGAGTTGGACTGTGAAGAAGGCTGAGTGCCGAAGAATTGAGGATTTTGAACTGTGGTGTTGGAGAAGACTCTTGAGAGTCCCTTGGACTGCAAGGAGATCCAACCAGTCCATTCTGAAGGAGATCAGCCCTGGGATTTCTTTGGAAGGAATGATGCTAAAGCTGAAACTCCAGTACTTTGGCCACCTCATGTGAAGAGTTGACTCATTGGAAAAGACTCTGATGCAGGGAGGGATTGGGGGCAGGAGGAGAAGGGGACGACAGAGGATGAGATGGCTGGATGGCATCACTGACTCGATGGACGTGAGTCTGAGTGAACTCCGGGAGTTGGTGATGGACAGGGAGGCCTGGCGTGCTGCGATTCATGGGGTCACAAAGAGTCAGACACGACTGAGCAACTGAACTGAACTGATTCTTCCAAGGAGCAAGTGTCTTTTAATTTCATGGTTGCAGTCACTGCCCTCAGTGATTTTGGAGCCCAAGAAAATAAAGTCTGTCACTGTTTCCATTGTCTCCCCATGTATTTGCCATGAAGTGATGGGACCAGGTGCCATGATCTTACTTCACTTACTAGTTAACATTATTTTTATCTCCCTTTATCAGGGAAGCACTTTAGGAAAAATTGCACTGTGAAGTCAATTTCAGACACGGTTCCTCTGCCCTCAAGTCGTTTCCAATCTTAGATGAAAGGTCTTACAGTGACCACCTTTCCAGGAGTTTACGTGATCCTCTCTCCTTCCCACTTGAACTAGCATCCAAGTGTCTCTCTCTGCCTGTCACCCCAAAGGCTCCTCCCCCTCCTCCAGGTGCCCCTCCCGGCAGCTCAAGAGAAGGAAGTGACGCACCGGAAGTGTCCCTGTTCCACTTGCAGAGGGGGGAAGGAATCAAACCCCCAAGATGGCGGCAGCGTCGGAGGAGCGGATGGCTGAGGAAGGAGGCGGTGGTCACGGCGACGGCGGCTCCCCTTCGGCCATCGCCTCTACCCAGCGACTGCCCCCACCGCCCCCGCCCCAGCCCCCGCAGCCGGGGTCCCAGGCGCCCCCAGCCCCGGCGCTGGCTCCGGACCAGCTGCCTCAAAACAACACGCTGGTGGCGCTGCCCATCGTAGCCATCGAGAACATCCTCAGCTTTATGTCCTACGACGAAATTAGCCAGCTCCGTCTGGTGAGGCCCCCTGGGGACCCTTGCCGCCCTCTCCGAGAGCCGAGGTCTGGGGAGGGCCCGAAAGGGAAGAGCGTTCTCCGGGGAGGGAGCCCCTGGCGAGCTGCAGCTGCAGCTGAAGCACCAAGCGCACCCCTCCCGCCCCAAAGTCTCTCTTGGGGCTGGCCCGCGGGGCTTGTCCAGATTCCGCCCTTGCTTGGAGAGTGGGGGCGACTGCTTTCAGGAACTTGGCTTTGAGGGTCTGTGGGGCTCGGGGGCTCTGTGCCCCCGATCCGGAAGCGGGGCCACGGGCGGGGGCAGCAAGAGCTGGGCTTCCAACCTCTGTCCGGCCTGAGCGTGGACGCCGGAGGGGTCTCACCACCTGCCTTTTGTGTATCACCTTCCAACCCCAGGCTGGAGTTGGAGGCGAGCACTCCGAAGTAGGCGAGATTATCCCGGCTAGGTTTGGTTTGTCTGTGAGAATAACGTATTGTTCCCCCTACCACCCAAGTTTCCTTGTTGCAAAAGATAAAGTAGGATCGGTCAGTCCTCCCAAAAGCCAGTAGAGGTTTGGAGGAATTCAAAGTCGTTTTGGTAACCTCAACCCCAGCGCCTTGGTTGACCAATGAAGGCAATCCTGAGAAGTGACTATCGGGCTTTCCCTCACCCCTGACACTTGCCACCCCATCGTGAAGCACCTTGCCCCTTGAGAAGGTTTTTTCCTCTCCTGCATTTCATTTTCTAACTAGTGATTTACGCCCACTCGCCAGCTTTAGGAGACGTTTTATACCTTAAAATCACAGTTATTCTGTCCATGATTAATGAAAATAAATGAATTTGCCTTTGGGATTTTCTTCATCCCAGAGGCTTCACTGAAGGTTCAATGACTGTCTTAGTTCAGTCAGTCAGTTATTTTGCTTCCTCAGTGAATTTATCTTTAAGTGGGAAGGAAATTGAAGGAGGTGGACATTTTGAAATGATTACAAACCGTTTCTGTGTAGAAGCTAAATATGTGGTCGGGGTTGTTTTTTAAGAGGACAAAGACATATCTGAATGTGCTGTGTATAGCGTTTTCTTAATAATCAATAAACCCTATTTTAGATTTACACCTTCAATTTAAAATTGATTATAACTGTATTTTTGAGATGCAAGCATATTTTTTAAAGGAGGCTCTTAAATATTCAAGCTGGTGAACCGTTTATTTTCTTGTCAACACAGCACAATCAACCATGCCAGTCTACAGGATAGAAAAATTCATTTGAAAAGTAATATTTAAAAATGATTGTCCCTTAAATGATTGAATTTCCAAAACATGTTATCCTAGAATTTCTTGTAGAATCCTAACTATTGCTTCGATTTTTGATAAAGAATGATACTTGATCAGAATTCATGATATACATTCCTGTTGCCTGGAAATTGGACATGACATTTGAATTGAGCCTTTCAGCCAGACAATGCCTTTGTAAAGCTTGGAATGTTCACCTTCTTCTTTATAAGTATTGAGAAAAACTGTGTGTGGGGGTGGGGTGGGGTGGTGTTCATTTGTTGGTCAATTTACTTCTTTAAAAATTAAAAACATTCTTAAAGGGGAGAAAACCAGCCTATCCTAGGGGACAGAGTTAAAAACACATCCCACAGTTTATTAGTAAATGACATCTCTTTCAAGTGAAATACTCAGCTGCATTCTTATTTTTAAGCAGTTATCTATTCTAGTATTTTAAAGATACAAATTTGTAGTTTCAGAGATTTTTATCATAAGGAGTCCCTTACCACCCCCCTAAAAAGATTCAGCTCCCAGTTTTACTTCTTAAAGATGGTTTTTTTCTCTGTTTTAGTAATGAGGAACTATTTCTTAGTCCTTTCTTTACTTGAGATTAATGGATAATTCTTAGATTTAAGTGGGTAACCTTTTGTGGCGATTTGGAAGTGTCTTTGGTTTTAAATTCTTTGGTTCATATGTCATAAGGTGCAATTCAAGTAACATGAAAGATTCTTGCCACTAGGTGTCAGCATTAATTTAATTATGGTCATTAGTGAAATTGGCAGTCTAGCGGTAGTGCGTAGTATGTAAAGCCTTTCCTAATGTAAGTGACCGTTTATACCTAACAGACTGTTTGCGAGAAAATCAATACCCGAGTGTATGCTGCTAACTGGCATATAAATTACATAGTTTTTTTTTATTGTCAAGTGTATTTTTGAGTAGAGTTAAGGTTGGGTGTACTTAGAAAAGAGTGATATTAATTAAGAACAGAATTAGTTTCCATAAAGCGAAATGTCAACCATTCAGTAGTTAATGAGCTGGTTTATGTATTTGTCAGGTGCTTCTTTTTTTCTTCCTTCAGCTTACTTGCCCTGTTGGAACCTTGGGCTTCCCAGATGGCTCAGTGGTACAGAATCCACCTGCAATGCAGGAGACACAAGAGACTCAGGTTCAATCCCTGGGTCATGGACCATCTCCTGGAGGAGGAAATAGCAACCACTCCAGTGTTCTTGCCCAAAAAATCCCATGGACAGAAGAGCCTGGCGGGCTACAGTCTAAAGGGTAGCAAAGAGTCGGACACGACTTAGCACACACATTAGGGCCTCAGTCATTACTATTGTTCACACCTAAATTAGAGGACAGGTGCAGGGTCCATGTACTTACTGCTCTATATTTTCTTTATACAGTTCGCCCCAAGTTGCTAAAATAACATTTTCCAATTATCTTTGCTTCCTCTCGCCATGAATAATTGAAATTTGACTCTCCAGTCTGGTTATTTCCAAAGGAATGTCCAGATCCCTTATTGAACTGGATTTTGTTTTGTTTTTTTTCTGCCGTTGACTACTGCTCCCAAAATGTACCTGGAACTTGGAAATCCTGGTTACATAAAAATAGTTCTTTAAATATTTAACTTCTCTAATATATTTAAAATTATTTGGATGAAGATACTTTTTGAAATGACAAAATGTGTACTTTGAGTTGTTTTGCAGTAAATCACATAAATTTGTGCTGATGCAGCATTAGTCTGTCACATAAGGCCCCCTTCACAGGTAGGAGAGTTTTTGAAACAAGTGGCAAAGGTTAAGGAAGGTCCTGCACCTAGTTGCAGAGCACATCACAGCCAAGTTGGAACATATAACGTTGACTTGTGAGTACAGAATTCTCACTGAAAAAAACAGTATGCAAGGCTTTTTAAAAGTTGTCTTAGGGAATTCCCTGGCAGCCCAGTGGACTGCCACTTTTATAAAGAGACCCTATAGATTTTTCCTCTGTGGTTCTAGTGGAGCTCCTGTAAATGTAATGGAATCCTATTAGTGGTTCAGGACAGATTTGATTAAAAGTTCAATTCAAGTGTCATGCTAATTATCTGGAATGAAATTTTCCATTTGACAGCAAAATATGTAAATCTATGTTTTTGTCCCAGGATATTTCTCTGGTGCACTCTAGCTGGTTAAGTCTATTACTCATTTATAGTTCCTTTCACATCTTTTCTTCAAATGTGTTTGAAAAGTTCAGTTGTAGAGAGAGTTGACTGGTAGAAAATATGAAGGAAAATGGGAAAGTATTACCTTTTTTTTTTTTTTTAAGTAGGCAAGATGTCTTCCTTATATCTCTTTCTCTATATCAGTAGTTCTCAATTTTGTCTCAGGACACCTTTACATTCTTAAAAGTTGTTGAGGACCCAATTTGCTTACCTTTGAAAATTCTAAAATACACAAGAATGCACAGTGCATAATTCCATTAGCTGTCATCACATGTCATGTTGCCACACACGTTCTGCTGTGTCTTGTGAGAGAATAGCATGAAAATGGCAAATAATATCTTGGTTTTATGAAAATGATTTAGCTTCAGAAACTCTTGAAAGGATCTTGGGAACCCCAAGGGTCCTTCAACCACAGTTTGAGAACCATTGCTTGTATCGCTGTATTATAGAAAATACACTGTCTATACTGCTGGGGGTTTTCTCCCCTACTATGTCATCATCAGGTTATTTATTTTATTAACAAGTTCTTAAGTATAGGTAAGAAATTATATTTTGGGAATACTTCACTCTGGCAGATTCTCAAAGGTGTCTGATCAGTAACCCTGTCTACAAAATCATCACTGAGACAGAATGTACACGCCTTCCTTGAGCACATTTACAAAGAATCAGGATAACAAATGCAGAGTAGGAAATACAAGAGTGTTGAGGTTAATCAGCAGAGGCTTCCTCAGTGTCATGAATTTTTATCCAGTCAGTAAAAATGGAAGAACATTCCCAGTAGGAAAAAAAAAAAAGATATGTAATTATCCTAATTGTTTTATTCAGGCTAACATTAAATTTATATTTTCTTTCCAAGTGCATATTTAGGAGGGACACACAGGGAATTTTTAATTTGTTGTAATTTTACCAACAGACAATTGAGAATTAACTCTCTGTCTCTGTATATAGTATTATATCTTAAATGGTCAATACCAAGAAGATAGAATTTTTTCTCATAAAAGATTAAAGTGTTCTTGTGAAAGAGATGGGAAGTTGTATAGGACTGGCTCATTCATTGTTCATTTTTTAAATGATTTTATCACCTCTGTCCATGGGATCACATAGAGTTGGACATGGCTGAGCATGCATGTACCCGTCATTAACTTTTTGCCACATTTACTTTATCTTGTACGCTCATTCACCATAGGAAAGTAAGGTGCAAGTACAATGACATTTTACCCCTAAATACTTCTATATAATCACAATATCATCACTTCCAAGGTATTTAATATTACATTTTATATTCAGGTTTCTCAGTTGTCACCAAAATGTGTTTTGATAGCTTGGAGAGGGGTTGGGGAGGTAGTTAACGTTCTTAAATCTAATAAAGCATTAGTCTCTTTAATCTGGAACATTTCTCCCACCTTTTCACTGTTTTCATTCTTTCATGACTTTCTAAAGAATCCAGCCCAGATGGCTGTCAAATATTCTGCACAGAAGATTTGTCTGATTGAGAGGATTATAGGAAGATCTTGGTTTAGCTCCATCGCAAAACTTTAGTGGTGTGGCGAAAACACCCCACCCACTGAAGTCCTGCTTTCTAGACTCGTGCCAACAGTTTCTATAGCAGTAGAGTGTTAGAGACCCTAATCAATTGAGAATAATTAGGATAAACATTTCAGTCTACATAGCTACTGATCACTAAATTTAACAAGACACAAATCAGGGCTTCCCTGGTGGCTCAGTGGTAGAGAATCCGCCCGCTAGTGCAGGAGACACAGGTTCAACCCCTAGTCCAGAAAGATCCCACATGCCTCGGAGCAGCTAAGCCCTTGCACCACAACTACTGAGCCTGTGCTCGAGAGCCCAGGAACTGCACCTACTGAAGTCCAAGCACCCTGAAGCCCATGCTCCCCAGCAAGAGAGTAGCCCCTGCTTGCTGCAACTGGAGAAAAGCTGGTGCAACCTAGCACAGCCAAAAATAAATAAACAAAATTAGGGGAGGGAATACACAGATCAAAAGACCTGGATTGTTCCCTCCCCTCCCCGCCCCCAACATAGCTTGGTTTTTATTGAGGTGCCATCCTAGGCACTTTGCTAACCCTTGAAATGTGTAGCCAGTATGAAAAAATGAGGAAACTGAGAGTAAACCATATTAAAGTCCATATTAGAATGATACGTGTGTGTGTGTGTGTGTGAATCACTATTTGCTGGAAGACCCAAATTCTTAATTTCACTTTTTGCCCTTAATGATTGGATGACCTTGAATAAGTTATATAAGTTCCTAAGGCCTCAGTTTTCTCATTGTAAAAAGAAAGGGTAGATTCTGGTGTCGTCTGTCCCTTTCAGGTCAAGGGTCTAAGCAGCCTAATCTTTGATAATAGCTTCCTCATTAATTGGGGGAAACTATTGGCTTTCCTGGTGGCACTGGTGGTGAAGAACCCTCATGCCAATGCAGGAGACATAAGAGACGCAGCTTTGATTCCTGGGCAGGAAGATCCGATGGAGGAGGGCGTGGCAAACCCACTCCAATACTCTTGCCTGGAGAATCCCATGGACAGAGGAGCCTGGTGGGCTGCAGTCCGTGGGGTCACAAAGAGTCGGACACGACTGAAGCGACTTAGCACGCATGCATTGACTGTTCAGTTCATTTGAGAAAAAAATAAACATGGCATTTTAAATCTTGAAATAATTAACAAAACAAATCTGTTCTTCATACTAGAACAGCAAATAATAGAGGGGCAAGTTAAATGTCTCTATTGTATACTTATTCCATTAGTTACCTTTTGTTTATATAGTATGTATTTTCCTAATCTCTAAATACATTGATCGTTTTTGACATAGTCATCATCTTTGTATGTTAGATTCTAGAATTTTTCTGTCCTGAGTAAATTGCCGAACTGCTAGGATTTTTGTTTTGTTTTAATTGGGGAAATGATATTTCTTTTCTGTAATCTTGGGAAATAATTAAAGTAACCCCAAATTTCGAGCTACACTTAAATAAGGTAATTTTGTTTTGCAAGTTAATATGCATTGATAGCAGTTATAATTATACTGCTCACCTTGGGGACAATTAATATATTTCTGTTTTTTCAGAGGTCACTTTGCTTTCTTCTGAATTCATATGCTCTATGGTGTCTTTGTTTTTATTTTATTGGTCAGTCAGTGCTTATAAAACATTTATGAAAGGAAGACTATTACATTAAATACTGTTCTTATAATATCAACTAATGCTTCAGATCTTTTTGGTTTTTGTGGTGCTATTCTAGTTTGCTTTTGTTACCTCCTATTTTCTAATTTTTTTTAGTTGAAGTATGGTTGATTTACAGTATTTGTTTCAGATGTATATTTTCTGATCTTTTTGCCAGCTTTTAATTAGAATGATCAGTTAAGACTCTAAAAAGATAAATCTTTTTTCTTGTCTTTTACCTCTTTATTTGGGATTCATTTGCGGTGGTTTCAGCTATCTTCGTGTGAGATCTCCAGAACCTTATCTTTAGTTGTAACAGTATAGTTGCTTATGGAAAATGACCAGTCAACTGTCCCAATACCAGGTCTCTCCCAAAATAGATGCTCTTTTTCCTTTTCAATTTATTTCTCATTACTGTCTGATTTTCCTGATCAAAACATGGGAGCTTTTATTCTTCTCAGCCTTGCTTGCGTATCTGATCTGTCTTCGGAAGTAGTTTGCTAATGGTTTATTCATTCCAGGCTTTGTGCCTTTGTCCCATCAGCATTAACTTAGCAGTCCTGTCCTTTCTTCTTTTAAAGCCTAGGATCACGTTAAGTCTTCCTTGGTTGACCTTACCTGGTTATTTATTTATCACAAATTACTCAGCCAATTGTATGCTCATACGAGTCAGTACTCATTCCATTGCATTTCTAGATCATTAAAAGATTTCTAAATTGAGTATTTAGCTAGATTTAGTGCAGCAAAGTTTTAGAATAATGAAATAATTTAGAATGTACCTTGGAAGTTATTACAGCAGTGTGTTGTGTGCTAAGTCACTTCAGTCATGTCCTACTCTGTGCAGCACTATGGACTGTAGCCTTCCAGGCTCCGCTGTCCATGGGATCCTCCAAACAAGAATACGAGAGTGGGTTGTCATGCCCTCCTCCAGGAAATCTTCCCAACCCAGGGATTGAACCTGCTGCTCATGTGCCTGATGCATTGCAAGCGGATTCTTTATGATTGAGCCTCCTGACTTAATTTTTTACTTTGTAAATAAACATTTTTTTTCAGTTTTATAGAGATGGCACTGTATAAGTTTAAGATGTACAGAATAATGATTTGACTTAAAAAAAATTAGGAAATCATTACCACAGTGGATTTAGTTCCATTATTGAACTCAGAAATTATCAGAGAGGTTATAGAGTCCACAGAACAAAAGAGTATTTTTCTACAAAGTCGTGTTAGGGGATGCCTCACATTAAATAGTTTTAACAACAATGAAATCCCCAATTTTTATTCCTCAGAGTTCATTTTGAAGTCTTTGGGTGGGTTTTTTTTTTTTTTTTTCCTACTTGATAATGTCTGTTGACTTTCAGACACAACTGAGTGACTGAACTGACTTTCTCCTATGACAGATTAGAATTTAGCCAGCTTTATATCCCCCCATCACACACACAAAGACATACTTTCTTTTTCTTCCTCCAATAGCATGATAAAAGTTTCTTTTTTCCTCACACAAAGTTCAGTACCATTGTTTATGGCAATGTGGTTCTCAAATGCAGACCAGGTTTACCAGAAGGATTCCCAAGACTCAGGGAGTCTATATAATCTAAAATATTTTCATTACTGTACTAAGGGTATTGTTTGCATTTTTTACTCTCATTCTTTCACAAAGGTCCAGTGGAGTTTTCCAGTAGTTCTGTGATATGTGATGGTACCATCATACAGCTAATGAAATGTGCACTTGTATATTGTGTTTTCTAGAATTTTCTTAGGTAAGAATACCTCAGTAGATTAATGCAAAAGAAGCAGATATGAAAATTCACTTATTTCTATTAAACTACTAGACCTAAACTAAATTAAAGAGATTTGTAGATGTACTCATTAAATATTTTGTTTTAGAAACATTTATATCAGTACATATTGGGTTTATTATTTTTTCAATATAGACACTGAACAAATGTTTATAACTTATTCAGCTAGAAATAGATTCCACTGTATTTTAAAATATGATTTATCAGTAAAGTATCAGTACTTTATTATGTTTTCATCTACTTTGAAATTGAAAAGAACTGTTTACCTTCATACCTTTCATCTGGCGTACTATTATGTAGGGAATGGCTAGTATTTAGTATTAGGGTATCAAAACCTTTATCAGCTCAGCCCAGTTTACCGGAATTTTTGTCTGTATAATCTCAGGAGAAAGCTACTTTTGAGTTTCATCAGTATTTGGTTTTAGCAAGTATTTTTCAAACATTTGTATTTGGGTTCTGTGAGAGATAGAAAGAAGCGTTAAGACAGCCCTTGCCTAATTGACTTAGCTTCCTTGATGTAGATTTATCTCAATTTTATCTCAGCATTGTGCTTTCAACATCCACACCTATATAGTGAGAATTGAGGTCCAGGTTGATACCTCTGAGTCAATGCAAAATACTCAGGAAACAAACAACAAACATATTTTGTGTAGTAGGTTTCATTAAGATAAGAAAGATACTGGGATATTTCAGAAATATAAGAGCTAAGTATATAAAGCAAAGTTTTCAAATTAGTGGTAAAGTTAAAATTGTTAACAAAATTGTTTAAACAATTTTTATATAGCAATTTATAGTTTACCGTAATTTAATGTCTATTTCTTTTAATCCTAATGATATCCCTGTGTATGAGGTACTATCCATATTTTACAGATGTCTGATTCAGGCTTTCAAAAAGAAACTGACTTGCCCAAGGACATAAAATGGCTGGACTCAAATTTAGGTGTTCTGACTTCAGATCCTATGCTTTTATTGTATAAAGATACCATTTTTAAAGTTAAGTGTCTGCTATACATGTTAAAATATTTTGAAGGATATGACAGCATCTAGTAGAGGCTTTGGCCATTATAAACTGTCATACTTCATCCAAGCCACTAGAAGAAATGATTTAAAACTTTCATTCTGGTAATGATAAAAACTTTGTGAGGGGTTAGACTCAAGTTTGAATATGTATTTTTGGCCAGAGAAGAATTTTCTTGTTTCAAACCATTAAAAGCCTTCAAATATTTTGTTTTAATGATCTTCAGAATTATAGACTTTGACCATAATAGTGGGGATACATTCAGAACATTTCAACAGATACCTAAAGTGAAGAATCAAGTGGGGCTCTGAGCTTCCACTGCATGAGTCACGCGTTTGATCCCTGGTCAGGGAACTAAGATCCTGCAAGCCATGTCGCACAACCAAGAAAAAGTCAAATATATAAATAAACAAGGAAACATATATATTCCCTTTTTTAAAAAAGAGTAAATTATTCCTTGCTTACATACAATATTAATTTTTAAATGTAGTATTGCAGGTTACAGTGAGGAATTCACATATACCGATTTAAAGATTCAGATAGCAAACTGGAGCACGATTCTAGCACAGAGAACTTTGAACCATCAGTTAATGAGTCTAAGTTAATTGTTATCAATTTGTTTTTAATTAATTTTTATATACTTTTTTGGCTGCACCATACAGCATCTGAGATCTTAGTTCCTTGACCCAAGGGTTGTACCCACACACCTTACATTGGAAGCATGGATGGAGTCTTAACAACTGGATTACCAGGGAAGTCCCTTTATTAATTTTTATTGGAGTATAGTTGCTTAACAATGTTGTATTAGTTTCTGCTGCACAGCAAAGTGAATTAGTTGTATATATACGTATATATCCCCTTTTTAGATTTCCTCTATATTTAGGTTACCACAGACATTTTCTGAAGTTTTTACTTTTAAAATTCTTTCTCATTCTGTCTTCCCATAGGTTTGTAAAAGAATGGACTTGGTCTGCCAGAGAATGTTGAATCAGGGATTTCTAAAGGTGGAAAGGTACCATAATCTATGTCAGAAACAAGTTAAAGCACAACTCCCAAGGTATGTTATGGTTAGCAGTGGCAGTAATTCTACAACTGGGGATTTTATTTGTTTCTTGATTATTATTATTATGTTTTAATCTAAGTAAGGGTTTACATGTTAAATGGTTTCCAAGTTTTTGTAGCAAAGTATACACAGATCACAATAAATGATTTTATTATGGTTTGTTCACACTGGCCATATCTGTTCAACATTTTAGTTTGAGCCAGGGCATTTAGGCAAGAAAATGAAATTAAAGGCATCCAGATTGAAAGGAAGAAATAAAATTCTATTCACAGATAACATCATCTTGTATACACATGATATTATATATAAAATACACTGATTAGTTATCAGAGCTAAAAACAAGTTCAGCAAGGATACTAGATAAAAGACTAGTATACAAAAATCAATTGTATAATGCTATGCACTAGCGATAAACAATCCAAAAATGGAGACAATTCCATTTACAGTAGCATTGATAGTAATATATATATATAACAAAAGAAGTACAAAACTTGTTTATTAAAAACCAGAAAGCACTGTTAAAAGACATTAAAGGCTTAAATAAACGGAAAGGCATTCTGTGATCATGGATTGGAAGATTTCATTTTAAGATGGCCAGGGATTGAATCTGCATCTCCTGTGTCTCCTTCACTGCAAATTTTTTACCCACCGAGTCATCTGGGAAGCCCATTAAAATGGCACTATTCCCCAAATTGATATATATATATATTCAGTGCAACCCCTGGGCTTCCCAGGTGGCACTAGTGGTAAAGAACCTGGATACCAATACAGGAGACATAAGAGATACAGGTGTGATCCCTGGTTCGGGAAGGTCACCTGGAGAAGGGCATGGCAACCCACTCCAGTATTCTTGCCTGGAGAGTCCCATGGACAGAGGAGCTTGGCAGGCTACAGTGGGGTTGCAAAGAGCCAGATGTGACTGAAGCAGCTTAGCACACAGAGCAACCCCTATCAGAATCCTAGCTGTCTTTTTATAGAAATTGACAGACTGATCCTGTAATTCCTATGGAAATGCAAAAAACTCAGAATAATCAAAACAATCTTGAAAAAGAACAGTTGGAAAACTACCATTTCCCAGTTTCAAAGTTTTAGCCACAATAATCAGTCTGGTGCTAACATAAAAATAGACATACAGATCAATGGAAAAGAGTCCGGAAAGTCGACCTTTACATTTTTTGTCAATTGATTTTCAACAAAAATGCCAGGAAAATTCAATGAGGAAGGAATAGTGTTTTCAACAAATGATGCTGGGACAAAAGAATGAAGTTGAAGACGTTCCTCAAACCATATACAAAAATTAGCTGAAAATTAACCACAGACTTAAGTGTGAATGTCAGTGCTATATTATAAAACCTTGAGAAGAAAACAGTCATAAACCTTTATTAACTTGGATTAGGTTCTTTAGATACAACACTAAAAGGACAAGTAACAAAAGAAAAAGGTAGACAAACTAGAATTCATCAAAATTTAAAATGTCTGTGCCTCCAAGGACACCATCCAGAAAATAAAAAGACAGCCACAGAATGGGACAAGACATCTGCAGCCCGTGTATCTGTTACAGGACTTGTATCCAGATTATAGTAGGAACTCTTACTACTCAACAATAAAAAGGGGGACTTCCCTGGTGGCCAGTGGTTAAGATTCCACACTTCGAATGCAAGGGGCACAGGTTCCACCCCTGGTCCAGGAATTAAGATCCCACATTTTCCTGGTGTAACCAAAATATTTTTTTAAGGCATAAACAATAAAAAGGTAATAACCCCAATTTGAAAATGGGCAAAGAATTTGACAGAAATTTCTCCAAAGAAGATGTACTAAAGGCCAAACATCATTAGTCATCAGGGCATTGCAAATCAAAATACTATGGGATACCAGTGAATACCCACCAGGATGGATGGCTAAAATTTAAAAGGACAAAAGTTGGGAGGGAGATGGACAAATTGGAACTTGGACATATTACTGGTGGGATAATGAAATGTTGCAGCCACTTTACAAAACACTTTATCAAAAAATGAAATACAGAGTTACCAAATGATGCAGCAGGCATATGCTGCTTATATGCATATACTGCTGTATACCGCACTTCACTGCTGTATATACTCAGGAGAAATGAAGCTATGTCTACACAAAGTACACGGATACTCACAGCAGCATTATTCATCATAGCCAGAAAGGGGAAACAACCCAGGAGTCCAGCAACAGATGAATGGATAATCAAAATTATGGAATGTCCATAGAATAATATTCAGCAATGAAAAGGAATGAAGAACTCCGAGGCATCCTTCTACATGGATAAACCTTGAAAACATGCCAAGTGAAAGAAGATAGACCCAAAACACGTACTGTTATGATTCCAGTTATCTGAAGTGTCCCGAATAGGCAAATCAATAGAAACGGTACATTAGTTGTTGCCAAGGGCTGGATAATGAGAGTAGTTAATAATGGTTACAGGCTTTCTTTTTATGATGATGAAAATGTTCTGCAATGAGATGGTAGTGATGGGTACACAAGTGTGAATATACTAAAAATGACTAAATGGTACCCTTGAAAAGTGAATTATATGTGAATTATGTCTCAAAACTTTTGAAAAGTTAAAATGAGCTGATCTTGGAGCAAAAATACATGGTCTCTTGTCCTTATGTCCATGTATACTTCTTTCATTTATCTCATTTCTCTGATTCTAATAGCCATTAGGCTTGAGCTTGATATACCCAAGTGAAAGTAAAAGTTAGTTGCACAGTAGTGTCCAACTCTTTGCAATCCCGTGGACTGCAGCCTGCCCAGCTTCTCCATGGAGTTCTCCAGGCAAGAGTACTGGAGTGGGTTGCCATTTCCTTCTCCAGGGAATTTTCCCAACCCAGGTATCGAACCCAAGTGTCCTGCATTGCAGGCAGATTCTTTACCAACTGAGCCACTAAGGAATCCATATAGTCAAAGGGCAAAACACAAAAAAATAATTTTTTTCAAATGTTTTATCAATAAATATTTGATTGATCCTTAGCAAGGATTTCTAAACATAGTGATTCATTTATCATTGTGTTAAATTATGACCCAGTTGTAGATTTCTAAATTAACCTGTAAATGTTAGGCTTACATTAAGGTATTTTGTTTGGTTAGCATTTTAGTCCACAGTACTTCTTTTAATGGTTGCTTTTTTTTTTTTTTTGATAGGAGAGAGTCAGAAAGGAGAAACCATTCATTAGCTCGGCATGCAGACATCCTCGCTGCTGTTGAAACAAGGCTGTCATTATTAAATATGACTTTCATGAAGTATGTGGACTCCAATCTCTGTTGCTTCATACCAGGAAAGGTAAAATAGAATTGCTTACTTAGTAACAGCTGGATTGGACTGTTTAAACTTTAAATTACTATGAAGTTACAGAGTGATTTTTTTTAATGACAGAATCACTCCTACTTCTTTGGTCATCTGTGAATTCAGTAGTCACAATATTAAAGGGTAAGTTGTATAGATAATTGTGGGCTTTTGACTTTTTTTTTTTTTTTTTTTAATTTTGGCCAGCACATGAGGCACGTGGGATCTTAGTTCACTGAGCAGGGACCGAGCCCATGCCCCCTGCTATGGGAGTGCAGTCTTCCTTAATTGCTAGGGAAGTCCCATTGCTGCTACTTTGAGTGGGTTTCTTGGAATGGATTTGTTTAGCTTCTGTGCAATAACTTATATAAATATATATCATTTATGTGATCTATATACTTAAACTTATGATTATGAAATCTGCTATAAAAGCCCTACAGTTCTTCAGGAAAGTTTTTTAAGGGTTCATACGCAAAGAAAAATTTTTAAGCTTTTACTTTTTGTAAAGATGCCAGAGATACAGCAATGAGCAAGAATAGGTATTGTCTCTGCCTTCAAGATTGTTACCATTTTAGGGAGGGGAGTTGGGAGAGACAAGCTGGTTTTGTTTTGTTTGAGAAATGTTTCATGAAAACAACTTAAAAACTTCCAGATTCGACAAGAATAGATAATTACTGTATAGCAGTATACTCTGGGCCAAGTAATAGTGCTGTTTTACACAGAAATGTTTATTGTGGTGTATTTACTGTGACTAAGTTAATAAAGGACCCAGAATTCAACATGCTGCTCATACCTTCACTGATACCTTGCTTCTTGAATTGAGTGTAAATTCAGAATGAAATAACTTCAGTATCTTTTTATGTGGAAGAGATGGAGATAGAATTAAAGATCATTTTGCTACTTAGCTGCTACTGGCAAAAGGTTCCCTTAACATGGTTGGAACTAATTAATACTTAGTAAAATTTGAATGCTCTCTTTTTGTTATTTCCATTGATAATTAACATTGGCAATATTTTATTATTTTCTTCATTTTCAATATTCTATAATGTTTGTTGGGAGGCAGAGGAGTCCTGTTTCTTATTTAAAGTATTCTTATTTAAAGTATTCTTTGGTATGGCTCACTTTCCTCATATTAGCTACTGATGCTTTTCTATAAAAAGGTGACCAGTTAGAAACTTTAGATTCTAATTCTTAGGCCAGATTTTATCCAGGTCTAATTCATAGGTCTTAATTCAGTGATGTTCACTGAACTAAAATAGGTTGTCTCCTGTAGTTAGCCTCATAGTTTTTATTGCGTATCTCAAAATGTTAAGATTATGAATATTTAAGACACCTCTCTATGTTTCATAACCTCAAGAGACAGTTCAACCAGTTATTGTTAATGAGAGCTGAATAGTTGGCAGCGAAGTCCATATGGCCTGCAAAGCCAAAGATATTTTAGTACCAGCCTTTACAGAAGTTGTCTGTCTTTTGTTCTAGTTGATCAAGATCATGTGATTGAAATGATGCTATTTACTGTTTAAACAAATGAGGTTAAATTCAGCTGAGTCTTGCTATTTTTTGGAAACCACTTGTTTTCTCTTTTAACTCCAGTACTAACGGAGGTGGTAGCAGCGGAGGACGTTTTCAGTTTTGAAGCGTATGTGTATCCCTTGGGCATTTGCTCCTTACCTGAGACCTTTACCTTACCTGCAGTGGAAAAGTCTTCCATTTTTCCTTAATATTACCCATTTCTTCACAAGATCTTATTCTAATTTATTTTTCTCCTGCAAGTCTGAACTGGAAAAACAAATAATTTTTGTTTTGATTATCACTTTGGTTTATTCTGCCATCTTCATAGCTTATATTTTGCCTAAACACTGTATACTTAGATTAATACTTTTTATTTTTATGTAGCTGGTACTTTTTAGCTTACTTAGGCTAAGTCTAAACTGCTAACTTAACATAGTTTGCAACATTTGAGTTGTTTTATCATTGTTCTTTTTTGAACTTTCTCATCCTTAAACTTTCATATTCTGTCTTCAGAACATAAGGATATGGCATTAAATTTCACATCTGTAAATGAAGATATTCTATGAAATACTTTTCTTTCAGTTTAGTGTATAATCTTGATTTGGTATATGATTTCTATAGTAGTTTATTCTTGGTTTCCCCAGCATCTTGCTCCTGGGTTCATTTCACAAATTAGTTTTTACAAGTTACTTACGTGAATCTGGGTAATAGCAACATTCATTTAAATTAGATTGCCTGATATATACCAGAATTTTGGACTTTTAAACTAACAGATGGGGGAAAAAATTTTTTTTTAATTATTCTCTGAAAGAACAATCAAATTCGTTTGTAAAATTAAATGGTAGGATGAAGATAGAAGATTAAATGTATGTTTACCTCTTAACTCCTCCCCATACTTGACTCAGTAAAGTAAATGATGTAATTTTTAAAAGGAAGAAAAGATAAAGCCCCATGAAAAGGAGGTCAAGAGAGTAGACAGTAGCAGCAGAATTTTAGAAGTTGGACAGTAGATGAACAAATGATAACTGACTTAGAAGAACTGAGGAAGTTAATTCCTAACCTGTCAGTGGGGGAAGCTGGGAGTCAATGTAGTATGCACAGCTGAACCTCTAAAAAATTCTAGAGTTGAAAACACTTCTGAAAATGGGGCTAAAACAAAAAGGTTGGTTGAGAATCTGTATTTAGGAATGATTTAAATCTGTAGGTCCCCTCTCCAACTCCAAACAAGCTAAATCATTGCCCTTCTACCCAGTGAAAATCTAAGGCTTATTCATGGGAGGCGTTTAAAATGGAGTCTCTTGACAAGGATACAGTACTAACAACAAAGGCATTTAAAGGTCTGTCTAAAGAATTCAGACTGGTTGGGAGTTTGCCACTATGAGCTCTGGGAAGGATCAGCAAACTTTTCTGTAAAGGGCCAGATAATAAATATTTTTGACTTTGTGGACCGTGTGGTCTGTGTCATGTCATGGTCTGTTTCTCAACTGAGAAACAGCCATGATTCTACATGTGGTAAATGAATGGGTGTGCTCATGTTCTAATAAAAACCTTATTTACAGAAATAGGCACAGGTCAGTTAGGGCCATAGTTGCAGACTCTGGCCACTATATTGATGTTCCATTCATCTTTTCTCAGAATCAAGTATAGATTCTTGGCTTATTCCTATATATATTTCTCAAATCTTCTGACTGACATACAGAAGTCAAATTTTTACAGTAAGTTCTTGATCATTATTAGCAGTTCACACAAACTGAAAACCACATGGAGCAGAGGCCAACTAACCATTCTAGGAGATACAATAATGAAAAAAGACATGGATAATTTGTTTACTTCATTGTTACTAACAACCCCAGTAAATCTTTTGTGCTTATTGAAATACAGTGGTCTCCAAAAGTCAGTGCTTTCATGGTATAAATGATTGTCATGAAGCTAGATTTCCCTGAAGGAACTTAAAAATCTGTAGATTTTGTATTGCTGGTTTGTTTTTAATACTGTTTTCGGTGGGG
Source organism: Bos taurus (assembly GCF_002263795.3). Taxonomy (NCBI): domain Eukaryota; kingdom Metazoa; phylum Chordata; class Mammalia; order Artiodactyla; family Bovidae; genus Bos; species Bos taurus. The sequence continues at coordinate 27,324,602 of NC_037343.1, forward strand.
GGAGGGAACTGGTGATGGTCATTCTTTATTCTTTTTTTGAGGGGTAGCTTTCTTTTGATGCAATTTCATATTTACACAAAAATTGCAAAAAATATGACAAGGAATTCCCATATTTCTTTTATCCAGATCAGCAGTTATTTACCTTTTGTCTCATTTGCTTTTGTTCTCTCTCTGCATATGTGTTTTATTTTTCTGAACCGTTTGAAGAAAAGTTGGAGATACTGTGACCGTTATTCTGAAATATTTCAGTGTATTCCCTAAGAACTAGGACATTTTCTTGCTTAACCACAGTACAGATAACAAGCTCAGGGAATTTAACGTTGATCCAATACACTGATCAGCAGTCCTATTCAAATTTCATTTCTTATCCCAATAATAGTTTTCCTAGCTCTTCTTATTTCTGAGTCCAGAATCCAATCTAGGATCACACATGAATTTGTTAGTTCTCTTTAATGTGGAATAATTCCCTACACTTTGTGTTTCTTGGGCTTCAAGTTTTTGAAGTTATTTTGAGGAATAAATATCCTTCAGTTTATCTAATGTTTCCAGAATGTTGTATTTTTGTTTCTTTTAAAATTGGTTTTAGTGTGAAGACATTCTTAAAAATAATTCTGGCTTAGAAGCATTTCCTCCTTTCATTTTGCTGGTCCTCAAGGAAATACATGCAGTCATTGAACCTTTAAAATGAAAAAAAAATTAATCTATTTTCATTGAATTTTTTAGGTCCCTGTTCTTACACCCCTAAACTCCACCTTTACCACCAGTTTGGCTAACTAGATCTGATCAGCTTTTTATGTGCTGCATTTTTAAATATAAGCAAGGAGTAGAGAATCACCAGGCTAATAAGAAACGCAAAGTAAAACAAATGGAGAACAAAAGACCTTTGAGAAAGCAATACAAGGATATAAAACTTGAACAAACTGTGACTAATGGTCTAAGAGAAATATTAATCAGAAAAATAAAGACAAACACATGCCATATAAAGAATTACTCACAAATATGGAAGAAAAAATAAATGAGAGGAAAATTAAGGAAATCTCAAGTGGAGCAAAGAGAAGGAAATGGCAACCACTCCAGTATTCTTGCCTGGAAAATTCCATGGACAGAGGAACCTGATGGGCTATAGTTCATGGGGTCACAAAGAATCAGCCATGGCTGAGCACATCAGCAAGTGGAACAAAAAGAAACAGAAAATGAGAACATACAAGGTTCAATATTCTAATGGGAGCTTTGTTTGCTAAGGGCATCTGTGGTAGCTCAGCTGGTAAAGAATCTGCCTGCAATGCAGGAGACCCCGGTTTGATTCCTGTGTCGGGAAGACCTGCTAGAGAAAGGATAGGCTACCCACTCCAGTATTCTTGGGCTTCCCTGGTGGCTCAGCTGCTAAAGAATCTTCCTGCAACGCGGGAGACCTGGGTTCAGTCCCTGGGATGGGAAGATCCCATGAAGCTACTCACTCCAGTATTCTGACCTAGAGAATTCCATGGACTTTATATAGTCCATGGAGTCCCAAAGAGTTGGACACAACTGAGCGACTTTCACTCACTTGCACTACTTTGTTTGCTAAACAGGAGATTAAAATAAGATAGAAATTCTCTCATCTATAATAGTTGAAAGCCTTAAATGATGTTCATAGTATGTCATTTATTACTCTGCCAATTTAAACATAAGCATGATAGAGTAAACTATATGTGCTGGGAATGTGATAGTTGTTCACATTTGGTTTCTTACCATTCTTTCTTAAAACTTAAAAATATTTTTCATAAGTATTAATTATCTCTAGTATTCAGCAGTGGCATATTACTTGAAAAGTGTATAAAGAGCCATTAAAGAGTTTCAGTGACCTGCCTAAGACCTGTGGTCTTTACACTGGATACAAGACTCAAACCATTACATTCTGGTTGCTAAAGTAATTTTCAGAAAGTGATTAAACCTATTGAGAAAATGAAATATTTAAAAAATCAGGTAAATACTGTGCTTTTCTTAACATGTATCTCTACAACCATTTCAGCCACTGATGACTCTGAATGCCAGAAGTGGTTTGGTTCTAACATGCTGTCTTTTTCTTCACCTTGTCCTTTGCTTATAACTTTTGGACACAGGAAAGAAAATGTTTTTAATTTTATTGAAAACATGGATTGGATGAGTCCCCTTAATTAAAATAACCTCTATGTAGTAAGATTTAAAAACATTAAATTTCCTAATAGAACACTTGGGCAAAGGGAAAGAGATACACCTTGTTTTCACACTGTATTTAGAAGGCTGAATACGGTAGATAAGAATTTTTCACATTTTGCCTTACAGATGTCATTTAGTATTAGTAATCCCTATGCAATATTTTGATATGAAATTAATTCTGAAGAATCAGGGTTATGGAAGAGGATTCACTACATAATAAATTTATTTTAAAAACCTAGAATAAATGCATGGTATGTAATAAAGTGTTAGTTGCTCAGTCGTGTCTCACTCTTTGTGACCCCATGGACTGTAGCCTGCCAGGCTCCTCTGTGCATGGGATTCTCCTGGCAAGAATAATAGAGTGGTTTGTTATTTCCTTCTCCAGGGAATCTTCCCAGCCCAGGGATCGAACCCCAGTCTCTCGCATTTTGGGCAAATTCTTTACCGACTAAGCTACCAGGGAAGCCCGTGGTACTAATAACACTACATACATTTTGATTCCCTAGCCACCTCCTCACTGCAGCACTCCTCCTTCAGTCATGTACACCCTCCTTCTGCTCAGACTTCTCTTCTCGTTGAAATTCTGCTTATTTCTCATTGCCAAGTCCTTCATTAGGCCTACTCAATCATCAAACAAATCTTATCCCTGTCTGCTTCCTTTTTCACACAACGCTTTGCTTGTACATTGAACTTACTCAGTTTGAACTAGTCTTTGCTGTGTATGGGTCTTTCACTAAGTCATCTTGCACAGGTTAAGATGTAGGTCTTATTCATGCTTGAGTCATTGTAGCAGTCATTTCTAGTCTAGGTCAAACATACTGTAAATATTCTTCTGTCTACCAGTATTTATGTACATAAACTTATTAGGTCCATTTATTCTCTCAGTAAAAATTCTGTTAACAATGACCATTGTATTCAAAACAAAATCTAGCCTCTAAAAATCATATTCTTGTATTGACTTTAACCTTGTGGCTTGTCCCTAACCAGTTTTATTTAGATGTGTCAGTATTAGGCAGTTTATGTTATTTGACCATCTTTATCACTCATTTAATGTACGTTGATTAGGGTGTCTGCTATATGCCAGATACTGCTAGGCTCTGGGGATCTGACAGTGGAAACTAGGTATGGTCTCTTCTCTCATTGAGCTTACTGTGTTATGGGAAGAAGAAATTAACAGAAAAAGGTAGTACTTAAACCTTGTAATGTGTATTCTGAAGAAAAAATAAAAGATTTGATGAAGGTGTTAACATACTTAAAAAGGGTTCAGAAAAGACTACTTACTCTGAGAAAGTGTTATTGAGACCTCAAGTGTGAATTAGAAATTTGGGGCTGGAGAAGGTAGGGGAGATATGCAGGGAGAACATGACAGAAAAGAGATCATAATGTGCAAAACATTGAGCAACAGAGAGAGAGAGGGTCTGCTTTAGGTCAGAGAGCTGAGGGTTACTTTGCACCTGTAGGTGGAATGTACTAGCACCTAGGACGACATCAAATAATACTGGAGTGTTGCAGCACTTTGCTTACTTACAACACACATGTAGCACTACTATGGATCGGTTGATACCCTATCACTAGCAGATTCTTTGTAGTAGAATGTGACAGACTAGTAACATGAAGGACTACTGCTAACGTATATAAGTGTATATTTTGTAATTGACCATTTTGTAGTTATATATAAATATTAGGTAATTTTTTTTAGCCCCAGAACAGTAAAGATGCTTAATAAATATAAATATGAAACATATAGTATTATAACAAGCCCAAAGCCAGGTGTTACAGGTGGTAATGTTACCATTGGTCAGTGTATCAGTTAAGTCAACCTGTAGATCTCTGTAGAATTTGCAAAACAAGCAGTTACCTTACTCCCTGTTTACCTATATTCTTTAAAAAAGATAAAGTGCTAATGAGAGCTCATTATTTTAGGTGATTGATGAGATTTATCGTGTGTTGAGATATGTCAATTCTACCAGAGCCCCTCAGCGAGCTCATGAAGTCCTTCAAGAGTTAAGGGATATTTCCTCCATGGCAATGGAATACTTTGATGAAAAGATTGTTCCAATTCTAAAGAGGAAATTGCCAGGATCAGATGTATCTGGAAGACTCATGGGCTCTCCTCCAGGTATCTTTTGTTTATAATACTTTCAGTTTATAATCATGTTCATACACAGGTTTGTAACTTGCCTTTTTTTCTCCCACTTAACTGTGTATCTTGAACTTTTCTGAGTCTGTAACTGTGTATCTGCAGCATCATTTTTGTAGTCTAATGACAGATTAGATTACAGACCATATCTTACGTAGTTCATCCCCTGTTGTTATGCACATTTGTCTCCAGGTTTTTCAGTATTTGAACCACACTGAAGAACAATCTTAAGGCTGAATCTTTATACATACCCACAATTTTTAACTGGGCATAAATTTGTTAGAGCAATTTTTAGTAAAACATTTGTTTCATTCAGATTAGTTAGCTCCCTGGAGTACTCAGTAGAGTGAGTGGGTGTCTGTAATTTAATAATAAAGCTTATGACATCTCAGCATTAATATATCTATTACTTATTGAGTACTATTATGTGGACAGCACTATACTGTGTCCTATGAAGACTAAAAAGAATTGTAATACATGATATCTGCTCTCAAGAATCTTATTATTTCATAGGGTAAGACATAATCATGACTCAAATTATTGCAGGCAAGAGAATAGTTTAAAGGAGTGTCCATTTACATGCCAAATGAGTAGAGAGAAAATCTTAAGGAAGATAAGATCATTGTTGGCTGGTCTGATTGAGACTTCACAAGAGGTGAGAACTGATCTGAGCCTTGTTAGTTGGCTAAAGGTAAGCTGAGAAAGAACAATGTATCAGTCAAGGAAAATATTCTGGTTATTTAAATGTATGAGGAGAAAATTAGCATTAGGGTGCAGATGGATCCATATGGTTCTTTTAGAAAAGCTTCAGAGATAGGGTTTAAAAAAAAAGCAGGTTATTAGTTTAAAATAGTGATTTTTATGCCCATGGTACATTGTTATTCCTAAAACAGAATAGTTCCAAAGCCTTCCTACATCATGTCAGAAGTTCTTCCTGGTCATCGAGTGTGATGTAACCCTTTTTGGTGGTATCCCAGTTATTTGACTTATGAACCTAATAGGTCTGTACATCTGACTCAGATATTTATGTTTCCTTGTGTGTGATAAGATAGAAAGTAATTCTACTCTAGTTTTACATTTATATTTTCTTAACTAGGTTCTAAAAAAGTGTTATAATATTTTTAAATCCAAGTTAACACCCCTGGACACTCTTTGCTTTTGCTGGCAATCCACATATTGCCACATGAACATGAGAATCAGAATTCAGACTCATTTATAGTTAAGACAAAGTATTTGATTAATTCATTAGACCAAGTAGATTGCAAAGAAGAAATCTGCAGAGGTGATATTACTGAGGACATTAAGAAGTCTCATTAATTATTACTGGTGGTGAGCCATTGAAATGATTGACCATTTTAAACCATTTCTCCATAGTTCCAGGACCGTCTGCAGCCTTGACTACAATGCAACTCTTCTCCAAGCAAAACCCTTCAAGACAAGAGGTTACCAAACTCCAGCAGCAGGTTAAGACAAATGGTGCTGGAGTGACTGTTCTCAGGCGTGAAATTTCTGAGCTTCGCACCAAAGTGCAAGAACAGCAGAAACAACTTCAAGACCAGGACCAGAAACTGCTAGAGCAGACCCAGATCATAGGTGAACAGAACGCACGGTTGGCAGAGCTGGAGCGCAAATTGCGAGAAGTAATGGAGAGTGCAGTGGGAAACTCCTCAGGGTCTGGGCAGAGCGAAGAGTCTCCTCGGAAACGAAAAAAGGCCGCAGAAGCCATAGACTCTCTTAGGAAATCTAAACGTCTCCGGAATAGAAAGTAAATCGGAACGTGCTTCTAGCGCCAGAGGAAGACCTGGCTTTGTAGCTTGACCAGTTCTGCGTATCTGGACACCGCGCGACACGGTGTCCCTCAGCTCTAGGCTTTCAGAACACAACTTGAACTCTCATGGTTGGGACTTTTTTTTTTCCTGCTTCTCCTCGTTGAACTGATGCACAGAATCTTTTTACTTTGCAATAGATTTGTACTAACCAGACCTATTCTATCATGTTTTGAGAAGTTAACCTTTTTTTGTGTGCAGATAATGTTTAAAGCAAATTAGTTTCTGCATATATGCACATTACATAAGGATCTTAAACCAGTCTTGACAGACTAGAAACTAAGTTTAATACAGAAAATGTCCTGTTCACTTGAAAGAGAAGACCTACTTTTTAAATGGACAGTATCTTGTTTTTAAAAAAAAAAAAGTTGACTTTTTGTTATAAGTGACCTTTGTCTGGAATGTCTGAAAAGTAGTAAATGCTTTTTGGTATTGAAGTAATGGGTAACTAAAACGGACTTCCATAGTATTGACTGTAGAAGGGGCCTCTACAGTATTGACTATATATTTTTATAAACTACTGGCAAGGGACTTACCCAGTTGTTATATACATGTTTTCAGTTCTCTTTTGGGGCCATGACCTACATTTGCATGGATGCATGCATGCATTGCCTAGTCAATTCACTTACAAAAGCTCTTGCACTGGTATTGATCTTGAACCTCTATACTTCTCCACTTTTTAGAGCAGTGTCTTAGTTCATTTAAGCACTTAACATCTTCCACTGTAACAGCTTGCTTTGGTGGGTGAGGGGGAGTGGTATTTGTATGTCCATTTGTCCTCCGGTTTTACAGGATTAAGAGAGTATTAAAGCCCGCTGCTTTAGCTGTTCTCTGTAGGGTTCAGGTACACTGGCTAAGACAGAACCCCAAATTCTTTATGTTGATATCAGACCTCTGGTAACTATTACTATTCCTGACTCACCACTGTGTATGCTCATTGATCCATTGTGGCCATGACCAGTGGTATGAGTAGGGAACCCAACTTATGGGATGCAGTTGTTTTGCCATTGAAAAACAGTTCATTGAAGAAAATTGTACTATGAAAAAGCATTTTGATTGTTTCATTTCTGGGGGGTGACCTGAGGGAAGCTTTTTAACATTAATTTCAGGCTTTCCTTATCCTTCAACTTTGAACAAAAGCTTTAATTTTGTTTGCACTCCTGTTTTGAGCTTGTAACTGGAAAAGCATGTCTTGCACTGTCAACCTTCTGAGTGGTCACTTTAACACCTGTACAGTGATTATTCTCCCCAGTTGTGTATTTTTTGGAACAGTCAACTATTACTGTCTAGTTTTATTTTAATGTACTAAATTATGTAGTCATTATTTGACTGTTAAGTTAAACAACTGTTGCCTTGGGCTTCAGTTATTTAAGGTAAACTTAGGTGTAATATAGAATACTATCCCTTTCCAGGTGGGAGTTTGACACCTGTATAAAACCTAAGGTTTTGGTAAGTACCTTAGTTGAAGAAAAGCACAAGGTCACTACCTTTTTTTAATCCGTCCAACATGATATGGTTATGCATCCTTGAGATTAACTTCACCAAATGAAACTTCTTATCCATTTTTAATATTGTCCTTACATAATAGTGTCCTTAGATTTTGATCAGTTCTTTGTCTAACATTAAAACTCCATTCACAATGTAGTTATGTTTTCAATGAAACATAAAATAACGTCCAAGTGTTTTCATGGTTTGTTGGGAAGGTAATTTTAAAATAAACAATTTCCAAAAAACATTTGTCAGCCAAGATCATCCATAAAAGTCCCTGTCTGGAACTCATTTTCTCAGCAGGTCTCATTTGTTTAGTCATAGGATTTAGCCATATTATCACAACTTTGGAGGAGGCCTACTGGAATACTTACTCATGGCCTTTAATAGTCTGCTTTCCTGGTAATACGAAGATGTTTTTAAGTAACAAAGTACATGTTTACAGGTTTATAAAGTATGATCTTTATGCATCAAAGGGATATGACCTCAGATGATCTTTTTTAATAATGTTAATGAATTATTTAAAGTTTCCTGGGTTTCTTTTTAAACTCCAGCTAGATAACCCTAAATGTTTCTACAGTCTTAGTTAACATGAATATTTGGCTTCCATAATAAACATTCACACTATTAAAAGATAGATTTTCTGTTTCAAAATCCAAATTTCTACCATATATACTTGTAATCATCTGCCCATAAATTTAATGAGTTGCACTTGTTAATGGGTGAATGTGGCATAACAGTAGGAAATAAAGCACTACAGTTGTTTTAAATCTTAACTAGCTAAAATATGTTAGGATATTGCCTTGGCCAGTTTGATAGCTGTTATACTTGCATTTGGGTAGTATAATGATTTTTAAGTGTCAACAAATCACAAAATATTTCCATCACCTAAAACTGACATATGTTACAGGAAAATTGTAAGTTAGCAACCCGAGAGAGAACTATCCTGCTCTGGATTGTAGGTCGGTAATTTAAATACTGTATGTTAATATGTTAAATGTTAGGACATTTCATAGAGTATTCCCATCATCTTCCTTGATTAGTCTTTCAGAGGATACTTAAAGTTGTCCCATTTGCAAACTGATCACAACACTACAGACAGATGAAATGTGGAAGGGCGGATGAAAAATGGAAAGGACTGCCGCCCCCTCGCGCCCCACAGGAGTCTCTGCTTGTTTCCCACGTGGACTTGACTTGGTTTTCACGTATTCTGAACTGTGTATTATTTCAGAACATGAGGATATAGAACCTGTTGTTTTTTAAGCTCCTCTTTTGATGTACAGAGCCTGGAAATAAGGGCAAACACAGATGTAATCAGAGTAATCAGTAATTATACTGTTTTAAAAACTTGGGGTGCCATCAGGTCTAAAGCCACTGGTTTTGGAAGCAAATTTTTTTTTTTTTTTGGTGTAACATGTTTTTGGAGTACTGAACTTTACAGGGGCTTGCCTTAATCTCTATTTAGTAGTTTCAAGATATATGCGCTATTATTCTACTTGTTAAAATATTCTATGTAGCCCCTAAGGTGGGTAAGAGAGTATAAGTAATGCCTAAATAAATAAGCTAAAAGGTGTCACTACAGCTGGATTTTTGAGAGAAAATGGACATATGAACATAGGCTATGTGTAATAAAAATAATGGCACCTTAAGATTGCACTATTTTATGCATTATTTTATATGCCATTTCATAGCCTGCACTTTAATCTCCAAAGAAATGATGTGTGATGTCCCAGTTGTTCCTTATTAATATCTGTTTCCTGAGACAGGGCACTTAATTCTATTTTACTATACCGAAGTAGTTTCTTGGAGGTAGATTCCTCTTTTGAGTTCTCTATTTCCTTAGCCATAATATTTTCTAGGATCTAGGAACTCCCTATCTTGTCTTATTTTCAACAGTATATAATTTTAATTTAAAATCTCATACTTGGTGATCAGCACATTCTTAATATACTGCTCTAGCAATGAGTACCCATTTGTTAACACTTACCAAACCTCCTTCAGAATAATCATACGTTGTAAAATTTGAAACCAGGAATAAAGGCATTCTGCCTTGTACGATGCAGTCTCTTGAAAAATGGCTGTTCCTAATGTAAAATCCAATACATGCAGTGATTTGGCTTGGGATCTGAATTTCTTTCACTAGTCTTAAAAGGTTAGCAAGAACTACTTCAAAAAGCTCTGTAGCCTGCCATCTTGAGGTGAATTATTTTCAAGAAATACTATATAATCTACAAAATGAGATGAGCAATTAGTTGACTGCTGCCTACCATAAGTTTATTTTTAATAGCAATACATTTATATTTGTGATAAATATAATAGGCTTAAGTAATGGCCTTTTCCAGCTTCCTAAGAATCTTTGTTAAATTTCTGAAATTCAAACGTCAAAAACTGAAATTTTTCCTGTTGTGTCTGAAGAGAACCATGAGATTTAGAAGCATATTGGTAACCCATTAGGTCCATTGCCAAAGTAGATACTGTTCCGTATTCAAAGCTATACCTAAAGTTAGATGCGTTTACAATTCCTTTATGTTGTGCCATGTCTGTTTACTTATGGTCATGAGCAACAATAAATTACAGTAGTTTATCTGGAATTTTAATTGTTAAAACCTAATTTAATTACTGGAAAGTGAAAAACACCTCCCGGTCACACAGCAGGGTGCATAAATAAATGTGTTGTTACCAGTGCTACCTGTTTTCTTTGTATTTCATACACAGAAGATGACGGAGCCATCCTAAATGCCACCTTAATAGCTACCACCTCTTAAAAGCAGTTTATTTTGTTAATTTAATCCTCACAGCTGCTTTGTAACTGCTTCCCTGGTAGCTCAGCTGGTAAAAGAATCTACCTGCAATGCAGGAGACCCCAGTTCGATTCCCGGGTAGGGAAGATCCATCCCCTGGAGAAGGAATAGGCTACCCACTCCAATATTCTTGGTCTTCCCTGGTGGCTCAGATGGTAAAGAATCTGCCTGCGATGTGGGAGATCTGGATTCAATCCCTGGGTTGGGAAGATATCCTGGAGAAGAGCATGGCAACCCACTTTAGTATTCTTGCCTGGAGAATTCCCAGGGACAGAGGAGCCTGCCGGCTATAGTCCACAGGGTCACAAAGAGTTGAACATGACTGAGCGGGTAAGCACAAAACAGCAGCTGCCTTATAAAGCAGGTTTTACTGTCTATAAGGAAGTTAAACTCAGGTTAAGCAACAAAGCCACAATGTCACCTAAGTGTGATTTGAACCGTGCCTCCTAAGCTTATGTATTCCTGCTACACTCTGCTGCTGCTAAGTCACTTCAGTCGTGTCCGACTCTGTGTGACCCTAGAGACTGCAGCCCACCAGGCTCCCCCGTCCCTGGGATTCTCCAGGCAAGAACACTGGAGTGGGTTGGCATTTCCTTCTCCAATGCATGAAAGTGAAAAGTGAAAGTGAAGTTGCTCAGTCGTGTCCGACTCTTAGCGACCCCATGGACTGCAGCCCACTAGGCTCCTCCGTCCATGGGATTTTCCAGGCAAGAGTACTGGAGTGGGGTGCCATTGCCTTCTCCGCTGCTACACTCTGCTACATTCTAAAATGTCTGGGAGCTGTGGGACTCTAGATTACATTAATTCTTCAATAAATATATAGATTTCATACATCAACCAGAAGCAGTCTGTGCCAGAATCACTAATGTTAAGAGTAATATACAAAGCTTAAAATCATGGAAAGACTAGGCTCTAAGGAGGCAACTTTTGTCCTGAAGTTTTTTGGTAATGCATTTACATTAGGCATATGGGTAAAAAATATTTTTAAGGCTTCTGTGTGTGTGTGTGTGTGTGTGTGTGTGTGTGTGTGTGTGCTTAGTCGCTCAGTCGTGTCCAACTTATGAGAACCCGTAATCTTAAATAAGGCAGTCCTGGCAATAGATGTAGTCAGAGGCCACTAACACAGTCACTTTATTACAAAGTTGGCTACCGATCAATACGAAAGAAGTGATACCAATTCTCTTGCCCTGCTGGGGAAGAAGACTAGTTCTCTTTTCAAAATTCCTTCCAGCTCCAAAACTAAATATTCAAAATTTCAATGAAATAAAACCATGCAAATCAATTTCACCTCTGTTTCACAAAGATGTAACTGATAAGGAATTACTAGAAACAAAATGAAATGACTGGAAACACTCTTTGAGACACACTTTACCTACTTTGTTCATAACTTAGATGTTCAGAAAAGAGATCACAGATGAATTTAAGTTGAAAGATGAGGATGACAGCAGTGTTACCAGTTACTCCAGCACCATCACTGCATTCTAGTCATCAAGCTATCATAGAAACCTAGAAAAATAAAGACAACTTGTGTATCTCCCCGTCTTTGGAGGGCGGATCAGGATGGAATTCTTTGTACTCAGGTGGTTCAGTTGTGTAGAAAGCACATTTTGGGAAACCAAGAACTTCACCAGTATTGTTGCTTTAAAAATAAAAGGATGTCTCTATTTATGACCTTTCTCGTGTTAATTCCTGAAACAACACTTACAGGATCCATTAAAGGTGATTCTTTCATCCAGAAAATATTTTAACTTGCTTGTGTTGCTCTGGTATTGGTGAGTCATTTCCTGAAAGCAAAATTATAGGAAATTGTAAGGAGAAAAAACAATGTGGATGTTTGAGCACAAAGTCCAAATTACGACTGGAAAAGGAGTACAAATCAAGGATGAACTTCCCCCAAATTCAGTCAGTTTTGTTCATAGAAAAATATTCAACCAAAGAGCTTTCAATTTCCTCAACTCTTACATTTCCTTCGATTCTTTTTCCCTGGGTTCTTTGCATTGAACAAAAGTCAGTTTCTACTTGGAATCTGAAGCAGCAGTGTAAAGAGTAATACTGGCTCCTGGGATGACCTAAGGTGTGTCTCTCGGTCTTAAGACACAGGGAAAACTTCTGCTAAAACTTCAAGGCTAAACAGAAGACGGAGTGAGGGAAGAAGGGAAGGGGACCTCAAATGCTTGTTCTTCCTTTGAAGGATTGCAGCAAGCTTTCAAGAAAGCGCCTTAACTCTTTAGATATCCAGTTCTATACCCTAGGTGCTGCCACAACAGTGGCCTTTCATTCCCAAAGCAAATGCAGTTTGTGCCTCCCTTCTGCTGTGCTTAGTTGCTCAGTCGTGTCTGACTCTGTAGCCCGCCAGGCTTCTCTGTCCATGGGGATTCTCCAGGCAAGAGTACTGGAGTGGGTTGCCACGCCCTCCTCCAGGGGATCTTCCCAATCCAGGTTTCCCGCATTGCAGGCGGATTCTTTACTGTCTGAGTCAGAACACTGGAATAGGTAGCTTATCCCTTCTCCAGGGCATCTTCCCCACCCAGGAATTAAACCAGGGTGTCCTGCATTGCAAGTGGATTCTTTTACCAGCTGAGCTACCAGTGAAGCCCGTGTCTTATTTATAAGAGGATAATAAAGCAATGAATGTCAAGGAGTTAACAGTGCTCAGCGCATAATAAGCAGGTAATTAAAAATAAATAGTGGTTTATATAGAGCAACAGATATGACTAAGGAAATAGAAGTATAGAATATACATTGCATTGGCTACATGTATTTCCTCTAAGTCCTACTTTAAGCATGTATATTATATATTTTTTAACCACAGAAGACAATTTGCTATTACAGCCTTTCTAGCCTCCTGGAGAAGTTTATTTTTAATATTTTAAAACTTTTGCTTTTGATATTTTTAATATTTCACAGGACTTTTTGCACTGCCCCACAGTGCCATCACTTTGCCAACAAAGATCCACATAGTCAAAGCTGTGGATTTTCCAGTAGTCATGTACTGATGTGAGAGTTGTACCATAAAGAAGACTGAGTGCCAAAGAATTGATGCTTTTGAATTGTGGTGCTGGAGAAGACTCTCAAGAGTCTCTTGGACAGACAGAAAGGCGATCAAACCAGTCAATCCAAAAGAAACCAATCCTGAATATTCATTGGAAGGACTTAGGCTGAAGCTTCAATACTTTGGCCACCTGATGCGAAGAGCTGACTCATTGGGGAAAAAAACCCTGATGTTGGGAAAGACTGAGGGCAGGAGAAGGGGATGACAGAGGATGAGATGGTTGGATGGCATCATTGACTCGACGGACATGAATCTAAGCAAACTCCAGGAGATAGTGAAGGACAGGGAAGCCTGGCGTCCTGCAGTCCATGAAGTCAAAATGAGTCAAACACAGCTGAGTGACTGAACAACAACAGTACTTCCTTGAGAGCCATGGGACAGAAACCAGTCTGGCAGCCCTCATCCTTCTCCACCTTGGGCTGATGGACCTGAAAAGGAAGGAGGACCTTGAGCTGTACCTGGTAGAATAAAGAGAGGAGCCTCTTCAGAACTTCCTTCACCTTAAGACACAACTTAGAGTCAAGCATACACGCTGTGGAACCAGAATTAGTGGGCCCCTATTCCCAGCCAGACCTGTTATGAGTTATGTAATACCAGCTTGGGTAGTTAGTACCTCTGAAGCTCAGTTTCATCATCTGTAAAATACTTTCTACCTGAGAGAGTCAGTACAAAAATCCAAAGGACTCTGGGAAGAGTGGAGTAGGAGTAGGAGAAACCAAGAATCTGCCTCCCCACCTAGAGGAAAATTACACTGGCAGAACCTGTCTGATGTAATTATTTTAGAACCCTGGAGATCTATTGATTTGGGCAATAGACTGGGTCCTATGCTGAGCAAAAAGGAGCCCTGTCCCCCCTGCCGTAGTCGCGATCTGTGCTCTGATCACTGATTGCTGCTTCTAATCACAGGAGTGCAGATAAAGATGGTGGGAAGCCACTGTGGTACCTCCCTCCATTGTTGCAAGCCTCTCCCCAACCAGCTGAAGTGCCTTCTGAAGTATAAGCGAAAGTGTTAGTCACTCAGTCTTGTCCGACTCTTTGTGGCCCCATAGACTGTAGCCCCGGAGAAGGCAATGGCACCCCGCTCCAGTTCTCTTGCCTGGAAAATCCCATGGACAGAGGAGTCTGGAAGGCTGCAGTCCATAGGGTCACTGAGGGTCAGACATGACTGAGCGACTTCACTTTTACTTTTCACTTTCATGCACTGGAGAAGGAAATGGCAACCCACTCCACTCCAGTGTTCTTGCCTGGAGAATCCCAGGGACCGGGGAGCCTGGTGGGCTGCCATCTCTGGGGTCGCACAGAGTCGGACACGACTGAAGTGACTTAGCAGCAGCAGCAGCAGACTGTAGCCCGCCAGGCTCCTCTGTCCATGGAATTCTCCAGGCAAGAATAGTGGTATGAGTGGGTAGCTATTTTCCTTCTCCAGGGCATCTTCCTAACCCAGGAATCAAACCCAGTCTCCTGCATTGCAGGCAGATTCTTACTATCTGAGTCACAAGGGAAGCCCTGAGATTTAAAAAGCCAGCACTCCTTTCCCCAACACTCCTTCGTCTTTCTCTCTGTTACTGTCTAAAAGCCACACTTTAAAGACTAAGATTTAACAACCTCGATATGTACAGAGAAAATTAGAAAGTGACGAGGTATGCTGAGGGAAAGGCTCAAATAAAGAACTGAAAGGACGTTAATTTTACACCTCAGCCAGAGCCTCAGCACAGAGAGAGCCTACCACAATCAAAATAAACATATAAAAAAATTGATTCCCAGGGTCACTGCATTATTAGATTCAAATGTCTAGTTTTCAGCAACAACAAAAGCCCACAAGGCATACAAAGAAACAGGATATAAGTATACTTATAAGTGTAAGCTTATACTTACAGCCCATTAAAGAGGAAAATATAAATCAACAGAACTTAAAAAGGCGTAAAGGCAGATATACTAGACAGACATTTTAAAATAACTTTTTTAGAGAGGCTCAAAGGGATTTCCCTGGTGGTGCAGTGCATAAGAATCTGCCTGCCTAATGCGGGGGACATGGGTTCAATCCCTGGTCCGGGAAGGTTCTACATGCTGCAGAGCAACAAAACTCCACAGCTACTGAGCTCATGAGCTGCGACTTCCGAAGCCCTCGTGCCCAGGGCTTGTGTTGCACAGTAAGAGAAGCCTTCACAATGAGAAGTCCACACAAAGCAGCAAAGACCCAGTGCAGCCAAAAATCCATAATTATTTTTAATATAAATAAACTTTTTAAAATTAAAAAAAAAAAAAAAGAACTAGTCTATCACAGACTTCACAAACAAACTTATGGTTACCAAAAGGGAAAGGTGGAGGAATAAATTGAGAGTTTGGGATTGGGGTATGGCCAATTAACAATAGTCTCAGGTGAATAGCAAAGGGACTCAGCCATACATACATGTATCCATTCATACCCAAGACAAAATGTTTCTGGTGTTAAAAAAATAAAAATAAAAATTTAAAAAAAGATTTGGGATTAATGTGTACACACTACCATATATAACAATCAACAAGGACCTACTCTATAGCACAGAAACTCTACTCAGTATTCTGTAATAATCTATATGGGAAAAGAATATGAAAAAGAATGGATATATGTATGGATATACATATAAATAGATAGATAACTGAATCACTTTGCTGGACACCCGAAACTAACATAACATTGTAAAACTAAACCCCAATATAAAATAAAAATTAAAAAAAAAATTATCAGTCTAAATGCTAGTATTGGGGACTTCCCTGGTGGTCTAGTAATTAACAATCTGCCTTGCAATGCCAGGGACTCCGGTTCGACCCCTGGTCAGGGAACTAAGATCCCACATACCTTGGGTAATTAAGCCCGAGCTCCGCAGCTACTGAGCCCTCACACTCCAGAGCCCACGTGCCACAACTAGAGAGTCTTTGCACCACAACAAAAGATCCCACAAGACACAATGAAGACTGCGCGTGCCACAACTGAGACCAGACGCAGCCAAAGAAATAAATATTTTCTAAAAAGTCAGCCCACAGAATGGGAATAAATACTTGCAAAGCATATATCTGATAAGGAATTAATATCCAGAACACATGTGAATTCCCCAAATTTCTACTTTTGACTTTAATTCATTTGATTGTGGTCAGAAAACTTACTTAGCATGTTGCAATCCTTACAAACATTTTGAGGCTTGCTTTATGGCCTAAAATGTGGTATATCTTAAAGGATGTTTCTTGTGCACTTGAGAAGAATGTGTATTCTATTGTTTTTTCATGGAGTGTTCTATGGATTTTGAGGTTTAAAGTGGGTTTGAAGTTTTAGTTCTTCTATTACCTTGTGGAACATATGTGTAGTTGTTCTATCCATTATTGGAAGTGGGGTATTGTCATCTCAATCAGCTATTATTATTGAGTTTCTATTTGTCCCTTCAATTTTATCAGTTTCGCGTCATGTATTTTGGGGCTCTGTTCTTAGATGGATATCCTAATGGATTAACCTTTCAATCCTTATAAAATGTCCCATAAAAAAAAGTCCCTTTTTAACTCTAGTAACAATTTTTTTAAGTCTATTGTGTCCAGCTTTCTTATGATTGCTGTTTGCACACATATCTTTTTTCACTCTTTTATTTTCATTATTTGTATCTCTAAATCTGAAGTGTGTCTCCTGTGGTCACCATGTAATTGGATCTTTTTTTAAAAAAAAATCTAATCTGTCAATCTCTACCTTTTGATTGGATTGTTTAATCCATTCACATTTAATATTATTATTGGTATGCTTGGATTTATGTTTGCTTTTTAATTTTTGTTTTCTGTATGTTCCATCTCTTTTTTCACACTATTCCTCTTTTATTGCTTCTTTTTGTATTAAATGAATATTTTCTTATGTAAAATTTTAATTCCATTAAGTTTTCCACTGTGTGTTTTTGTTATGTTCCTTGTAGATGCACTAGAACTTAACATATACATCTTAACTAATTAGAATATTTTAAATTTATTCTAATTTAATTCCAGTAAGATGTAGAAATATATAGCTATTTCTTTTTCCTCCATTTCATGCTGATAAGTTGGTGCAAAAGTAATTGCAGTTCTTGCACTGTTGAACTTTGCCCTTTGACATTGGAATACATTCTTAAATAAATGTGGTTATGTTATACATCATTTTAATGTGCATCTCTCTTTTTTACCAATGATTTATTACTTGCTGTTTATTTTATATTTATTTTAAACCATGGAAATTATATTAGACAAAAAGCAAATTCAAGGCATTTTCTTATTTGAATTCAAAACGGGTCATAAAGCAGTAGAGACAACTTGCAACTTCAATAACGCATTTGGCCCAAGAACTGCTAACAAACGTACAGTGCAGAGCCTTGAAGAGGAGGAGCAGAGTGGCTGGCCATCAGAAGCTGACAATGACCAATTGAGAGCCATCACTGAAGCTGATTCTCTTAAAACTACACCAGAAGTTGCCAAAGAACTCAAAGTTGACCATTCAATGGGTTGTTTGGCAGTTGAAGCAAATTAGAAAGGCGAGAAAGCTTGATAAATAGGTACCTCGTGGCTGAGCACAAATTAAAAACATTGTCATTTTGAAGTGTCATCTTCTCTTATTCTACGCAACCACAACAAACCACTTCTCAATCAGATTGTGACATGCAACAAAAAGTGAATTTTATACGACAACCAGCAATGACCAGCTAAGTGGCTGGACTGAGAAGAAACTCCAAAGCATTTCCCAAAGCCAAACTTGCACTAAAAAAAGGTCATGGTCACTGTTTGGTGGTCTGCTTCTGGTCTGATCCACTACAGCTTTCTGAATCCCAATGAAACCATTACATCTGAGAAGTATGCTCAACAAATCAATGAAATATACTGAAAACTGCAACACCTGCAGCTGGCATTGGTCAACAGAAAGGGCCAAATTCTTCTCCACAACAAATCTGACCTCACAACAATCAACGCTTCAGAAGTTGAACAAATAGCGCTACGAAGTTTTGCCTCATCTGCCATATTCACCTGCCCTCTCGCCAACCAACTACTACTTCTTCAAGCATATTGACAACTTTTTGCAAGGAAAACGCTTCCACAACCCCTGGGATGAAGAAAATGCATGGATTTTTATGCCACAGGAATAAACAAACTTATTTCTTATTGGCAAAAATGTGTTGATTGTAATGATTCCTATTTTGAGTAATAAAGATGTGTTATAATGAGCCTAGTTATAGTGATTTAAAATTCATGGTCCAAAACTGCAATTATGTTTGCACCAACCTAATATTATTGTTAAACATGTTACATCTATATACATTACAAAAATACACTGTTATAATTGTTACTTTATATAATTCTATGCCTTATAAAGAAACTGAGGAAAGTACATATAAAGTTTGCTATACTAGCCTCCTTATTTACCATTTCTAGTTCTCTTCCTTTGCTTCTGTGGAATTGAGTTATCATCTGGTGTCATGTCCTTAATCCAAGGCAGCTTTGCTCCCATTATATCTTCTGTGCTGTTGTCAAATATTTTACATTTTTATATGTTATAGGCCCAATAATACAATTTACATATATATATAATATGTATATACACACACACACACACACACACAAACACACACAATTGCTTTTAAAATTAGTTAAGAGGAGCAAGGAAAACAAATAAGCATTTATGCTGTCTTTCATCATTATTTGACATATACTGGGGCTATTTATCTTTCCATGTGGACTTCAGTTACATTCTGAGATCGTTTGCTCTTAGCCTAAAGCACTTCTTTCCATACTTCTTAGCAAGTGGCTTTTTGAGCAGCAATTCTCTCAGTTTTTGTTTACCTGAAAACCTCTACATTATGTCTTCACTTTTGAAAGATAGTTTTTTTAAAAATATTATTTACTTTTTGTTATTTGGCTGTGCCAGGTCTTAGTTGTGGCATTCATAATCTTTTTAGTTGTGGCATGCAAACTTTCAGCTGCTGCATGTGGGATCCGGTTTGTTGGTGTTTTTTTTTTTTTTTAAATATTTATTTATTTGGCTGGGCCAGGTGTTAGTTGCAAAGGTCTTTGATCTTTGCTGTGACCCACAGGTTCCCTTAGTGTGGTGCATGGGACCTTCTTTTTTATTTAATATTGATTCATTTATTTAGGTATGTATTTGGCTGCGTGGGATGTTAGTTGCGCCACTCAGGACCTTCCATTTCAGTGCGTGAACTCTCTAGTTGTGCTGCATGGGCTCAGTGGTTGCAGCACCAGGCATAGTTGACCAACAGCAATGTGGGATCTTAACTCCTTGACCGGGGACCAAAACCACGTCCCTCACATTGCAGGGCAAATTCTCAACCACTGGACCACCAGGGAAGTAAGTCCCTGGGATCTAGTTCTTGCTTAACAGTGTTTTGCCCAGCCAGCACTTGGAATATGCTATCCCACTGCCTTCCGGTCCCCATTGTTTCTGATGAGGAGTCAATTGTTAATCCTTTGGGGTCTCCTTTTGTGTGATTTTTCTCTTGCTCTTTCAAAGTTTTCTCTTTGTCTTTTAGCATTTTTACTGTGATGTGCCTGGATCAGGATCTCTTTGCTTTGTGTTCACTCTGCTTGGAGTCCATTGAGCTTAGATTTCTTTGTCTTTCATCAAATTTGGGTAGTTTTCCGCTTTAAAAAAATTTTTTTTCCTACTTCTCCTCCCTTTCTGGTATTTCCAGTACATGTATGTTGATGAGCTTATGGTGTCCCATATTTCTCTGAGGCCCTATTCATTTCTTTTGTCATAAAATATACATAAAATTTACCATTCTAGCCATCTTTAACTGTACAATTTAGTGGCATTGTGTATATACACAATGTTATACAACCATCACTGCTATCCACTTATCAGTCCAGACAGAAACCCTGTACTCATTAAAAAATAACTCCCCATTCTTCTCTTCCTTTGCCTCTGTTAACTTCTATTATTTTTTATGTCTCTACATCTGGTCAACTTTTAAACTTTAATCACAGCAGCTCCCCTTTTAGTCAGACGTTCACATAGGGAAGGAGGGGAAATTCTTTGGCTTAAATATATAATTTAACAAAATAACTGCCTAGGAAAAAAAAAAAAAACAGACAAATATAAGCCAGTGGCCACTGGGAATGGTGGTGACTCATCTCACCAGGCACTCCAGAATATCTTTGTTTATCAGTAGGACAAATCTCAGCTTAAATTAGCAAAGGTTATATAAAGTTAGTTGATCGCCTTATCTGATCACACAGCATAGATGACCAGTTTCAAGGGCAAGCCCAGGGAAAGGAATGGTGCCTGAGTACATTGTCTGCTCCTGTTCCCAAAGATTATGAACCTCAAAGTTTGTGGTTTTAAGGAATTACTGCTTATATCAATTGTTTTCTGTAAGATGATATGATGAAAGAGTTTTTTGCACAAGACTTAACATGTTTTTCAAATAACAGGTTGGTTGACTATGAAGAGTAGCTCCTGTTATAATCAAAGTCATTTCAAAACATGTCACCAGTAAATGCATTCAAAAATTATTAGAGCAGGGACTTCGCTGGTGGTCTGGTGGCTAAGAATCCACTCTCTAATACAGGGGCCTTTGGGTTTGATGCCGAAGAGCAACTAAGTCAAAGAGCCACAACTTACAGAGCACCCACGCCACAGTGAAAGATCCTGCATGATGGAATAAAGATCCTGCATGCCACAGCAAAGACCCAACGCAGCCAAACACATACGTACTTATATACATACACACATAAATAATCTGGGGCAGGATACGCACTTATATACATACACACATAAAATAATCTGGGGCAGGATACACACTTATATACATAGACACATAAATAATCTGGGGCAGGAGGGCTATTTAAAAAGGTTTTGTAAATTAATTTATTTAATTGGAGGCTAATTAGTTTACAATATTGTGGTGGTTTTTGCCATACGTTGACATGAATCAGCCACAGGTGTAGATGTGTCCCCCCATCCCAAACCCCCACCCCATCCCTCTGTGCTGTCCCAGTGCACCGTTCCATGCATCAAACTTAGACTGGTCATCTATTTCACATATGATAATATACATGTTTCAATGCTATTCTCTCAAATCATCCTGCCCTTGCCTTCTCCCCCAGAGTCCAAAAGTCTGTTCTTTATTCCCATGTCTCTTTTGCTGTCTTGCACATAGGGTCATCGTTACCATCTTTCTAAATTCCATATATATGCGTTAATATACTGTGTTGGTGTTTTTCTTTCTGACTTACTTCACTCTGTATAATAGACTCCAGTTTCATCCACCTCATTAGAACTCAAATGCGTTCTTTTTAATAGCTAAGTAATAGTCCATTGTGTGTATGTACCACAACTTTCCTATCGATTTGTTTGCTGATAGACATCTAGGTTGCTTCCATGTCCTGGCTATTGTAAACACTGCTGCGATGAACATTGGGGTACACCTGTCTCTTTTAATTCTGGTTTCCTTGGTGTGTATGCCCAGCAGTGGGATTGCTGGGTCACATGGCAGTTCTATTTCCAGTGTTTTAAGGAATCTCCTCACTGTTCTCCATAGTGGCTGTACTAGTTTGCATTTCCACCAAAAGTGTAAGAGGGTTCCCTTTTCTCCACATCCTCTCCAGCATTTATTGTTTGTAGACTTTTTGATAGCAGCCTTTCTGACTAGTGTGAGATGGTACCTCATTGTGGTTTTGATTTGCATTTCTCTGACAATGAGTGATGTTGAGCATCTTTTCATGTGTTTGTTAGCCATCTGTATGTCTTCTTTAGAGAAATGTCTGTTTAGCCCTTTGGCCCATTTTTTGATTGGGTCATTTATTTTTCTGGTATTGAGCTGTATGAGCTGCTTGTATATTTTGGAAATTAATTCTTTGTCAGTTTCTTCATTTGCTATTATTTTCTTCCATTCTGAAGGCTGTCTTTTCACCTTGCTTATAGTTTCTTTCATTGTGCAAAAGCTTTTAAGTTTAATTAGGTCCCATTTGTTTATTTTTGCTTTTATTTCCATTATTCTGGAAGGTGGGTCATAAAGGATCTTGCTGTGATTTATGTCAGAGAGTGTTCTGCCTATGTTTTCCTCTAGGAGTTTTATAGTTTCTGGTCTTACATTTAGATCTTTAATCCATTTGAGTTTATTTTTGTGTATGGTATTAGAAAGTGTTCTAGCTTCATTCTTTTCCAGGTAGTTTACCAGTTTTCCCAGCACCACTTGTTAAAGAGATTGTCTTTTCTCCATTGTAAATGCAGAAAAGATCTTGCATGATCCAATAAAGATCCTGCATGCCACAATTAAGACCCAATGCAGCCAAATACATACATACATACGTAAAATAATCTGGGGCAGGAGGGCTATATTAAAAAGTTTTTAAAAAATTATTAGAGCACTTTTACCTCCTGAGCCTGATAGGTATGGGTAAATAGCATCCTTTTGAGGACTGAGGGAGGGTATATGTCCCTCTAAGTGTTTGATGTGGAGAATCTTTTTTTAGCAAGAGCAGCTAACCCTAACCTATTTATTTTTCTGGGCTTCAGAATCACTGCAGATGGTGATTGCAGCCATGAAATTAAAAGACGCTTACTCCTTGGAAGGAAAGTTATGACCAACCTAGACAGTATATTAAAAAGCAGAGACATTACTTTGCCAACAAAAGTCCATCTAGTCAAGGCTATGGTTTTTCCAGTGGTCATGTATGGATGTGAGAGTTGGACTGTGAAGAAAGCTGAGTGCTGAAGAACTGATGCTTTTGAACTGTGGTATTGGAGAAGACTCTTGAGAGTCCCTTGGACTGCAAGGAGATCCAATCAGTCCATTCTAAAGGAGATCAGCCCTGGGTGTTCACTGGAAGGACTAATGTTGAAGCTGAAACTCCAATATTTGGCCACCTGATGTGAAGAGCTGATTCATTTGAAGAGATCCTGACGCTGGGAAAGATTGAGGGCAGTAGGAGAAGGGGACGACAGAGCATAAGATGGTTGGATGGCATCACCGACTCAATAGACATGGGTTTGGGTGAACTCCGGGAGTTGGTGATAGACAGGGAGGCCCAGTGTGCTGCAGTTCATGGGGTCGCAAAGAGTCGGACACGACTGAGAGACTGAACTGAACTGAACTGAACTGAAACTCGATCTTTATTCTTGGTTCCTGACTTAGAGCTCATAAATGGCTTGGAATTCCTTGAGTCATCCTGTGTATTTTTTTTTTCTAATGAAGTGTTTCTTGGCAGGGCTCTAGATGGCTTCAGGATGGGCCTTGTCACCAGAAAGGCCAGGGCATGATTAGAGAGTTAGAATTTTCAGCCTTAATCCGTGGTCAGAGAACTAAGATCCCACATGCCACAGAGCAACTAAGCTGAAAGCATCTCAGTGAAAGAGCCTGAGTACTCTAGAGCGTATGCTCGGCAACAGAAGAAACCCCCACAAGCCACAACGAAGACCCAGCCAAAAAAAAGAGAAAAGTAAAGCACTTTCCTGAGTTCTGTGAGTTATTCTAGCAAATTATCAAACCTGAGGAGGGGCTATGGAACCCCCAACTTATAGCTGGGCTTGGTCAAACATTCATGAGGCCCAGGACTTGTGATTGACATCTGAAGTGGAGGACCACTGAGGGGACTGAACCTTTAAATCTGTGGAACCTGATGCTAATTCTCGGTAGGTCATGTCAGCAAGTTGAAGAAGAAATGATGGAAAAGACACCACCTCTTTCATGTCAGGAGAAAAAAAAAAAAAGCCTCTCATTTGGTGTCAGAAGTGCTGTGGCTAAAAACAGTAAAGACACTCCTTTACACATCTGCCAGAAGAAATAATTTCTGTATGTTCATGTTCAGGCTCTCTACATTTCATGGGCAATAATGTAAAAACTCTTTCCTCTTTTTCTTTCTTCCTATTTTTTTCCCCCCTGAAATGGTCTGTACCAATTCTAATGCTTCTCCAGGCATCAGCGGACCAGAAACATAGTATTTTTAGGAAGGCATGAGCCTTTTATGGTTTTATTTTGGACATGCCTTATATCAATAAAAGCCTAGGAAACAGCCTCTGTTTTCTAGAAAATTCAAAGCATTGAAAAGCTCTAAGTCCCCTGTATATTTATTACAAATATACAAAACAGTCACTCAGTCTGCAAAATCCAGACTCGGAAAGAATAAAAGCTACACACCATTTCCTCCACTCACGGGTATGGTTGGCAACTACTTCACCCTGTGAACTGTTCTGTCACAGGTTCATGGTGTTGACAGGGTCCTGAGCCCCACCTTCCTCACAGTGCAAGTCCCTTCCAGATCATTCCCTTTTCCATTAGGGATTTGGAGCCAGAGAGCCTTGGTTCCTTCTTCAAAGTGAAAGTGGAAGTCACTCAGTCGTATCCGACTCTTTGCGACCCCATGGACTATACAGTCCATGGAATTCTCTAGGCCAGAATACTGGAGTGGGTAGCCGTTCCCTTCTCCAGGGGATCTTCCCAACCCAGGGGTCGAACCCAGGTCTTCCACACTGCAGGTGGATTCTTTACCAGCTGAGCCACCAGGGAAGACCAAGAATACTGGAGTGGGTAGCCTATCCCTTCTCCAGCAGATCTTCCTAACAGATCTTCCAGGAATCAAAGGGAGTAGATCTTCCAGGAGTCGAACCAGGGTCTCCTGTGTTGCAGGCAGATTCTTTACCAGCTGAGCTACTGACATTTTGTAAGCTGTGTGAGCTAAGACACACCACTTACTCTTCCCGGGCATTGGCTTCCTCATATAAAACAACATGGGGAACGTGTGACATATCTCGCATCAGGGGATCTGAAGTCTGGGACGTTTCTTTCTAGTCTTTGCCCTTTGCCCCTATTCTGAGTCATGATGTTCATTTCTCATCAACCAGAGACGCTGGAGGATACAAGAGTCATCAGAGCGCAACTGCTTTCAGAGGAGCTGGACGTGGAAGAGTGCTGACAGGAGTAGATAGTATGTTTTCCTTCTTAGCTGCCCTTTATACTGTTCTGCTGAATTCTGACTCAGATGAAGACTCAGGCAGAGCCCAGAGTCTTTCAGTTTCTCTTGGTCACTAATAAATTAATTCCCTTTATTTGGGTATTTAAAACTCCAGTCTGATCCAGGTAAACATGATATTGTTTCACTAGACTAAAAGCTTCTTTCCTCTTTCTACTGGTCAGGCCTGATTTAGGCTTAGATGTTTACAGAGGAGAAAGGCAGGGAGGAGGATATTTCTTCCTGGCTTTTCCTCTACCCACTCTTGCAGGATTCTTGGCATCTAACCTGGGGGAAGGCAATGGCACCCCACTCCAGTACTCTTGCCTGGAAAATCCCATGGACAGAGGAGCCTGGTAGGCTGCAGTCCATGGGGTCACTAAGAGTTGGACACGACTGAGTGACTTCACTTTGACTTTTCACTTTCATGCACTGGAGAAAGAAATGGCAACCCACTCCACTATTCTTGCCTAGAGAATCCCAGGGATGGAGGAACCTGGTGGGCTGCCGTCTCTGGGGTCGCACAGAGTTGGACATGACTGAAGCGACTTAGCAGCAGTAGCAGCAACCTGGAGGAGAGGAGGGTGAGGAAGGTGGGAGAAGGCGAGGGGGTGATAGGCAGGTTTTTTTAAAAGGACAGAGTCCCACACTACTGGTAGTTTTCTTCTGCCATGCCAGCAACCATGAAGGTGCAGATCCAGCCCTTGTCAAATGTTATACTCTGACCCATTTCACCTGATTTCCCTGCTGGCAAAGCCACTACCTGCAGAGACCTTCTGTCCACAGACAGCTCCTAAGCACCTCTAACCTTTAGGTACTGTCAGTCCCGAGGCAGGGACTAGCCCTTGTGTGTCCCCAGACACAAACGTCAAGCTCTAGGGATGGTTTCATGAAACCCGCCTCACTTGGCCAGGATTTACAAAGTGACAATGCTTTTTTTCAGCAGAGCATGTGGTTGGTTCGTGTACCAGAGAAGAGAAGCCCAGCCCACCACCACTAACTCACTCAAAAGAAATTTAAGAACTTCTATTACTTTTTAAAAAATTTATTTACTGGATTAAGCTGGGTCATAGTTGTATCACTCAGGGTCTTTTAGTTGCAGCATGTGGAATCTACCCCGACCAGGGATTGAACCTGGGCCCCTGCATTGGACCACAGAACCACCCAAGGAATCCTCTCTATTACCTTTCTTGATTATTCTCTTTGCTTCTTCTTACAGACATTTGGGTGGGGGGTGATAAGCTAATAATAACAAAATTTACCCTCAGCAGGCATTAGTTTCCTCATATATAACAACGTGGGGAGCGTGTGACGTATCTCTTATCAGAAGTCTGAAGTCCAGGACATTTCTTTCTAGTCTTTGCAGTTTGCATCATCTTTGAGCATGACTGACATGGAGCACCTGACCCCCTCCCATTCACAGTTTTGAAGCCTCTGATAAAACACCTAAACAAAAGGAAAAGTCAAATTTGTATCCAACATTAATATACTTAGGATTATGCTTTTAAACTTGTTGCCTGAGAAGGCTCTCACAAAATCGATCACACGTTCCACAAGTTTGAATTCCTCTCTCTGATCCCATGTCTGCAGATGAGCAGAGACTTCACACAGATTTCTGCTTACACTGAAAACACATGTGTATTTTTCTTGGCACCAGACTATCAAGGAGTGAAGGCATCTGGCAACTTCAGCAGAAGCAAGTGAAAGTCTACTTGCGTGCGAGGAAGAGTCATGCTTGCAGGGCTTTCCCATAGATTGCCTCCTGACACGCTGATGTTTTACTATAATCTACAGTCTGTGTCTCTTCAATACCTCTAGGGTTGACAGAAAGAAATACCTTTGGGAAATACAATAATTTTTTCCCCAGTCTACTCCTTCAGCAATTTTGCCACAAGAGTAGCTTCTTCTGAAGTGTTTTGCTACAGAAAAGTATGACTTTACCTATTTTCCAAATAGTGTCATAGGTGAAAGAAGATGCAAGCAACTCTGTTCTGTATGTTCTATGCATGAACCCCTCGTAGGTCAGCATTTTTGCTTATGGAGACATGACTTCAAAGACCAACCTGAGGGACCTCCCTGGTGATCTGGTGGTTTGGACTCCATGCTTGCAATGCAGGGGACCCAGGTTCAATCCCTGGTCAGAGCCTGGTCCCACCGGCTCAACTAAAGACAAAGACTCAGCACAGACAAATTAAAAGAAAAAGACCAACCTGTACAGGTTTTACACTTTTCTTAACTGAAAGCTCACTTGTATTGCGGAATCAAAGTTTATGCTAAAACATTTTTCAGACTCACTTTGGAGAGATTAGCAGCAGATGACAGATTGGTGCCTGTATTAGTTTCTACTGCAAACTTATTGACTGGGAAACTTAACAGAAATTTACTATCTCACAGTTCTATAGGCTAACACCATGAGATCAAGCTGTTGGCAAGGCTGATTCCTTTTGCTCTGATGGAAGGATTTGCTCTAGAACTCTATCTTCAGCTTGTAGATGTCTATCTTCACATTCACATGGCATTTGCCCTGTTTCTGCTCATTTTTCTTCATTTAAAAACAAAAAAACCCCCTCTATTCTTCAGGTCGTATCATCTCTATCTATAAATTCAACAGATTTTTCTCCTGTCAGTTGAAATCTACTGTTGAGCCTCTTTAGTGCGGTTTTCATTTTAGGTCTTAAACTTTTCAACTTCAGACTTTCCCTTTAGTTCTTTTTTATAATTTCTATCTCTTCATTTATATTCTCTGTGTGATGAGATATTTTCATCACACCTTCCTTTACCTCTCTAAGCACAGTTTTCTTTAGTTGTTTAAGCATATTTATTGTCACAGCTGTGAAGTGTTGTTCAGTCTGGGCCCTCTCACAGACAATTTCTGTCATTTGCTTTTTCCCCTTGTGTGGATGATACTCACTTTCCTGTTTCTTTGCATGTCTTCTTCTCTCTTTTTTTTAACCCTGAAAAACGGACAGCTTGGGTAATATAATTGTAGGAGCTCTCAATACTGATTTCTCCTCCCCCTATCCCTCAGAGTTTGTTGTGGTAGCTGTTTGTTAAGTGAATTCGTTGGACTTTTTCTTTGTTTAATTTATTTGGCTGCACCAGGTCTTGGCTGCAGCACTTGGGATATTTTAGTTGCAGTTGTGGCATTCGAACTCTTAGTTACAGCATGTGGGACCTAATTCCCTGATGGGATGGAACTCAGGTCCCCTACATTGGGAACGCAGGGAAGTCCCTTGGCTGGACTATTTTAGTAAATCCTATTTCTCTATCATTGTGAAGGCCTTAATGTTGCTCACCATGGGGCATTGCCCTGAAGTTCTGCAGTCACTCAGTGATTCAGTTCAGTTCAATCGCTCAGTCGTGTCCGACTCTTTGCAACCCCATGAATCGCAGCACGCCAGGCCTCCCTGTCCATCACCAATTCCCAGAGTTCACTCAGACTCACGTCCATTGAGTCAGTGATGCCATCCAGCCATCTCATCTTCTGTCATCCCCTTCTCCTCCTGCCCCCAATCCCTCCCAGCATCAGAGTCTTTTCCAATGAGTCAACTCTTCACATGAGGTGGCCAAAGTACTGGAGTTTCAGCTTTAGCATCATTCCTTCCAAAGAAATGCTAGGGCTGATCTCCTTCAGAATGTGATTAGCAAGGTACTTTAAAAAAAATTTTTTTTTTCACTTTTGGCTGCACTGGGTCTTCATTGCTGTGTGTTGGCTTTCTCCAGTTGCAGCGAGCAGGGGCTACTTTCTTGTAGTGGTATACAGGCTTCGCATTGCTGTGGTTTCTCTTGTTTCAGAGCATGGGCTCAGTAATTGTGGCGCATGGGCTTCGTTGCTCCACGGCATGTGGGATCTTCCCGAACCAGGGACCGAACCCATGTTTCCTGCATTGGCGGGTGAATTCTTATCCACTCTTCCACCAGGGATGTCATCAGGGCACTTTTTGATTATACCTTTCCCTGATGTGTTGGCTGCTTCTTTTGGTATAACACCCAGCTGGTAGGTTTCTCTAATTGCTGGCTGATAACTCTGTTATTATTGACAATGTCCTCGAGCATAAGTTGCTCCACAATCTGATTCAGTTAAATGTGAGGCCCTTTCCAGGGATACAAACGAGTTGATGTGAGGATGATTGAGAGCCCAGTATTCTCAGTCTGCCTCAGCTTTTGTAGAGCTCCCACTCCATGAGATGGCAAGTGGATGAATACTCTTGACTTCCTGCTTCATTTCTCTTGGAATTTACCCTTTGCAACATGGAACTGTGGTGAGGCAGTTGAGGTGGAAGCATGAGAAATGCTGGCAACCTGTCCCTCCTAGGAAGACACCATAGCCCTTTACTGGGAGCTGGGGAATAGGGAACCTTATCTTCTTGGCCACAGCTGCCTGGAGAGGTGCATCTGTTATATTGAGATTGGGTTGACGGGAGTAAAAGCAGGTCATCATTCAAGTGCTGTAGACATTTGCTGTTTTTGCTGAAATTTAGTAGATCCTTTGAATAAATATTTTATTTGCTGTATGTCCTTAGGACAATTTCCACAGACTTTAAATAGCTGCTGTTCTCTAAAACATCCACCAGTTGTAGTTGTTTGGCTGGGAGTGAGAACTTCTAAAATGGTATCTTCCTGTAGAGTTTAATTGCATGTCATTGATATAATAAGGTTGAACATTTTTCACTTCATCCTGGGTCATTTGTGTTAGTTTATGCCCGTCTACCCTCAGATCCATTCCTCATGTTCTCCTGCAGTGCACTGTAGAGGGGCTCACTCCATGGGCTCTCATGTCAACTGGATTCTGGCTGAGTTTGGTTAATAGGAAACACCGAGGGGAGGACACTTGAAGGCAGAAGGGTGAAGCCAAGGAGTTCTCCCCTCCCTTCTCTACCCTGGGCTTTGCCTGCTGCGACTGTGGCTTGAGCTCCTCCCAGACATGCTCACTGCAATTTCAGCTTCCACTGGGTAGTATTACCTTCTGGGGCCCTAGAACACTTTCTCCTACCTCTGTCTCCTTCCAGCTGAGGGAATGGGAATAGTTTCCCACATTGTCCTCGCTATTCCCTCTGCCTCCCAACTCCTCCATCACTGGTATAACTCATGCCCTATGTTAAATTCCCTCTGCTGTAAATACTTGACATGGTATCTGCATGCCAGATTAGACTCTGAGACAACACTAAGGCTTCCTTTTCTGTTAAAGTCTTAGTTTTTACTTTTTTATCTTATAGTCTCCCCTCCTTTTTTTCTTTTTAATTCTTAAGAGTTCTTTATATATATTAAAGTATATATTTTATACTAGTCCTTTATTATTTGTATGTGTTGGAAATCTCTCAGTTTATGGTTTGTCTTTTCACTCTTCACGATGACTTTTCTAAAATAGTTTTGTTTATTATTTATTTTCGGCTGTACTGGGTCTTCGTTGCTGTTCAGGCTTTTCTCTAGTTGCGGTGAGCTGCTGCTGCTGCTGCTGCTGCTGCTAAGTCGCTTCAATTGTGTCCGACTCTGTGCGACCCCATAGACGGCAGCCCACCAGGCTTCCCCTGTCCCTGGGATTCTCCAAGCAAGAACACTGGAGTGGGATGCCATTTCCTTCTCCAATACATGAAAGTGAAAAGTGAAAGTGAAGTCGCTCAGTCGTGTCCGACTCTTATCGACCCCATGGACTTCAGCCCACCAGGCTCCTTCGTCCATGGGATTTGCAGGGGCTCCTATATAATTGTGGTGCACGGGCTTCTCACTGCAGTAGCCTCTCTTGTTGTGGGCTCTAAGCCATGCGGACTTCAGTGGTTGCAGCACATGGGCTTTGTAGTTTCAGCTCCCAGGCTTTAGAATACAAGGCTCAGGAATTGTGGGGCGTGGGCTTAGCTACTCCTCGGTATGTGGGATCTTCAAAGATCAGGAACCAAAGCCCCATCGCCTGCATTGGCAGGCAGCCTCTTCACCACTGAGCCACCATGGAAGCCCTTCATGATGACTTCTGATGAAGTTTCTAGAGTTAATGAAGTAGTCTACTTTTAAAATTTGTTTTCTTGATGATTTGTGCTTTTTGCATCTTCTTTTAAGAAATCACTTCCTAAACTTCCCTAAATATCTTCTATTCAAAATCTTCTTAATCTTCCACTTTTAAGTCTATAAGATACACTGAACTAATTTTAGTATAAAATATAAGTTCAATCTCATGTTTTCTCATATTGATAACCAATTATCCCAGCACTATTTTTACTGAAAATCTTTCCTTTTCCTCACTGATCTTATAATTATATATACTGATAGAACTTATTTCTGTACCCTCTATTTTGTCTCATTATTATATTATTTATCCCTGAATTATTACTATGCTATCTATTATACTACACTATATTATTAATATGCTATCTTCAAACTATATATTAAAGCTTTATAAGAATTTTTCAGCTGGTGAACTAAGTTCTCTTACCTGTTCTTTTATAGATATATGTTTTGGCTATTCTTGACCCTTTTACTCTTCTGCTGCTGCTGCTAAGTCACTTCAGTCGTGTCTGACTCTGTGTGACCCCATAGATGGCAGCCCACCAGGCTCCCCCGTCCCTGGGATTCTCCAGGCAAGAACACTGGAGTGGGTTGCCATTTCCTTCTCCAATGCATGACAGTGAAAAGTGAAAGTGAAGTCGATCAGTCATATCCGACTCTTAGCGATCCCATGGACTGCAGCCTACCAGGCTCCTCCGTCCATAGGATTTTCCAGGCAAGAGTACTGGAGTGGGGTACCATTGCCTTCTCCGCTTTTACTCTTCTACATAAATTTAATACAAATTTATCAAGTTCCACCAAAACCTAATTTTGAATAAAACTACATTGAATTTGTAGATCAATTGTAGGAGTGGGAATAACTGACATCTTTGTTGTATTTAGTCTTTCAATCTATGAGCCTATTTCACCATTTGTCTTTAATGTCTTTCAATAAAATGTTAATATTTTCTTTTAAAGATCTTATACATCTCTTGTTAGATTTGCTTTTAGGTCCTTTTTTTTGCTTTTTAGGTCCTTTTTTATGTTATAAATGTATCTTTCTATTTGACTGCATTATTTAACTGGTTGTTACTGTTTATAAAAACACAAAAGATTTGAAGGGAGTCAAAAGGTACAGGCTTCCAGTTATAAAAGAAATGTCACGGGAATATAATGTACAGCATGGTGACTATAGTTCAGTTCAGTTCAGTCGCTCAGTCGTGTCCGACTCTTGGCGACCCCATTAATCACAGCACACCAGGCCTCCCTGTCCATCACCAACTCCCGGAGTTCACTCAGACTCACGTCCATTGAGTCAGTGATGCCATCCAGCCATCTCATCCTCTGTTGTCCCCTTCTCCTCCTGCCCCCAATCCCTCCCAGCATCAGAGTCTTTTCCAATGAGTCAACTCTTCGCATGAGGTGGCCAAAAAATAGTTTAAAGACCTAAATATAAGACCATAAAACTCCTAGAGAGAACACAGGCAAAATATCCTCTGACACAGATCATAGCAATATTTTCTTAGATCAGTCTCCCAAGGCAAATAAACAAAAACAAAAATTAAGAAATGAAACCTAATCAAACTTAAAAGCAAAGGAAACCATCAAAAAAACAAAAAGACAACTTACGGAATGAGAGAAAATATTTGCAAATAATACGACCAACAAGTGGTTAATTTCCAAAATATACAAATAGCTCATACAACTCAATATTAAAAAAAACAAACCACACACAATAAAAAAAATGGGCAGAAGACCTAAATAGGTATTTCTCCAAAGAAGACATACAGATGACTTTACAGGCACGTGAAAAAATGCTCAACGTTGCTAATTATTAGAGAATTGCAAATCAAAACTACAATGAAGTATAACCTCACACCAGTCAGAATGGCTATCATCAATAAGTCTACAAATAATAAATGTTGGAGAGGGTGTAGAGAAAAGGGAATCTTTCTATACTGTTGGTGAGAATGCAAATTTTTACAGTCACAATGGATAACAATGTGGAGGTTCCTTAAAAAAATTAAAAATAAAGCTACCATTTGATCCAACAAGCCCACTCCTGAACATATATCCATAAAAGATGAAAGCTCTAATTCAAAAGGATACATGTACTCCAAAGTTCACAGCAGCACTATGTACAATAGCCAAGACATGGAAGCAAATTATCCATCAACAGATAAATGGATAAACAAGGTGTGGTATTGATATGCAATGGGATATAACTCAGCCAAAAAAAAAAAAAAGAATGAAATATTGCATTTGTAACATGATGGACCTAGAGATTATCATGCTAAGTAAGTCAGAAAGAGAAAGACTACTATTATATCACTTACATGTGGATTCTAAAAAATAGTACAAATGAATCTATTAACAAAACAGAAACAGACTTGTAGCATAGAAAACAAATTTGTGGTTACCAAAGGGTAAAGTGGAGGGAGGATAAATTAGGAGTATGGGATTAACACATACTGCTGCTGCTGCTAAATCACTTCAGTCGTGTCCGACTCTGTGCGACCCCATGGACGGCAGCCCAGCAGGCTCCCTCGTCCCTGGGATTCTCCAGGCAAGAACACTGGAGTGGGTTGCCATTTCCTTCTTCAATGCATGAAAGTGAAAAGTGAAAGTGAAGTCGCTCAGTCGTGTCCGACTCTTATCGACCCCATGGACTGCAGCCTACCAGGCTCCTCTGTCCATGGGATTTTCCAGGCAAGAGCACTGGAGAGGGGTGCCATCGCCTTCTCCTAACACATACTACTATATATAAAACAGATACTCAACAACAATTTACACAAGGGGGATTTCCCTAGTGGTCCAGTGGCTAAGACTCCATTCTCCCAATGCAGGTTTCCTTGTCAGGGAATTAGATCCCACTTGCCGAAATGAAGAATTTGCACGTTGCAATGAAGATCAAAGATTCTTCGTGCTGCAACTAAGACCCAGGATAGCCAAATAAATAAATAAATATTTTTAGAAAAAGAATGTACATAGGGAACTACATTCAATATCTTGTCATAACTTATAAGGGAAAATAGTCTGATAAATATATATAGCTGAATCATTTTGTTGTATAACAAAACAATATTGTAAACTGAAATATACTAACAATATTGTAAATCAATTATGCTTCAATGTTTAAAAATGAATTCTCATTAAAATTTTTTTTTAAATGGAAAATGAAAAATTCAAATGGAAGAACAGGTTGATTTCAAAAATATGATTATTGTGTTCTGAAACTACATTGTCTGACATTTCCCAGTTATCATCAGGAGCTATTGGGATTTACCCACAACTTCTGAGAGCAGACTGGATAGTACTGCCTTTCTAGAATGTCTGGTATGATTGTTTTAAGACAAACTCCCTGTCAAGAGTAAGAAAATGAGGGCTTCCCTGGTGGTCCAGTGGTTAAGAATCCACCTTGCAATGCAGGGGACAACAGTTCAATCCCTGGTCTAGGAAGATTCCACTTGCCACAAAGCAACGAAGACTGAGAGACACAACTGTTGAGCCAGTTGTGAGGCTGGGAGTGGCAACTACTGAAGCGCTTGTGGTCTAGAGCTCATGCACCACAAGAGAAACCACCGCAATGAGAAGCCTGAGCACTGCAACCAGAGAGCAGCTCCCACTTGCTGCAACTAGAGAAAGCCTGTGTGCAGCAACTGAGATCCAGTGTTGCTCTCGGTCAAAAATAAATAAATCTTTTAAAGAGTGTACAATATACGACCCACAGAAAAAGACATTCAGAATTTTTTTTAAGAAAAACATATGAAAGTAAGACAACACAATAAGATCTTTTAAAAGCCCAAACTAAAGAAACATGTATGTATGTGCATCAGTTCAGTTCAGTCCCTCAGTCCTTTTCGACTCTTTGTGACCCCACAGACTGCAGCACACCGGACTTCCCTGTCCATCACCAACTCCCAGAGCTTACTCAAACTCATGTCCATAGAGTCGATGATGCCATCCAACCATCTCATCCTCTGTCATCCTCTTCTCCTCCTGCCTTCAATCTTTTCCAGCATCAGGGTCTTTTCCAATGAGTCAGTTCTCCACATCAGGTGGCCAAAGTATTGGAGTTTCAGCTTCAGCATCAGTCCTTCCAACAAATACTCAGGACTGATTTCCTTCAGGATGGACTGGTTGGATCTCCTTGCTGTCCAAGAGACTCTCAAGAGTCTTCTCCAACATTGCAGTTCAAAAGCATCCATTCCCCAGCACTCAGCTTTCTTTATAGTCCAGCTCTCACATCCATACATGACTACTGGAAAAACCATAGCTTTGACTAGATGGACCTTTGTTAGCTAAGTAATGTCTCTGCTTTTTAATATGCGTCTAGGTTGGTCATCGGAGAAGGCAATGGCACCCCACTCCAGTACTCTTGCCTGGAAAATCCCATGGATGGAAGAGCCTGATAGGCTACAGTCTATGGGGTTGCTCAGAGTCGGACACGACTGAGCGACTTCACTTTCACTTTCCTGCATTGGAGAAGGAAATGGCAACCCACTCCAGTATTCTTGCCTGGAGAATCCCAGGGACGGGGGAGCCTGGTGGACTGCTGTCTCAGAGGTCGCACAGAGTTGGGCACAACTGAAGCGACTTAGCAGCAGCAGCAGGTTGATCATAGCTTTTCTTCCAAGAAGCAAGCGTCTTTTAATTTCATGGCTGAAGTCACCATCTGCAGTGATTTTGGAGCCCAAGAAAATATAGCCTCTCACTGTTTCCATTGTTTCTCCATCTATTTGCCATGAACTGATGGGACTGGATGCCATAATCTTAGTTTTCTGAATGTTGAGTTTTAAGCCAACTTTTTCACTCTCCTCTTTCACTTTCATCAAGAGGCTCTTTAGTTCTTCTTTGCTTTCTTCCATAAGGGTGGTATCATCTGCACATCTGAGGTTATTAATATTTCTCCCAGCAGTCTTGATTCCAGCTTGTCCCTCATCCAGTCCAGCATTTTGCATAATGTACTCTGCATATAAGTTAAATAAGCAGGGTGACAATATACAGCCTTGACGTACTCCTTTCCCTATTTGGAACCAGTCTGTTGTTCCATGTCCAGTTCTAACTGTTGCTTCCTGACCTGAATACAGATTTCTCAAGAGTCAGGTCAGGTGGTCTGGTATTCCCATCTCTTTCAGAATTTTCCACAGTTTGTTGTGATCCACAGTCACAGACTATGGCGTAGTCAATAAAGCAGAAGTAGATGTTTTTCCGGAACTCCCTTGCCTTTTCAATGATCCAATGGATGTCGGCAATTTGATCTCTGGTTCCTCTGCTTTTTCTAAATCCAGCTTGTACAACTGGAAGTTCTTGGTCACATACTGTTGCAGCCTAGCTTGAAGGATTTTGAGCACTACTTTGCTAGCGTGTGAGATGAGTGCAATTGTGCGGTAGTTTGGACATTCTTTGGCATTGCCTTTCTTTGGGACTGGAATGAAAACTGACCTTTTCCAGTCCTGTGGCCACTGCTGAGTGCGTGTGCATGCCTATGTGTAATTAAAATATTGTTAATCCCCACAAAAAGCCTGTAACTGAGTTCTTCTCCTTTTCTCTAGAATGCCAAAATCCACATTCAATTCAAATATAAAAGGTGAAAAGAACTAAGTGAAAATATTCCCTCCCAACCCTTTCCCTCAGATTTCTACTTACTCTCCTAAAATATAATCATTTCTTGAGTGTCTTTCTAAACCTATTTTGTGCATATCAAGGAAAAACATATTATATATGCATTATGCATACACTCCCCGCTCCTGCTCAATGTTTTGCATTTAATGGTGTATTTTGAAGATTAATTCATATTAACACACAAAGACCTTCCTCATTTATTTTTAGTGAGGCATAGTATAACATTGTATGGTTAACTGCATGCACCATTATTTGTTTTAGTTTGTTTGAGG
This sequence comes from Bos taurus, assembly GCF_002263795.3. Lineage (NCBI taxonomy): Eukaryota > Metazoa > Chordata > Mammalia > Artiodactyla > Bovidae > Bos > Bos taurus. Next base: position 27,361,903 of record NC_037343.1, read on the forward strand.
TTTTTACCTCTGGTATGAAACACTAACAGATATGGTTTTAAAAAAAAACAACAACAACAAAAAAACTGTAACCATAATACAGCACTATTATCACAGTTAAATTAACAACTCCTCAATATCACCACATATCTAATCAATATCTGAATGAAATGATCACGTGTCAATTTTTAAAACTTTTCACAATTTGAATCACAATCTAAATAAGATGAATAAGCTGTGGGCTTCCCTGGCAGCTCAGTGGTAAAGAATCCACCTGCCAAGGCAGGAGACATAGGTTCCATCTCTGACCCAGGAAGATCCCACATGCCTCGGGCAACTAAGCCCTTGTCAGAAGTATTGAGCCTGTGTTCTACAGCTGAGGAGTGGCAATTACTGAAGTCGCGGGGGCCCTAGGGCCTGTTCTCTGAAACAAGAGAAGCCACCATAATGAGAAGCCTGCTCACAGCAACTAGAGAAGAGCCTGCAAAGTAAGGAAGACCCAGAACAGCTGCGCGCGCACACACACACACAAACTAAAATGCTGTAAATACAGTTTGTAAACGACTTAAAATACAAAATCAATAAATTGCAGTTGATTGACGTTTTTTGCAGCCCTTTTAATCTGTCGGTTTTCCCTCTTTTGTTTCTCTTGCATTTTATTTATTAAAGTACTCAGGATGTTGCCCTACAGAATTTCCCACAGTCAAGATCTTGCTGATTCTATGTCTGTGGTGTAGTTTAACATGCTCCTCTGTTCTATTTTCTATACATTAGCATTTGGTTCTAGGTATGTGATCACACTTGGCTGTAGTGTGCATGTGTGGATGTGGTGTTTTACTGAGAATATCCTGTTGGTTATCTTCCTTTTTGTAATCTTAGTCAGTTTCTTTTTTATTGGAGAAGGGGTAACTTAATTTTGAGACAAAATGTCCTCTCAGGAAGAGGCGGTGGTTCAAACGACCTGTGATAGATGTAAGGTTGAGCAATGAACTTACAAGAGAAATGGTCACACTAGAATAATTCAGGCAGAACAACAAATTCCTCATGATTTTTCACTCTCAACGAGAGTGATTTCCTTTTTCTTAATTAGCTCTTAATCACCACACGCTCCGCATTTTTTTCCTGAGGTATTATTTCGAGGAGGCAGCCAAAAACAGCTCAGTAAATAATTTGCTTTTCAAAATTAAACAAAACTTGGGCAAGTTGCCACGGATTACTGACCAAGGATTCTTGGGCTCAAGCTCCAGCCTCCCCGCGAGGCGCTAAAGCGCAGTCTCATTTCACTTGAGACCTTTCCTGCCTTTTTCACCTTTTCCCGGGGACCAGCACCAGCACCGCGCAGAACAGGCCTCAGGGAGCTGGGACTTGCAGGAACTCGGCATCCCGGCTTGTCGCCGAGTCACATAAAAAGCAGAAACGAGCGCCGCGGAGCAACGGAATCCCGCCCCTCGGAGGGGGCGCCCGCCCACCCCAGCTCCAGGCCGGGGGGCGGGGCCTCGGGACTCCGCCGGGGGGCGGGGCCTCGGGACTCCGCCCCGGCCTGCGTCTCCTCTCCCGCCCCTCCGCCGCCGGCTGACACGAGTTGCGGAGCGGCAGTCTTCGCTTTCGCCGCCGCCCAGGAGGAGAGTGGATAGGAGCGAGAGCCCGCCGCTGGCCCGTGAGCCGCCGCCATGGGGAATCGCGTTTCACGGGAAGACTTCGAGTGGGTCTACACCGATCAGCCGCACGCCACTCGGCGCCAGGAGATCCTGGGTGAGGCTCGGGCCCGCGCCCCGTTATGTGCGTGCGCGGCCTCCCGCCACCTGGACGCGCCTTCCTCGCGGCGGCCCCTGCGCGCCCGAGGCCCGTTAAGAGCCCGCTCCCGGCCGCGTCCCGCCGCCGCCCGGGCCCCGGCCCGGCTCGTGAGGGAGGGATTCCCCCGCGCGCCCCCGCCTGGCCGCGCAGACCCGAACCTTCGGCGGGGGAGGCACAGGCGCGCCCTCGAGCGCGGGCGTCCGTTCGGGGACAGGGTTTTCTTCAGCCGGGTTCCCTCGGCCAGACCGCGCTCGAGTAGATCCTCTCGCCCAGAGATACTCGTGCTGCCGGTGGGCGCAGTGATCTCCTCTCCCTTCTCCCTTCCGCCTTCCCCCCTTCCCCGTCTCCCCCCTCCCCCGCCTCTTTCTCTTCCTCTCCCTTCTTCCTCTGCCCGGCGGCCCCGGGCGAAGCCAGGCTGCGAGCGTGTGCGAGGCAGGGCGTGGTCCCGGAGCATCTAGAGGCCCACACGCGGGGCGCGCGGACGCTGGCCGACGCCCGCTAGCGATCCCGGCGCCGGCGGCTGCAGCCTGGGCCCAGGGAGGGGGCTGGTGGTATCCCACCCGTTTGCCCCCAGGGGCCTTTCAGACCGGAAGGGTAACCTTTCCAGGGCCTGGGTCCTGGGGTGCTCACGCTGATCTCGTGAATTCTCACAAATAAGGCTGCGAGAGGGGCAGATTCATGTTTATTTTTCATCCATCACAGTTTTTTTTTGGACGAAAAGGCTGTGTGTGGAAGACTTGCCAAGATTAGCTTTCTGGTTCCCTGACTGCTAATTTAGGGCTTTTACATCAGGTTAAACTAGGCCCTAACAACTCTCTGGAGGTGTCAGGCGCTCAGCTGTTTGCAGCTTCTATATTATATAGAGAATTCTCTCATCTCTCCCAGGGTTGTGTTAGGTACTGTGTTGAGTACTTTACAAACATTAACCAATTTAATTTTCCCAGTGACTAGGTCGATGTTACCCCTATTTTAAAGATGTGGTAGGAGTGAATAACTGTTAGAGGGGCATTCTGATTTGGGTTAGATTCTACCACAACGTTTGCTCTTGTTTTGAAAATCTGGAAACTAATGGGTGACAAGTTGAATAGGAGGAATTATTTCTCATACAGAGTATCCGCCTAGTTGTTCTTGTCAGCATCCATTCGCCAAGTGAAAAGAAAAGGCAAGTCCCTGCTCTTTGCTGGAGTAAGGTAGAAATGTCATATTTTCACAAAAGGAAAGGAATTAGACCTTTAAAAACTTCCATAGTCTAGCAGACTCTTCAAAGTTGGCTATTGAACAGCAGTTCGCCTTCTCCAAATTGCCGGCGTCCTGGATAAAGCAACTGTTCCTTTCCAACCAATACTTGTCTCTCAAGTATTAGCAAACAATGGAACCTGAGTTGGGTAATACGTGATCATATAACTAATACATGGGTGAATCTAGATTTAAACCCATATCCTTCTGACACTAGGGACTCTGTTAAATAAATTTATAAATTGTAAAAAAAAAAAGCATTAGTAGATCCTATTGAAATGGATTTTTAAAAATCGAATCAATAAGCTGGGAGCGTGAACATTTATAGTTGCTATTAACGCTACCCCTTTAAGAGACTTTGGTTCTTGGATGCTTTCTTTACTATTTTTAATCAAAAATGTGTATTTTGCAAATCACACATAAGAGATGGCATATAGTACATTTTAATCTATGCCTAATCAATACATGCATAAGAATAATCTGGTCTCAACTCTGTAAAAACAAACACCTGAATACCAAAATGTAGCTATCTGTTTAATATTCAGACAATCAAGGAAGTGAAAAGGTGTTTGTCCATGCTTATCTCAACATGAACCTTTTTTCCACAAACTTATTATCACTGGACCGTTTCACTTGGAAAGTAAAAGGACTACAGTATTTCCCGATGAAGATGCTAATCATTTTCTCTGCAGGTGTAAATACTGCTCAGTGTTCCATATCAGCGGTGGAGATGGAATAACCTCAGAAAAGATAAGAATCTGGAGATTTGTTTAAATTATACTTAAATGATGAGATATTTTTGAAATGTGTCAGGTTTTGACAGGGTGAGAGGCACAAGAGAACATGGATATGATAACAGCCAACATCCATACACTAAATTTACAAAATTTATGTACAAAACTAATGAAAGCTATTGATTGGGCCATTTATGGTTGTTTAGTTGGACCATTACTATTGTTGTTTAGTCGCTCAGTCATGTCCCACTCTCTGCAACCCTGTGGACTGTGTAGCCCACCAGGCTCCTCTGTGCATAGGATTTCCCAGGCAAGCTTACTGGAGTGGTTTGCCATTTCCTTCTTCAGGGCATCTTCCCCACCCAGGGATTGAACCTGCATTTCCTGCATTGACAGGCAGATTCTTTACCACTGAGCCATCAGAAAGTGAAAGTGAAGTGAAAGTAAAAGTCTCAGTAGTGTCTGACTCTTTGCGACCTCATGGGCTGTACAGTCTATGGAATTCTCCAGGCCAGAATACTGGAGTGGGTAGCCTTCCCCTTCTCCAGGGGATCTTCCCAACCCAGGGATCGAACCCAGATGTCCCACATTGCAGGCGGATTTTTAACCAGCTGAGCCACAAGGGAAGCCCAAGAATACTGGAGTGGGTAGCCTATCCCTTCTCCAGCAGATCTTCCCAAACCCAGGAATCGAACTGGGATCTCCTGCATTGCAGGCAGATTCTTTACCATCTGAGCTATCAGGGAAAGGATGATTATTAGTAGGTCATATAATTGCAGGAAATGTTCCCTTTACTGCTGTACTTCTGCTGGGAAACTTTTTTTTTTTAACTGTCTTATTAAGATATAATTCACAAACTGTAAAGTTCCCCCTCCCCCTCCCCTTTTTTGTTTTTGCCCTTGCTGCACAGCATGTGGGATCTTAGTTTTCTGACCAGAAATGGAAGCTGAGCCCCCTTCATTGGAAGTACAGAGTCTTAACCACTAGATCACCAGGGAAATCCCAAAAGCTCACCTATTTAAAGTGTACAATTCAGTAGGGTGCTTTTTTTTTTGTTTTTTTTTTAATGTATATATTCACAGTATTAAACCATTCAGTTCAGTTCAGTTCAGTCGCTCAGTCGTGTCCAACTCTTTGCAACCCCATGAATTGCAGTACGCCAGGCCTCCTTGTCCATCACCAACTCCTGGAGATCACCCGAACTCACATCCATCAAGTCGGTACTGCAATCTAATTTTTAGAAAGTTCTTGTCACCCCAAGAAGAAACCCTATATTCATTAGCATTGAATATATCCTTCACTCACACTGCCCAGTCCTGGGCAAACACTAATCTTTGTTTCTGTGGATTTTACTGTTCTGGACATTTCTTATGAATGAGGTCATAATACTTGGTCTTTCGTGACTGACTTCTCTCACTTAGCACGATGTTTTCAAGGTTCACGCATGTTGCAGCATGTATCAGTACTCCATTCCTTTTTGTAGCCAAGTAATTTTTGTGACTTCCCTGGTGGCTCAGAGGTCTGCCTGCAATGTGGGAGACCTGGGTTCGATCCCTGGGTTGGGAAGATCCCCTGGAGAAGGAAATGGCACCCCACTCCAGTATTCCTGCCTGGAGAATCCCATGGACGGAGGAGCCTGGTGGGCTACAGTCCACGAGTCCATGTGTCCACAGACACGACTGAGCAACTTCACTCACTCACTCAATTTTTGTGTATGGTGTAAGAGAGAGGTCCAGTTTTATTCTTTTACATGTGGATGACCAGTTGTTCCAGCACCATTTGTTGAAAAGACTATTCTTTGTCCTGTTTAATTATATTGGCATCCTAGTGTTGATTTTTTATATACTAGAGTCGGACACAACTGACGTGACTTAGCAGCAGCAGCAGCAGCAGCAGCAGCAGCAGCACACCTGCAAAACGTGTGTTATCTTCTATCTTTTGTCAGATATGTCCATTTAATCAAATTTTATTTAAACTAAAAATGCTGGAGCTCTAAATAGAAATAACATTTTAATACAAAAGAATTACTACTTATTCACCAATGAACTGAATACTTTGTTATTTTATGTTTGAACAACTGTTGGACGTACCCATATTTAAATGAAATACTTACTTGAGCTTTTAATTTATCCCAGGATAATTAGTTTTAGACTCAAAACCCATAAGATTACTTTTTTTGACCCATTGCCTACAAAATTGTTAACACTGATGAAATGGACTAACAGCAAGAAAGATGAGAAGTTAGGGATAGGAGAGGGGAAAGGAAAGGAACAAGAAGAATTACCTTGAATTAACCCGACCCTTATATATGTGAAACTGGACTTACCTTCCTGTCCTGCATTTTAAGCTAGAATTCTTCATTTCACTTTTAGAGAAAAGAAGGTGAAGCTGCTCCTCTTCTTTTTGTTGTGCTGGGTTAAACATACTTGCCAACCCACAAAACCAAAGTGTGTATCTGGGCTTCCATTACCTGGAGTGGCAGGATACGGAGAAGAATCTGCATTTGCCTCTAGGCAATACTTCCCTGAATTACTAGCATATTCCATAATACTTGGTTAGATATTTGTGTGTGAAGTCAACAAATAATAATCTAACACAAATTAGCATTGTTCAGTCCTGATGCAGAAGGAAAGGAAAGAAAGAGGCATTGTGAATCGATAAGAGTTCTTTAGAATCTACACTAATTTGAGATAACTAGAAGTCTACATTGGCAGAAATTTATACATCTAAACATTTGAAAATACAGAAAATGGCTAGAAGTTACAACAAACTGGCAAGTAGAAGTGACTTGGTTAGTATAAGGAAATTATAAAACCTAAATCAGATACATCAGTTTATCAGACTATGATTGCCACTTTTGTAAAACTTACAAATTTAACATACAAAATTTTTTTTTTTTCTTTCTTTTTTTTTTTTTTTTGAGTGCAAGGGCCACACCGACGCCTGCGTGCCCTCCTCCCTCCCCCCACCGCCCGGGGCAGAGGGAAGGGACACGAGCGCGGACGCGTGTGACAGCGGCGACAGGCGCGCGCCGCCGGCCCCCCGGCCCCGCGCGTCCCCCCCTGGGAAAGGGGTAACATACAAAAATTTTTAAGAGTGAAAAGGGAACTGCTGCTGCTGCTAAGTCATTTCAGTCGTGTCCGACTCTGTGCGACCCCATAGACGGCAGCCCACCAGGCTCCCCCGTCCCTGGGATTCTCCAGGCAAGAACACTGGAGTGGGTTGCCATTTCCTTCTCCAATGCATGAAAGTGAAAAGTGAAAGTGAAGTTGCTCAGTCGTGTCCGACTCTTTGCAACCCCATGGACTGCAGCCTACTAGGCTCCTCCATCCATGGGATTTTCCAGGTAAGAGTACTGGAGTGGGGTGCCATCGCCTTCTCCAGAAAAGGGAACTAGATAACATTTATTCATGTTGTGACTATCTTTCTGTTAATGTATGAGGGTCTAGATTTTGAGGCTCATTTTTTCCTACAAAAATTCTCAAATTTGTTGTGACATGATATTTAGTAACTTTACTGTTAGAATATACTTCTTCCCGGGACTTCCCTGGCAGTCTAGTGGTTAAGATTTCGCCTTCCACCCTGAAGGAGGGCATGGCAACCCACTCCAGTATCCTTGCCTGGGCCCTGGACAGAGGAACCTGGCAGGCTACAGTCCAGAGTTGCAAAGAGTCAGAAGGGACTTAGAACCCATGCATACTCTATTTAAAGAAAAAAAAAGACTTCCAATGCAGGGGGTGTTGGTTCCATCCCTAGTTAGAGAGCTAAGATGAAACAGAAGTGGTATTATAACAAATTCAATAGACATTAAAAATAGTCCACATCAAAATATACCTATTTTTAAAAAAGCATATACCCCTTCCCTGTAGTAGATGAACATTTGATAGTCTCAAAGAGAGCATATGATTTGGAAAAAATTAATTGATGTGTAAATTGATATTAGTTTAATTGCAGAACTGTTATGCACTTTTCTCAGGCTTTGATTTTTTGTTTGTTTTTTTCCTTACAGCAAAGTATCCAGAGATAAAATCCTTAATGAAGCCTGATTCCAACTTGATATGGATTGTAATTATGATGGTTCTCACTCAGTTTGTTGCATTTTACTTAGTAAAGGACTTAGACTGGAAATGGGTCCTGTTTTGGGCATATGCCTTTGGCAGCTGCGTTAATCATTCAATGACTCTGGCTATTCATGAAGTTTCCCACAACAGCGCCTTTGGCCATTACAAAGCTATGTGGAATCGTTGGTTTGGAATATTTGCCAATCTCCCTATCGGTGTCCCATATTCAGTTTCCTTTAAGAGATATCACATGGATCATCATCGATACCTCGGAGCTGACGGCATCGATGTGGATATTCCAACCGACTTTGAAGGCTGGTTCTTCTGTACTACTTTTAGAAAGTTTATATGGGTCATCCTTCAGCCTCTCTTTTATGCTTTTCGACCTCTGTTCATCAACCCCAAACCAATCTCCTATCTGGAAATAATCAATACTGTGATCCAGATCACTTTTGACATCGTGGTTTACTATGTTTTGGGAGTTAAATCTTTAGTCTACATGTTGGCAGCCTCCTTATTTGGCCTAGGTTTGCACCCGATTTCTGGACATTTTATAGCTGAACATTATATGTTCTTAAAGGGACATGAAACTTATTCATATTATGGGCCTCTGAATTTACTCACCTTCAATGTGGGTTACCATAATGAACACCACGACTTTCCCAACATTCCCGGAAAAAGCCTTCCCCTGGTAAGTAAAGGATTTTATACATGTTCTAATTTCTGATGGTTCTGTGATCACAATTAGTCTTGACTTGCTCATTTAAAATGAAATGTAGTATATTTTGTCCATCTAGGCAGTTCATCAAAGAAAACAGCAAGAGTCTTAAAAGTCATGAGTTGGGCAGCCTAATTTTACAGACCTCACTGTCCTGGATCCCTAAGCCTTGTGGTGACACATAAAGTTTAGAGTGTTCGGGGGGTCTGTATAATCAACTGACATGTAAAGTAATTCAGAAATGGAAAATGAAATTCCCTCTGTGGAGGCAGCAAAAATTTACATAACCTTTATCACTGTTAAATACACTTAGCTAAAGTTTGTGTTGGTTTATTGTGAAATACAGATACTCTGCATAATTGCTCTGCAGAATAAGTGAATGTCAGTTTCCAGTGGTGCAGACATCCCACAGGCAGGGACCATCCGTTTCCCGTCACAGTAGACTTTTATCTTACTGCTTGTGGAGTAAATGAAAGGCAGCATATTGACTTTCATCCTTTCTCAAAGGATAATCCTCTCCAAACTTCAGTTATATTTCTGATGAATTCACTTATTAGACTTTCCATCCTCAGAATGGATAGCTTTTACAGTTCCATTACCAAAAAATGTTTCTGTAATTCTAAAAAGGGGAAGTTGTAGGAGATGTAGTATCAATTTTTCATGATTTTTTATTTTTTTAGCTGTGATATTAAGGAAACCATAACCAGATATTTTATGCTAGCATATCTACTCACCCAAATTTTATAGATTTCATCTTAAGTTTTTAACTGTTGACTGTTTACAAACTTGCATACAGCATGACAACTAAATATAACATTTGATTATTGATTGGATTACTAGTTGAGGAAAGAAAAATCTAGAAAGGACATTGAGTTAGTGGGAAATTTTGAATATGAACCACATAATAGTAATATTGTGTCAGTGTTAAGTTTCTTGGGTGTGGAATGCTATTATGGTTTTGTCGGGAAATGTCCTTGTTCTTGGGCTTCCCAGGTGGCTAAGTGGCAAAGAATCCGCTTGCAAGTGCAGGAGATGCAGGTTCGATCCCTGGGTTGGGAAGATCCCCTGGAGGAGAAAATGGCAACCCATCCCAGTATTCTTGCTGGGAAAATCCTATGGACAGAGGAGCCTGGCAGGCACCAGTCCATGGGGTTGCAAAGACTCAGACACGACTGATGACATAACTTTTTCTTAGGAGATATGTATTGAATATTTAGGGTGAAATATTCAGAGTAAGTTTGCACATAACATCTGCAACTTCTCTTCCAGCAAAGAGCAAAGTATGTGATTTATATCATATATGGAAAGAGAGAGAGAAAGTAGCTGTGGCATAGTGTTAATTGGTGGACCTAAATGAAGAGCATATGGCTGATGGTTTTGTTGTTCTTTCAGCTTTTCTGTCGGTTTTGTGTTTTCAAAATAAAATGGGGGAAATCACCACACAGCTGGCTGAAAACAGTTTTGAACGTGGTGTGATGTGCCCGTGTGGCTACTTTGTGTCATTTTGGTTGGAGAGTGTGCCCACCTTTGCTCACCTCTTCCCTGCCTAGGAAAGTACATTTTTATATTTTTAAGAGATTAGGGCTTCTTAGGCGGCTCACTGGTAAAGAATCTGCTTGCAATGCAGGAGACACAGTTTCGATCCCTGGGTCAGGAAGATCCCCTGGAGAAGGAAATGTCAACCCACTCCAGTATTCTTGCCTGGAAAACCCCATGGATGGAGAAGCCTGGTGGGCTACAGTCCATGGGCTCGCAAAAAGAGTTGGACATGACATGGTTTAAGGAGAAAGCTGGTCACCTTTGAACAAAATAATTCACCTTTTCCAACATAAGCCACATATTTTGACTTGTAATTTTCTTGAGCAGTCTGTAAACTGAAAACTTAGGTCAGCTTAAACATTACCTGCTCATGGTTCATCAGTGAGAATTTATTTCCCACTCCATTCCACACATTGCTGAACTAATAGACATTCTCAAAGTTCTCTGGTCTTCCTTTCCTGCCTGTTCTATTGTGTATGCCAAGAAGTACCTTGTTCTGCAATAGTTGTGTTGCAGTAATTATGTTGCATGTAATGATCACATGGTTAGTTAATAGATATGCATAACAAGGTTTCTTTCAACATCTCTATTGAAAGGTAACTCATAGATACAATTCATACACTTACAATGTGCAATTCAGTGGTTTTTAGATTGTTCAGAGCCTTAAAAACATCACTGCAATCACATTTTGTTGAAATCAGTGTTTTACTCCGCACTAACTAGTCTTGCTTGCTAATCACACTGGCCATAGTCATTTTTTTTAAAAAGACATCCTTAACGTGAGGTGGCTGAATTGTACGTTTGATAAGTGATCAATTTCTAACTGGCATGCCACAATAATTCATCGGTATTTGCAGGCAGGTTCCTTAATGGCAGCGTCAAGTGGTGCCTTTAAACCCTGCAATGCCAGTCATTCAGTATGACATTTAAAAAACATCAAGTTGATTGGATTGCAAGTATTTGTTATTAAAAGATGGCAAGTGCCACATTTACAAGTAAGCTAATAAACTACAAGTAAATTTACAAGTAAACTAATCCCTCAGAGCTTGTTGAAAAGAGTCAGTAATCCTAGAGGGTCAAAGATGGTTTATTCCAAAAATGTAAACTGCTTTCTGTTTAGAATTCCCAAAGCTGCTGCTGTTACTTATTTATTTAAGAGGGAGGTAGGAGAAAGTTTCATGGTTTCTTTTCTGAGTGTGCATGTCAGACATCCATCTGTCATCTTTAATAGGACTCTGTTAACACTCATTATTCATCTTGCTGTATTTTTTCCCTTCTAGGTGAGGAAAATAGCTGCTGAGTACTATGACAACCTCCCCCACTACAATTCCTGGATAAAAGTGCTATATGATTTTGTGACGGATGATACAATAAGTCCCTATTCGAGAATGAAGAGGCATCTGAAAGGCAACGAGGTTCAGGAGTAAATGTCATTAAGACCAAAGGAACTCCTCTCTGAAACTTGATCATAACTGAGAAAGTGGAATTTTTGAATTATTAAGACCAACTATGTTTAGAAGCTGCCCTCATACAAATTCAGAGTGTGATCTTCATAGTGTCAAGAAGCTAATCTGGCTTTAAAGAGTCCATCTGCGCAGTGTTCAGCTTTACTCATTATATTACCACTGTGGTGGATGTTTTCACTTAGGTCTGACCCTTTGTAAGCATATCATAAAAAAAGCTTTTAAAAAGCTATTTCTAGTATGTTGTTTTCACTATAAGGATTTACTTTATTAAAATCGCTAATAAACTGAGCTATTAATCACAATACATAGTGTTTATCACTTTTTTTTTTAATTGACTATCTTTATAATCACAGACTGGGGTGAGCTTACCGAGTCCAGCACAAGCTTACTCATAAATAAGGACATTATTGAATTCAGTCATGTCCAACAACTCAACTTCCTTTTCTGCGTGGACTCTCAGATTAGAAGTAGCTTTACTGATAATTTTATGTCATTTCATTTCAGCAGAAACTGGTTGGGTCTGATGGTAGATGGCTGGTGTCAAGTAGCCAGTATTGGGGGTTGTTAGGCTGGTATTCCTGGTGACCTGAAACATGTCACTCAGGTATATTTATTGTAATACAGTGAACTATTTTAAAAGTAATCTTCAGTATCAAAGAAGTCAAATAGTCTACGATTTGTACACAACACCAACCCTCCGGTGTACTGAAGATGAGATACTATAAAATTCCTACTTGTGTAATTCTCAGCTGTATTACACTTTTGCCTACTGGTGGTGAATAGCACAATACTCACGCTCAAAAGTATTGGTTTCTCACAGATCTAATTTTGGGGGACAAAGTACACGTTTAGAGTCATAACAAGCAACTTTACGATTCAGATGTACACGCTGAGTCAAGTAAAAGTATCTGGTAAAACCTACCGACAGGTTTGATGCTAAGTGGGCCCTACGTTCTCACTGAACCCTCCACTCCCCTCGCCTGTACAACTCTGGCTGCAGCTGCCAGACCAATGCTGAAAGCCCCTAGATCTCCTGCCGGGTCAGCCCTCTCTCAGTTCCATTTTCTGCTGGGTCTGGAGAGGGGGTGCCTCGTTGTCCTTCCCCAAACCTGTTCTGCTTGTACCTCTTGCTTGGTGGAGGTTTTGGCCTCCTAGCATCTCTGGGCCAGTCTGGCTCCCATCTGCAAACTATGGCCATTCTTTGTGTCACTGGCAGTGACTTTTCCAAAGGGAGAAGGAGGAGTCGGGGGTAGGGAGAGGGCATAGGAAGGCTGGGCTGCAGAGCCTTGAAGGCACAAGGACAGGTCCTGAGACAAGGATCCCATCAGGTCAGGTGTCACTTTTGGACTCTCCAACCAATGCTTACCTAATCATTTGTGCTTCAGTCACTCAGGCTTGTCTGACTCTTTGCGACCCCGTGAACCGCAGCACGCCAGGCCTCCCTGTCCATCACCAACTCCTGGAGTTCACCCAAACTCATGTCCATTGAATCGATGATGCCATCCAACCATCTCATCCTCTGTCGTCCCCTTCTCTCGCCTTCAGTCTTTCCCAGCATCAGGGACTTTTCAAATGAGTCAGCTCTTCACATCAGGTGCCCAAAGTATTGGAGTTTCAGCTTCAACATTAGTCCTTCCAATGAACATTCAAGACTGATTTCCTTTAGGATGGACTGCTTGGATCTCCTTGCAGTCCAGGGGACTGTCAAGAGTCTTATCCAACACCACAGTTCAAAAGCATCAGTTGTTCAGCACTCAGCTTTCTTTATAGTCCAGCTCTCACATTCATATATGACTACTGGAAAAACCATAGCCTTGACTAGATGGACCTTTGTTGGCAAAGTAATATCTTTGCTTTTGAATATGCTATCTAGGTTGGTCATATTGGAGAAGGAAGTGGCAACCCACTCCAGTGTTCTTGCCTGGAGAATCCCAGGGATGGGGGAGCCTAGTGGGCTGCCGTCTACGGGGTCATGCAGAGTCTAACATGACTAAAGTGACTTAGCAGGTTGGTCATAACTTTTCTTCCAGGGAGTAAGCGTCTTTTTATTTCATGGCTGCAGTCACCATCTGCAGTGATTTTGGAGCCCCCCAAAATAAAGTCTGCCACGGTTTCCACTGTTTCTCCATTTGCCATGAAGTGATAGGACCAGATGCCATGATCTTAGTTTTCTGAATGTTGAGCTTTAAGCCAACTTTTTCACTCTCCAATTTCACTTTCATCAAGAGGCTCTGTAGTTCTTCTTCATTTTCTGCCATAAGGGTGGTGTCATCTGCATATCTGAGGTTATTGATATTTCTCCCAGCAATCTTGATTCCAGCTTGTGCTTCATCCAGCCCAGCATTTCTCATGATGTATTCTGCATAGAAGTTAAATAAGCACGGTGACAATATACAGCCTTGACGTACTCCTTTTCCTATTTGGAACCAGTCTGTTGTTCCATGACCAGTTCTAATTCTTGCTTCCTGACCTGCATACAGGTTTCTCAAGAGTCAGGTCAGGTGGTCTGGTATTCCCATCTCTTGAAGAATTTTCCACAGTTTATTGTGATCCACACAGTCAAAGGCTTTGGCACAGTAAAGCAGAAATAGATGTTTTTCTGGAACTCTCATGCTTTTCGATGATCCAGCGGATGTTGGCAATTTGATCTCTGGTTCCTCTGCCTTTTCTAAAAGCAGCTTGAATATCTGGAAGTTCACGATTCACGTATTATTGAAGCCTGGCTTGGAGAATTTTGAGCATTACTTTGCTAGCATGTGAGATGAGTGCAATTGTGTGGTAGTTTGAGCATTCTTTGGCATTGCCTTTCTTAGGGATTGGAATGAAAACTGACTTTTTCCCAGTCCTGTGGCCACTGCTGAGTTTTCCACATTTGCTGGCATATTGAGTGCATCACTTTCACAGCATCATCTTAGAGGATTTGACATAGCTCCACTGGAATTCCATCACCTCCACTAGCTTTGTTCGTAGTGATGCTTCCTAAGACCCCCTTAACTTCACATTCCAGGATGTCTGGCTCTAGGTGAATGATCACACCATCATGACTATCTGGGTCGTGAAGATTTTTTTTTGTACAGTTTTTCTGTGTATTCTTGCCACCTCTTCTTAATATCTTCTGCTTCTGTTTGGTCCATACCATTTCTGTCCTTTATTGAGCCCATCTTTGCATGAAATGTTCCCTTGATATCTCTAATTCTCTTGAAGAGATCTCTAGTCTTTCCCATTCTATTGGTTTCCTTGATTTCTTTGCTTTGTTCACTTAGGAAGGCTTTCTTATCTCTCCTTGCTATTCTTTGGAACTCTGCATTCAAATGGGTATATCTTTCCTTTTCTCCTTTGCATTTTGCTTCTCTTCTTTTCACAGCTATGTGTAAGGCCTCCTCAGACAGCCATTTTGCTTTTTTGCATTTCTTTTTCTTGGGGATGGTCTTGATTCCTGTCTCCTGTACAATGTCATGAACCTCTGTCCATAGTACATCAGGCACTTTGTCTATCAGATCTAATCCCTTGAATCTATTTCTCACTTCCACTGTATAACATTTAGGGATTTGATTTAGGTCATACCTGAATGGTCTAGTGGTTTTCCATACTTTTTTCAATTCAAGTCTGAATTTGGCAATAAAGAGTTCATGATCTGAGCCACAGTCAGCTCCTGGTCTTGTTTTTGCTGACTGTATAGAGCTTCTCCATCTTTGGCTGCAAAGAATATAATCAATCCAATTTCAGTGTTTACCATCTGGTGATGTCCATGTGTAGAGTCTTCCCTTGTGTTTTTTTAAGAGGGTGTTTGCTATGACAGATGGTAGGCACTGGCGTGGCTGTGAGGAGATACCCTACATCCAAGGCCAAAGGAGAAGCCCCAGCAAGATGGTAGGAGGGGTGAATTCGTGTTTAGAATCAAACCCCTTTCCTGCCATAGATGCTCAGAGGGCTCAAACAAACCTTGCACACACCAGGACCCAGAGACGCCACAAAGGCTGAGACTGAACTGTGTTTGAGCATCTCCTGTGGAGCTACGGGTCGGCAGTGGTCTGCTGCAGGGACAGGGGCTCTGGGTGTGGGTATGGCATAAGTCCTCTTGGAGGAAGTCACCATTAACCCCACCATAGAGCTGCCAGAACTTACACAGGACTGGGAAATAGACTCTTGGAGGGCACAACAGAACCTTGTTCACCAGGACCCAGGAGAAAGGAACAGTGACCCCACAGGAGACTGTCCCGGACTTGCCTGTGGGTGTCCAGGAGCCTCCAGTGAAGGCGTGGGTCAGAGGTGGCCCGCTGCAGGGTTGGGGGCATGGATTGTAGCAGTATATGCATGGGATCTTTTGAGGGAGGTCACCATTCATTACCTCCACCATAGTTTGGCCCCAGGTAAATAGCAGAGAGGGAATAGCTCCACCCATCAACAGAAAATTGGATTAAAGATTTACTGAGCATGGCCCTGCCCATCAGAACAAGACCCAGGATCCCCCTCAGTCAGTATCTCCCATCAGGAAGCTTCCTTAAGCCTCTTGTCCTTCTCCATCAGAGGGCAGACAGACTGAAAACCACAATCACAAAAACTAACCAATCTGATCACATGGACCACAGCCTTGTCTAACTCAATGAAACTATGAGCTATGCCATGTAGGGCCACCCAAGACGGACGGGTCATGGTAGAGAGTTCTGACAAAACGTGGTCCACTGGAGAAGGGAATGGCAGACCACTTCAGTATTCCTGCCTTGAGAACCACATGAACAGGCAAAAAGATAGGACACTGAAAGAAGTCCCCTGGTCGGTAGGTGCCAAATATGCTACTAGAGATCAGTGGAGAAATAACTCCAGAGAGAATGAAGAGATGGAGCCAAAGCAAAAACAACACCCAGTTGTGGATGTAACTGGTGATGGAAGCAAGGTTCAATGCTGTAAAGAGCAATATTGCATAGGAACCTGGAATGTTAGGTCCATGAATCAAGGCAAATTGGAAGTGGTCAAACAGGAGATGGCAAGAGTGAACGTCGACATTCTAGGAATCAGCGAACTAAAATGGACTGGAATGGGTGAATTTAACTCAGATGACCATTATATCTACTACTGTGGGCAAGAATCCCTTAGAAGAAATGGAGTAGCCATCACAGTCAACAAGAGTACAAAATGCAGTACTTGGATGCAGTCTCAAAAATGACAGAATGATCTCTGTTCGTTTCGAAGGCACACCATTCAGTATCACAATAATCCAAGTCTATGCCCCGACCAGTAACGCTGAAGAAGCTGACATTGAACAGTTCTATGAAGACCTATAAGGCCTTCTAGAATTAACACCCAAAAAAGATGTCCTTTTCATTATAGGGGACTGGAATGCAAAAGTAGGAAGTCAAGAAACACCTGGCTGCTGCTAAGTCACTTCAGTGGTGTCCGACTCTGTGCAACCCCATAGGCGGCAGCCCACCAGGCTCCCCCATCCCTGGGATTCTCCACGCAAGAACACTGGAATGGGTTGCCATTTCCTTCTCCAATGCAGGAAAGTGAAAAGTGAAAGTGAAGTTGCTCAGTTGTGTCCGACTCTTCGCAACCCCACGGACTGCAGCCTACTAGGCTCCTCCACCCATGGGAATTTTCCAGGCAAGAGTACTAGAGTGGGGTGCCATTGCCTTCTCCAAGAAACACCTGGAATAACAGTAACAGGCAAATTTCTCCTTGGAGTATAGAATGAAGCAGGGCAAAGGCTTAATAGAGTTCTGCCAAGAGAATGCACTGCTCATAGCAAACACCCTCTTCCAACATTTGTGCTTACCATGTACTATTTAAATACACAGTTTGTTTTCCCCCTGATGCTGTAACTTAAGGGCTGGGATGATCTTTTATTTCTCTGTTGCCCAAGCCTAGCAGGGTCAGTGCTTGGCTTGAAGTGCTTGATGAATGGAGACCAATAGAGGTTATTAAAACTTCAGAAGCTTTTCATTGAAAACAGAGGCAAAGTTCAAGATAGAGGGCATATGGATAACCTTTGAATGTGGTATACTGAACACAGTGGACATTTATTGAGAATTCTATTATTCACTAGCCCTGAACTAAGGTTTTTAATTAATTATCTTATTCTATTCTCAACATGGCTGTGATGTAGGAAAGAAAAAAAGTTGAAAATGTTAGCTGGGTCTGACTCTTTGCAACCTCATGGACTGTAGCCCACCAGGCTCCTCTGTCCATGAAATTCTCCAGGCAAGAATACTGGAGTAGGTTGGCATTCCCTTCTCCAGGAGATCTTCCCGACCAAGGGATCGAACCTGGTCTCCTGCATTGCAGGCAGACTCTTTACCATCTGAGCCACCAGGGAAGCAGTTAGCATTATTAGTATCTTCATTTTATAGATGAGAAGACTGAGCCTCAGAGAGATTAAGTAACTGGCACAAGGTCACACTTGGAGACAGGATGTGAGATTGAGACAGTGACTGGAGAACCCAGACTCTACCGAGCTTCACGGGGCTTATCTAATGAGCCTAGTCCTGCAGCGGGAGCATGAAGGAACACATGTTCCCATGTGTTATCAAATGTGTGTTCATTCCACTGCCTGGTGGACCCCTTCCTGTGTGCCAGCAGTTTGGGCTATATTTCTGGGAGGGGGTTTGACTTTTGACAATCAAAAATTCTTTTTTATTTTTTTCTAAGAGGTCAGCTTTGGATTGAACATTACAAAATAGAAATATTACACCAGAGATTTAATCAAAAGACCAAACCCTATGTCATCTTCAGACTCCTCAGTCTTCTTTCTCTGCTCCCACTTTGTCCTCTGTAGGGGCAGAACCTCCTGTTGGGGCAGGGCCACCAGCCCTGTGTTGTAGATAAGAGTCTCGATGTTGACATTGGCCAGGGCCTTTGCAAACAAACCTGGCCAGAAAGGCTTGACATTCACATTGGCTGCTGCTAATGAGGGTGTTGACCATACTCTACGTGACTGGCACCTCATCCTTGCACAGGATGAGGGTTGGGTAGATGCAGGTGAGCTCAGAGATGGAGACCGTGGAGGGGCGAGTGCCAAGTGGACGACTGCCAGGTGCATTGAGCACCAGAAACGAGGGCCTCACTCCAACACTGCCTTAGCTTCCTTGGTAGGACTGAGCATTTTCACAGAAGCTGAGCAAAGAACCCAACTAAATTCTTATATGAAACACTGGTTTAAATCCTAAGTAAAAATGAACTTACTTATTCATTCTAGGGGCTTCCCTAGTGGCTCAGATGGTAAAGAACCTACCTGAAGTGCCAGAGACCTGGGTTTGATCCCTGGGTTGGAAAGATCCCCTGGAGGAGGGCATGGCAACCCACTCCAGTATTTGAGAATCCCATAGACAGAGGAGCCTGGTGGGTCGCCAAGAGTCGGACACAACCGATTGACTAAGCACATTCATTCTATGGGTACTTGGCTAGGCACTACATTAGGCAGAGAGGACGCAAAGACAAAATATCCGAAGTTAAGGAGCTGATGCCCTAGTGCTGGGATATGCAAATGAATCAGAATTCAGTAATAGAGGCATCTGCAGCAACAGGGATAGATCTAGAAACTATCATGGAAATGGCAACCCACTCCAGTATTCTCACTTGGAAAATTCTATGGACAGAGAGGAGCCTGGTGGGCTACAGTCCATGGGGCCACAAAGACTCGGACATGACTGAGCACACACATAAACATATGTACAATAGGTTGCTAACAAGGACCTACTGTATAGCACAGGGAACTTTATTCAGTATTCTGTAATAATCTATACAGGAAAAGAATCTGAAAGAGAATGAGTATATATATATCCATATCCATATATACATGACTGATTCACCTTGCTATACACACCTGAAACTAACAAAATTGTGAATCAACTATACTCCAATCAAAGTTGAAAAAAGAAAAGAATTCAGTAATAAAGAACTCAATGCCTTAACTAGGAGAGTCATGGGACTTCTGTGGTGGTGCTGTGGCTAAGACTCTGTGCTCCCAATGCAGGGGGCACGAGTTCAGTCCCTGGTTGGGGAACCTGATCCTGCACACCATAACTAATGATCTCGAACGCCGCATGGAAGATCAAAGATCCCAAATGCTGCAATGAAGATGAGAGGGCCCCGTGCCACAGTGAAGTCCGGGCACAGCCAAATCCATAAATAAATAAAAATAAATATTAAAAAAAAAAATAGGACAGTCACGATGTGGCTGGTGTGCACAACAGTATCAGGTGTCTAAACTCTGCCAGACCATCCCTGCAGGCTATTGTTTTCATCCATATTGGCCTGGGGAGGCAAATATCATCCCTTGTAAATTCCCATGAAGACAGGGAGGTTCCAAGAGATTAGCCTGAGGTGAGCACTGTGAGCTGTCCAAGCCAGGGCTGTTGCTGCTGTTCCACTCGCCAGCTGACTTGGAAGATCTGTTTGGATAAGGAAAAAAAAAAAAAAGTGTTTTCTTAGGGAAAACTTCCAGAAGCCTTAGTCATTTGGAATGAAGCAAGGATAGTTTGATCCTTGGGCTGGGAAGGTCCTAAAAAAATTGTACCCGCAAAAACCCAAAAGCACAAAAACCCTGAGACCCTCTTCGTGTATCTGATTCTGAAACAGGATAAGGACAGGGGTAGCACCTGCAAGGGGGGTCTCAGAGTGGAGGAGAAGGGGCAACTGAGGCCTAAAGACATCAAAGTAAGAGATCCCCACTGGGCTGTGGGCGAGGTCTGCAGTGGGGATTAGCAGAAAGGGGTGTGGTGACAACCCAAAGAGTGGGGAAAGGAGTAAGATTTGACAACAGAGGGACATGCAGCTACTTTTTGGTTGGAAAATGAATGACATGTTAGATGAAGAAGAAGAATGCGGAGCGTCATCTGAAACTGGAGTTTTGTTTTTGTTAAATTTAATCCAGATTGGCATATGGCTCCTGAGGCCAATAACTGGACCCAGCAAGAGGGAAGCTTTCAGATGTGGACAAAGAATGTATCCCTGCCGCTCAGAAGGTGACTGCTGTAACAAGTGTGTGTGAATTGGCACACACAGATCAAAAAGAGTGGGTTTGAGGGGGTTCTTTGTAATGGACCCCTTCTGTGATCCAGGGCACACACCTAGAACTTTCTTTGAAAAGCAGAACCCGAAGAAACCCGAGCAGCATTTGTAGAATTAAGAGTGGATTCCGTGTTACTAGGCACACATTCCTGTATTTGCAATCCTCAGCAAAGGCACAGAATAGTTGCATTGAGGAATGGAGCTGCCCTCGATGTTGGGTTCTAAATCCTCATAGGTCAGCAAGTTGCTAATCCAAGGAGGGCCACTAATATCCCTTCCCTGTGAGGTTATGATCCAGGACTGCAGGAACAGACCCTCAGAACAAGAGTAACCCTTTATTATTCAAAAAAAAGGCCGGGGTTGGGGGGTGCATTCATTGGTTTGGTTGTGGTTTAAGCCTCAAATTTCCCTTCCAATTAGTAGTTGAGATTTTTTTTTTTGGAAGTTTGTGGGGGTTAGGTTGGGGTTCCAACCCCCCCGAATGGCAGTCTGATCTAAGCCATAAGCCATAATAATCACACAGCTTTTTTTCATCACAATTTTGCAAGCAAATTTTATTTTTAAAATTTTTATTGGAGTATAGTTGACTTAGTAAACACACATCATGACAGTTGGTTTCCCCTCCAGGCTGGGCCTTAAACGTGTGAGAAAGTAATTCTTTTCTGTTGTAGCCTTGAGTGAAAGTACTTTCATGTCACTTTTCCTTGCTTTTTGGTTTAGCGTTGACCAAAAAAGTGCTAGCCTAGCAAGCCGGGCTTCTAAACCCTGTGTGTCCCATTGTTTGGCACACACCCCATCCTCTAAGTGCTCCCTGGCTGGTGTGGCTGCTTTCTCTCCACAGATGCATAAATAAGCCTGGTAGCTCACCCACTATGCCCCCACTCTGAGGACTTTTAGAATTGAAAACAATTGCAGTTTCCAGTTGAAATTCTGCCATCCCTAAATTTCATGAAAGCAATCTTTTCACCTCCTGCTACCTTCTCAAAAACAGGTAAGTGAAAGCATGAGAATTCACCAAAAATCAAGTCTGAATGACAGCGTCGTCAAATTTCTGAAAATTTCTTTCTTTCCTTTCTGAGTACCTGACTCCCTCTGGGGCCTGAGTCCCTGGGGCCATCAAACTAGCTGGATCTTAAAGTAGTTTGACCAGAGCTGTTTGTTTCCATCAGAAGGAGGGGCTTGACCAGAGGAAAAGACAGATTTTGAAAATCTCCATAGTCCTTTGGGAACTGAGTTGGCATTTAGCTGACTGATCTAGAGTCTCTTCCTCTGTAGAGTCAGGAGATTTCTCCAAGTACGTGTGGGATTCTGCCACCCCTGAGCTCACAGGCCAGGCTCCCTGGGAAGTAGTGGGGGCACCACCCCAAGTGCGCTCTGATGGTCTCACTCATCTGTTTGATAGCTTTGTTATTTCCTTTCTTAAAGGATCAGAGACGAGAGTAATCATGTATTAGGATAGTTCAGTTCAGTCGCTCAGTTGTGTCCAACTCTTTGTGACCCCATGGACTGCAGCACACCAGGCTTCCCTGTCCATCACCAACTCCTGGAGCCTGCTCAAACTCATGTCCATTGAGTTGGTGATGCCCTCCAACCATCTCATCCTCTGTGGTCCCCTTCACCTCCTGCCTTTAATCTTTCCCAGCATCAGGGTCTTTTCCAGTGAGTCTGTTCTTCACATCAGGTGGCCAAAGTATTGGAGCTCCAGCTTCAGCATCAATCCTTTCAATGAATATTCAGGACTGATTTCCTTTAGGATGGACTGGTTGGATCTCCTTGCAGTCCAAGGGACTCTCAAGAGTCTTCTTCAACACCACAGTTCAAAAGCATCCATTCTTCAGTGCTCAGCTTTCTTTATGGTTCAACTCTCACATCCATACAAGATACTGGAAAAATCATAGCGTTGACTAGACAGACCTTTGTCGGATTAGGATAGTCACTGTCTTATTTCCATTTAGCATCATTATCTCTTTTTAAATCACTTGATTACAGTCCCTAATCTTATTTGCATTTACAGGAGAAGGAAACTGAGAATCAAAGAAGTTAAGTAACTTGCTTCAGGTTGGGTTGGCCAGCTTGATCTCCCACAACCCGGATGTTATTGAGCTTACTCCCAGTCCAAGCCCTTGCCAGCACAGGTGGACACCTCCCTTCAGTTACTAACTTCTCTCTGAAGAATCTCTGTTTGTTCCCACTTGAAGCAAAGGTGTTGGGGTATAGTGCCATCCAGTTTGGAATCCTAGAGTTTCTGAATGTTCCACCACAGAGGGCTGAAACCCATCCATGCCCCAATCCCCTCCCCAAATTCCAGGGAGAAACAGCTAACAATATCACCAGCTGTCTCTGCTACCAACTCAGGCCCATGGTTGCCCTTCTAGGGGAAAAGTGACATTGCTCCAGACGCATTTGGATCTGGCCGGCCCGTAAAAGTTTGCTGAGAAAACTAACTATGTAAGCAAGCGTGTAGGAAGAACCTTAATCCTCTTCACAGAATTACATGGTAAGAAGCCAAACTGTTTCTAAGGATATAAGGGCCATAAGCATACATGCTCCCAGAGAATCCTAACTCGGGGGCTGACAGTACTGATGGGGCTCCTGCCACGTGCCAGGCACTGGACCAGTCTGTTCATGCACTATTAATCTTTATGTTGGTTGTTGCTGTGTTGATCAGTCGCTCAGTTGTATCCAACTCTTTGTGACCCCATGTACTGTAGCATGTCAGGCTTCCCTGTCCTTCACCATCTTCCAGAGCTTGCTCAAACTCATGTCCATTGAGTAGGTGATGCCATCCAACCATCTCATCTTCTGTCGTCCCCTTCTCCTCCTGCCCTCAATTTTTCCCAGCATCAGGGTCTTTTCCAATGAGTCAGCTCTTCACATCAGGTGGTCAAAGCTTGGAGCTTCAGCCTCAGCCTCAGTCCTTCCAATGAATACTCGGGACTGATTTCCTTTAGGATGGACTGGTTTGATTTATTTGCTGTTCAAAGGACTCTCAAGAGTCTTGTCCAACACCACAGTTCAAAAGCATCAGTTCTTTGGTGCTCAGCCTTCTTTATGGTCCAGCTCTCACATCCACATATGACTACTAGAAAATCCATAGCTTTGACTAGGTGAACCTTTGTTGGCAAAGTAATGTCTCTGCTTTTTAATATCCTGTCTAGATTGGTCATAGCTTTTCTTCCAAGGAGTAAGCGGCTTTTAATTTCATGGCTGCAGTCACTATCTGCAGTGATTTTGGAGCCCAAGAAAATAAAGTCTCTCACTGTTTACATTGTTTCCCCATTTATTTGCCATGAACTTATGGGATTGGATGCCATCATCTTAGTTTTTGAATGCTGAGTTTTAAGCCAACTTTTTCACTCTCCCCTTTCACCTTCATCAAGAGGCTCTTTAATTCTACTTCATTTTGTGCCATAAGGGTGGTGCTGCATATCTGCATATCTGAGGTTACTGATATTTCTCCTGGCATTCTTGATTCAAGCTTGTGCTTCATTCAGCCCAGCATTTTACATGATGTACTCTGCATAGAAGTTAAATAAGCAGGGTGACAATATACAGCCTTGACATACTCCTTTACCAATTTGGAACCAGTCTGTTTTTCCTTGTCTGGTTCTAACTGTTGCTTCTTGACTTGCATACTGGTTTCTCAGGAGGCAGGTAAGGTGGTCTGGTATTCCCATCTCTTGAAGAATTTTCCACAGTTTGTTGTGATCCACACAGTCAAAGGCTTTGGCATGGTCAATAAAGCAGAAGTAGATGTTTTTCTGGAATTCTCTTGCTTTTTCTATGCTCCAACAGATGTTGGCAATTTGATCTCTGGTTCCTCTGCCTTTTCTAAATCCAGTTTGTACATCCGGAAGTTCTTGGTTCACATACTGTTGAAGACTAGCTTGAAGGATTTTGAGCATTACTTTGCTAGTGTGTGAGATGAGTGCAATTGTGCGGTAGTTTGAGCATTCTTTGGCATTGCCTTTCTTTGGGACTGGAATGAATATTGACCTTTTCCAGTCTTGTGGCCACTGCTGAATTTTCCAAATTTGCTGGCATATTGAGTGCAGTACTTTAACAGCATCATCTTTTAAGATTTGAAATAGCTCAGCTGGAATTACATCACCTCCACTAGCTTTAGTGATATTTCCTAAGGCCCACTTGACATCGCAGTCCAGGATGTCTGCCTCTAGGTGAGTGATCACACCATCGTGGTTATCTGGGTCATTAAGATCTCTTTTGTATAGTTCTTCTGTGTATTCTTGCCACCGCTTCTTAATATTTTCTGCTTTACGCTGGCATCAGTCTCATTTCTCAGTCAAGAAATGAATGAATAGGAAAGAATAAGTAACTTGTCTAAAGCCACAGTCAGCCTGAATCCAGTGTCTAAATTGAAAGTCCATGACTTCTGGGATTTCCCTGATGGTTCAGTGGTTAAGGCCCAGAAACTGGGAATTTGATCCCTGATCAAGGAAGTTCCCACATGCCAATCAGCATGGCCAAAAAATGAAAATTAAAAATCAAAGTTCATGACTTTTGCATTTGGACTTTACAGTGAACATTACTGGTGAATTCAGAGCCCTGTCCTAATTAGTGTAACGTGTGAAGTTTTTTTTTTTTTTAAAGATATTATCAATTTCGACCCTCCCAGGAATTTGGGCAGCAGGCTCAGTGACAGGGTGCCATGAGGAAGGTGGGGAAGGCTTGGCCTGTAAACTGCTCAAGCTATTTCAACATGTCCTAGGTCACAGGGTACTTAAGCAAAAGTCAGAACAGGAGCCTGTGGCCTGGAGCTCACACATAACCACACATTTTTAAGAGCTTTCTCAGCAGTTATGATTTTCTAAATAATCAGTCCTACAAAGCTCAGATTAGATGCTCCAGCAAAAGCAGGCAAAACCTGGGCCTGATTTGCCAACAAGAAAGGAAGGTGGACAGCTGGGTGCTGTGAGCTCCTTAAAATGGTGACTCCTTTTCCTGACAGGAGGACAATTGTCAGCTACTTAATAAGCCTCAGCTGTAAACCCTAGTTGCCAGGGCCCAGGACAGAGCACGGGCCTGTGAGGGGGAAATCTGGAAAGGGATCTTGACTGGGTCACCAATGTTCTGTGGCTTTTGGAGGAAAGTCACAGCAGTGAGGAAGAAAACAGGACCTTCATGTGCCTGGAGTCAGTTCACTAACCTCTCAGAGCTGGTTTCTTTATCTTTCTATCTACCTCTTGGGCTGTTGGGCTGGATTGTGGAGATTAAATATGTAAGGCACTGTCACTAGGAATGATGACTACTGGAACATCAAGGTGCTGGAATGGGCCACCTGGAACAGTGCCAGAAACCAAAAAAGTTCCAACCCAGAGCAATTAAGAACCGCTGCCTAAACTATGGTCTGATATCTGGGCTTTTTCAGGAATTAAAAAAAATATATTTATTTTTATTTATTTGGCCGTGCTGGGTCTTAGTTGCAGCACATGGAATCTTTTAGTTGGGGTACGTAGGATCTAGTTCTCTGACCAGGGATGGAACCTGGGCCCCCTGAATGGGGAGCGTGGAGTCTTAGCCACTCAATCACCAGGGAGGTCCCGAGAATTTTTAGAAAAATATTTTTTATTTGTTTATCTTTTGGTTGCACCGGGTCCTTGTTGCTATGGGCAGGCTTTCTCTAGTTGTGGCGAGCAGGGGCCACTCACAGTTGTAGTGTGTGGGTTTCTCACTGCGGCGGCTTCTCTTGTTGCGGAGCACGGGCTCTAGGGTGTGCTGGCTTCAGTACTTGGGGCACGTGGGCTCAGTAGTCATGGCTTCCAAGCTCCAGAGCACAGCCTCAGTAGTCGTGGCACACAGGCTAAGTTGCTCCGTGGCATCTCCGTGGGATCTTCCCGGACCAGGGATTGAACTTGTGCCCTGCATTGGCAGGTGGATTCCTATCCACTGTACCACCAGGGAAGTCCTAGGATTTTTTTTTTTAATTGTGGTAAAATACACATAACAAAATTTACCCATATTAATCAGTCTTTTTTTTTGATAGGTAAGAGGTGGATTTACTTAGAGAGACATACACTCCACAGAGTGTGAGCCATCTCAGAAGGCGAGAGGCCCCCAAATTAACCATCCTTAAATATTATTAAGTACATTCACATCACTGTGAGCCTCTTAATGAGGGTGAAAGAAGAGAGTGGAAAGAGTGGCTTAAAATTCAGTATTATAAAACCTAAGATCATGACATCCAGCCCCATTACTTCATGGCAAATAGAAAGAGAAAAGGTGGAAGCTGTACAGACTTCCTCTTCTTGGTCTCTAAAATCACCACGATGGTGACTGCAGCCATGAAATTAGAAGATGATCGCTTCTTGGAACAAAAGGTATGACAAACCTAAACAGGACTTTGCAGACGAAGGCCTGTGTAGTCAAGGCTACAGTCTTTTCAGTAGTCATGTATCGATGTGAAAGCTGGACCATAAAGAAGGCAGAGTGCTGAAAAACTGATGCTTTTGAACTGTGGTGTTGGAGACTCTTGAGAGTCCCTTGGACAGCAAGGCGATCAAATCAGCTAATCCTAAAGGAAATCAACCCTGAATATTCATTGGAAGGACTGATGCTGAAGCTGAAGCTCCAATATTTTGGCCACCTGATGCGAACAGCCCACTCATTGGGAAAGACTCTGATGCTGGGAAAGATTGAAGGCACAAGGAGAAGAGGGTGACAGATTAGATGGTTGGATGGCATCACGGATTCAGTGGACATGAACTTGGGCAAACTCTGAGAGATGGTAAGGAATAGGGAGACCTGGCAAGGTGCGGTCTATGAGGTCAGAAAGAGTCAGACGTGACTTGAAGACTGAAGAAAAACAACAACATTCACAACGCTGTATAACCAGTCTCCAGAACTGTTTCACCTTACAAAACTGAAAGTCTATACCCACAGAACAAGTCTCCCTCCCTCAGCCACTAGCATCTGTCATTCTACTTTCTGTCTCTGAGTTTGACTTGAGTGGTTTGTTTTTTTTTCCAGCAAAACCTTTCACTGTGCATGTCAATCCACATGACAAGCACTCCGTGGCAGGCCTGTTTCACAGTAGAGTAACAAAGACAGGTATTCATTAGAGGGGGAGCCACACCCACCCCAGCCTCAGGTCGAGGCAGCTCTCCATACACTGACTCACTCCCCTTTGCTGGAGAGACTTGCCCCCAGGAAGGGGCATCTCAGCTCCAGGGCTGCAGTTGGGCAAGCACAGTCGTATCTCCATCATTAGCCAGAACAGCACAGTTGAGGTGGCATCCTGGTGATTCAGGTATCTCCACACTTAGTGTGGCTCATGGGGAGATGATTTGGTTTCAAATGACCTGATTTGCATAAATACTTGCAAATGGGCACATGGAATTGGGTTTTCAAAGCTCTGCTTCTGGTGAGTGTGTGCACTTGTGGACGTTCAGGTTGGATTGGGGGGGTGGTGGGTAGGGAAGGAGGCAGGGCCTCTCCCCACAGGGCCCTTGCCCCACCACCCACACAACTCAAATACGTACATACGCACACAGACACACACACAGGATCTCCAGGCTTCTGCTGCCTCTCCTGTGCCTGTGTCGCAGCCACATAGCAGGCTTCTTTCTGTTGCCTGGGCACCTGGGCCCATTCTCCTGGGGCCTCCATGGGCACCCCCCCCCCTACTATCTGAAACACCTGGCCACATTTCTGCATGGCCAATGTCCTTTCAACACCCAGGTCCCACCGCAGATGCCATTTCTCTAAAGAAGCCTTTCCTTACCAACAGCCTGCTTTGCGTTTCACCAAAAACTGATCCAGAGACAAGAATCTGGTGCAAGCCACTTCTTTGGAACGTGGTGCCAGGAGCACAATGAGGCAATGGAGAAGTGAGTCAGAAAAGTCTCGCCGCGGTGCCTCCTGAGACTGGACGGGTTGCACCTGAGAACAGTCCCCCAGTGTCATGGGGTGTCTGCCTTAGAGTAAGCCATGAAGCCCTCGACTTCTGCATCTGCACTCACAATAAAAGATTCTTTAAAAAGTCCCTCTGAGGGAGGAGGAGGCTGAGGGGTATGTTCACCAACTCCTGACCCTCTTTGCTTGATGGTTTCTCCTGGGGCCACTTCTAGGCTGCTGAGGGTGGAGACAGAGGAAGCCCTTGAGAAACCCAGGGAGGGCTTCTGCAAAAGAGGGACTGGGACCTCCAAGGAGGGTGGAGAAGACAGGAGGGGCAGTGATGGGTCTGCCGTGTCCCCTCCACCCCAGGGATGGTGCGTCCCCTCCCGTCACACCATTGCTCACCTGCATCCCACGGGGACAGCTGCTGCCACGCTGAAGAAGCTATGCCTCAGAGCCCCTCGCTGGCACAAGGCCCTATAAGCCCTGGGAAGAGCCCTAGCCTTGTGCTGGGGTTGAATTTTGTCCCCCACAGAAGACATGCTGAAGGCTGCCTATTTCAGAACGGGATCTTATGGGATGTAGGGTCACTGGACGTGATTAGTTAAAATGAGTTGATGCTGGTGGAGGTGGGGTGGGTATGCACAATTAAAAAGGGAGTTTGGGCTTTCCTGTACACCCTACTATGTATAAAATAGATAGCCAACAAGGACCTACTGTATAGTTCAGGGAAATGTGCTCAATATTCTATAATACCCTAAATGGGAAAAGAATTTGAAAAAGAATAGATACATGCATATGTATAACAGAATCACTTTGCTGTACAGTTGAAACTAACACAACATTAATTAACTATACTCCAATATAATATTAAAAACAAAAGGCAAAGTCATGCTCCTAATCCAACAAGACTTAGAGGAAGATGTCAGTGCAGGAACAACGCCATGGGAAGGTGGAGGATGGAGTGGTGTGTCATCTACAAGCCAAGGATGGGCCACGGAGGGCTAGAACAGACCTGCCCTCAGAGTCCTCAGAAGGAACCAACCCTACTTTGGATTTCTAGCCTCCAGAACTGAGATAATTATTGTTGAAGCCTCCAGTTTGTGATACTTCATCATGACAGCCCTGGAAAATTAATAGCTCATGTATTCTTTTTCTAAAAGATGGCCCTCAGATAAGCTTCCGCCTCCACAAAACTGGGATCTGGGGCTTCCCTGGTGGCCCAGTAGTTAAGAATCTGCCTTGCAATACAAGGGACACCGGGTCGATCCCTGGTCCCGGAAGATCCCACATGCCGAGGACCAACCAAGGCCGGGAGCCACAACGACTGAACCCATGTGCCTCAACTCCTCAACTCCAGACATCCTAGAAGCCATGCTCTGCAACAAGAGAAGCCGCTGCATTGAGAAGCCCGTGGACCACAGCAAAGAGTAGCCCCCTCACCATAACTAGACAAAGCCCTCGTTCAGCAATGGAGACCCACCACAGCCCGTAAATAAATATATCTTTAAAAAAAAATCCAAAACAATCCACAATTGGGATCTGCCCCCGCCCATTCCCAACTTATTTCCTTCCAGGTACGCATTGCTACCACAGGTGTCCCATCCAGATATGTGCTTGCTTCAGTTATGAACCATCACGTGGGCTCTGGGAGAGAAAGGGCCGTATTTGCCACCACATCCCCAACTCTCTAACAGAGCCTGGCAGGGCTCACTAAACTTTCCTTGAACAATAAGTATGTAAATTGACTGGTTGGACCTATTCTCTCTTATTTTTAACTGGCTTTCAAGGACATTTGGGATACATGGAGCATGGTACTGTTACCGAACCAAATTCAGGACCACTCACCCAAAAAAGCCGATTTACGGACACCAGGCTGTGGGGAAGGAAAAGTGCAGCATTTATTGCAGGCGGCAAGCAAGAAGTCCAGGTGGCGAGTGCTCAAAGGGAATGAACTCCTCGAAGGCTTGCAGGGAAAGGTTTTTTTTTTTTTTAAGGGAAAGGTTTATAAAGAGGGTGAGGGAGGGGAGTTGTGGGGTGTGTGGTCAGTTTGTGGATATTCTTCTGATTCTGGATGACTTTTTATAACTCTCTGTAATTTTTTTTACAAATTCCTTTAGCAACAAAAAGATATATGAACAAAGCTATCCACAGGTGTATTAAATGGCTCTCCCATACCTAAGTTGGTCATTCTATCTAGGCTCCTCACAAACAACCTTTTTTTGTGCCAACCCGCAGGCAGTATTTAAGACTACTTAAGTCCTCTCTCCTTTCCTAAGTCACCATTTTTTGCCTTGTGACTACACTCGGCGTTATTTAAACCCTAGACCTTTGAACTTTCTATAATTGTGCTTTGTTTCCCTAAAGAAAGGGATTTTCTTTATGGATAAGACTTGGCCGACTCTGCCTCTAGCCGTGGGTGATTTCCTTCATCTGCAAACTGAGGATAATAGACACACCATCCTCCCAGGGCTACAGGGAGAAGTGAAAGAGCTAAAATCTGGGAAGGCAGCCAGCTCACTGCCCCTCAGCCTCAAGGTAATGACCCTTGAGGCCACAGGAATCCAGGTGTGACAGCTCTGCACTTCTCCTTCCCTGCAGAGGTTAGGGGTCATTGATGCCACAGATGGAGCTTGAGACAGCCGCAATGCAGTCATGCCCTACCCTGGAGAGTGAGGAGGACAGAGACAAGACCAGACCACCAGCCTGGCCTGTTAGGAGGCTAGAAAGTATCTGAGGAGCCGCACATCCAGCAGGAAGAGGCTGCCCAGGGGTACTATGTTGTGTGTAGGTCTAATGAAGATGTAGGTAGAAAGTGAAGGCACAGTGGCCCAGTGGGGAGTAAATGCCTTCGACTGATGGAAGTTTAGGTTCCGAGGCCTCATGGGGAAGAATAAGGAGCTCCTGACGAATGGCAGTGTGGTCCAGCACCCTTAACCCCAAAGGCTGCCTGCCTCTCTCTTGCTTCCTGTTCCCACTCATCTACGTAAAACAACCATTGACCCACAGACCCACAAACTTGGCTCTGCCCCTTCCCTCCTTTTTCTTAGCAGCACTTACCTCTCGTTCTATTTGCTGTGCCTGTGCCTAAGCATACATGTACTTGGTACTCTACACATGGACATCACCAGATGATCAACACCAAAATCAGACTGAGTATATTCTTTGCAGCCAAAGATGGAGAAGCTCTATACAGTCAGCAAAATCAAGACCAGGAGCTGACTGTGGCTCAGATCACGAACTCCTATTGTAAAATTCAGACTTAAATTGAAAAAGTACAGAAAATCACTAGGCCATTCAGGTATGACCTAAATAAAATCCCTTATGATTATATAGTGAAAGTAACAAATAGAGTCAAGGGATTAGATCTGATAGATAGCGTACCTGAAGAATTATGAACAGAAGTTCATAATACTATACAGGAGGTGGTGATCAAAACCATCCCCAAGGAAAAGAAATGCAAAAAGGCAAAATGGTTGCTTGAGGAGGCCATAGCTGAGAAAAGAAAAGAAGGGTAAGGCAAAGGAGCAAAGGAAAGATAAACCATTTCAATGCAGAGTTCCAAAGAATAGCAAGGAGAGATAAGAAAGCCTTCCTCTGTGATCAATGCAAAGAAAGATGAAAACAATAGAATGGGAGAGACTAGAGATCTCTTCAAGAAAATTAGAGATACCAAGGGAACATTTCATGCAAAGATGGGCATAATAAAGGACAGAAACAGTATGGACCTAACAGAAGCAGAAGATATTAAGAAGAGGTGGCAAGAATACACAAAAGAACTATACAAAATTGATCTTTATGACCCAGATAACCACGATGGTGTGGTCACTCACCTAGAGCTGGACATCCTGGAGTGCGAAGTCAAGTGCGCTTAGGAAGCATCACTATGAGCAAAGCTAGTGGAGGTGATGGAATTCCAGTTGAGCTATTTCAAATCCTAAAAGATGATGCTGTGAAAGTGCTGCACTCAACATGCCAGCAAATTTGGAAAACTCAGCAGTGGCCACAGGACTGGAAAAGGTCAGTTTTCATTCCAATCCCAAAGAAAGGCAATGCCAAAGAATGCTCAAACTACTGCACAACTGCACTCATTTCACACACTAGCAAAGTAATGCTCAAAATCCTTCAAGCTAGTCTTCAACAGTATGTGACCAAGAACTTCCAGATGTTCAAGCTGGATTTAGAAAAGGCAGAGGAACCAGAGATCAAATTGCCAACATCTGTTGGTTGGATCATAGAAAAAGCAAGAGAATTCCATAAAACATCTACTTCTCTTCATTGACTATGCTATAAAGCCTTTGACTGTGTGGGTGGATCACAACAAACTGTGGAAAATTCTTAAAGAGATGGAAATACCAGATCACTTAACCTGCCTCCTGAGAAACATCTATTCAGGTCAAGAAGCAACAGTTAGAATTGGACATAGAACAAAGGACTGGTTCCAAATTGGGAAAGGAGTATGTCAAGGCTGTATATTGTCACCCTGCTTGTTTAACTTCTATGCAGAGTACATCATGCGAAATGCCAGGGTGGATGAACCACAAGCCAGAATCAAGATTGCTGGGAGAAATACCAATAACCTCAGATATGCAGATGGCACCACCCTTATGGCACTAAGTGAAGAGGAGTTAAAGAGCCTCTTGATGAAGGTGAAAGAGAAGAGTGAAAAAGTTGGCTTAAACTCAACATTCAAAAAACTAAGAGCATGGCATCCCGTCCCGTCACTTCATGGTGAACAGATGGGAAACAACAGTGACAGATTTCATTTTCTTGGGGTCCAAAATCACTGTGGACAGTGACTGCAGCTATGAAATGAAAAGACGCTTGCTTCTTGGAAGATAAGCTATGACAGATAGCATATTAAAAAGCAGAGACATTACTTTACCAACAAAGGTCCATATAGTCCAAGCTACTGTTTTTCCAGTAGTCATCTAGGGATGTGAGAGTTTTTTCCAGTAGTCATCTATGGATGTGGGACTATACAGAAGGCTGAGCACTGAAGAATTGATGCTTTTGAACTGTGGTGTTGGAGAAGACTCTTGAGAGTCCCTTGGACTGCAAGGAGATCAAACCAGTCCATCCTAAAGGAAATCAGTCCTGAATATTCATTGGAAGGACTAATGTTGAAGCTGAAACTCCAATACTTTGGCCACCTGATGTAAAGAGCTGACTCATTGCAAAAGACCCTGCTGCTGGGAAAGATTGAAGGCAGGAGGAGAAGGGGTCGACGGAGGATGGGATGGTTGGATGACATCACTGACTCAACGGACATGAGTCTGAGCAAGCTCCGGGAGATGGTGAAGGACAGGGAAGCCTGGGGTACTGCAGTCCAAGGGATCGCAGAGTCAGACACGACTGAGTGACTGAACAACACCTGGACTTATCAACTGCCTTTTTACCTCCCCACACCTCTCAGAGGAATGACTTGGGTTTTGCTCCAGGTTGAGCTGTACTGTCCACAACTAGCAGCAAACCTGCTCTCGGTCGTCAGTCAAGAAATATTTGTTGAACAAATTAATGAAATCTCTCCTCCCACTTACGTGACTGCCTTTCAGTTTCTGATTTCAAGTTACGAGTGGACTATGGACTGCAAACTACTATAGCTACTGTGCCCTGATGCCAATGAAAATTCAATCATTAGATTCACCTTAAATGAACTTGAGTTTCATCTAGCAACAGAAACCTTACGGGTTCCCGAATGCAAACAAATTTAGGATTCTTCAAGATTTGAGACCTCATGTAAATCTGAAAGTCTTCCCCCTTTTCCAGCTTTGCCACATGCTGAGCAGCAGGAAAGAGGGCTCCTAATCTGTCCCTCAGCCCCTTTGCTGCCAATCACGCTGCTCCCTGCCCAGCACACCCTCTTGATCTGAAACGCCTCTCCTGCTCTCTTGCACTGTAAGAGAGGAACACGTGAACTTCCACTGGGGCAAATTTTGTCATGTGTCAGCTCACCCCACAGCTAGCTGCAAGGATTAGGCTAAAGGTGAAAGAAAGAAACAGGAGGTGGAAACTGTGGCACCAAAGCCATCCCTGGGTTGGTAACTCTCCAGACTTCACCTTGAGAAGGAGGGTGGCGAGCACGTCTGGATGGCACATATTTGCTCACCAAGGCCGGCTTGTTTGCTTGGTCAAGGTCAGCAGAAAGCCAAGGTTGGCAGAACCCACTTTCGCTTTCTCTTTTGTTTTCAACATGACTGAGGCTTTACCTGGTCATGTGTTGATGTTGTTTAGTTGCTCAGTCATGTCTAACTTTTGTAACCTTATGGACTGTGGCCCGCCAGGCTCCTCTGTCCATAGGACTTTCCAAGCAATAATACTGGAGTGGGTTGCCATCTCCTTCTCGAGGGGATCTTCCTGACCCAGGGATTGAACCTGTGTCTCCTGCATTGGTAGGCGAGTTCTTTACCTCTGAGCCACCAGGGAAGCATACAATATAGAAGCAGTCAATAATATTACAAAAATTTTGTATGGTGATAGATGCTGGCTAGACATTGTGGTGACTAATTCATAATGAATATAAATGTTAATGTACTATATTCTATACCTGAAACTAATATATTATTGTATGTCAACTATATTCCAAGTGAAAAAAAAAATCACCTAGGGAGATCCAAGTTGCAGCTCCCCAAGCCCCACCCAGGGACTCTGACTCAGTAGGACTGCAGTGAGGCCCAGGTTGCATTTTTTAAAAAACATTTATTGAAGTAAAGTTGACTCACAAAGTTGTGTTAATGTCTGTTGTATTACAAAGTGATTCAGTTATATATATTCTTTTTTGTATTCTTCTCCATTGTGGTCTGTCACAGGATACTGAATGTGGTTGCCTGTGCAATACAGTCGGACCTTGTTGGGTATCCATCCTACATATAATAGTTTGTATCTGCTGGTCCCAAACTTTCAGTCCTTCCCTCCCCTCCACCTTGGCAACCACAACTCTGTGCTCTACGTGTGTGAGCTGATTTCTGTTTCATAGATATGTCCATCTATGTTGTATGTTGGATACCACATGTAAGTGACAGCATGTTTGTCTCTTTCTTTCTGACTTACTTCACTTAGTATGATAATTTCTAGGCCCATCTGTGTGGCTGCGAGTGGCATTTCATCCTTTCTGATCGCTGAGTACTATTCCACTGTGTACATGTACCACATCTTCTTTGTCCATTCATCTGTCAATGCACATTTAGGTTGCTTCCACGGCTGGGCCATTGTAAATAGGGTTGCTATGAACATTAGGGTGCATGTATCTTTTCAAATCACAGTTTTGTCTGGATATACGCCTAGGAGTGGGACTGCAAGATCATACGGCAACTCCATTGTTAGTTTCTTGAGGAACCTCCATTCTGTTTGCCATAGTGGTTGTACCCTTTATATTTCCAGCAACATAAGAGGGGTCCCCTTTCTTCACATTCTCTGCAGCATTTATTATTTGTAGATTTTTTTCTGATGTAGACTATTTTTAAAGAGAATTGTATTTTATTTGTTACCATATTGTTCCCGCTTTGTATTCTTTCTGGCCAAGATGCACCTGTGATCCTAACTCCCTGACCAGGGATCAAATCCTCCAATGGAAGCTGAAGTCTTAACCACTGACGGCCAGGGCCCTGTAGATTTTTTAATGATGGCCACCGTGTCTGGTGTGAGGTGTTACATCATTGTAGTTTGATTTGCACCTAATAATTACCGATGAGCATCTTTTCATGTGCCTATTGGCCAGCTGTATGTCTTCTTTGGAGAAGTGTCTGTTTAGGTCTTCCGCCCATTTTTTGGTTAGATCGTTTGGGGGTTTTTTGTTGTTGTTTTGAATTGTATGAGTTGCTTGTATATTTTGGAAATTAAGTTCCTTATCCGTGGCATCATTTGTAAATATTTTCTCCCAATCTGTAGGCTTTTATTTTAGTGGTTTCCTTTGCTGTGCAACAGCTTATAAGTTTGATAGGTCCCATTTGTTTATTTTTGCTTTTATTTGTATTGACTTGGGAGACAGGCAGATAAGGTATTTTTTAAAAGCCTCAGTTGATTTTTCTGTCATCCAGAACTGAGAAACACCGACAGAGGATTCAAAGGCCTCTTGTAGCATGACAATTCAATAGTCTTGAGAAGGAGGCTGTAAGTAAACTGGAGGTACTGATCTGCAAGATAAAACTCAAATGGTAATGCTGCTAGATGACCTGAGATCCCTGGATGTGGAGAAATGACCATTGTTCTCCAGAGTTCAATGGGATTTGAAAAGCACAATGCAAACAATGGTTTCCGATGATGCCTAAGGAGGGACTTGAGCATCGTCTAATGTCCCCAGACTTCAACATTTGTCCATTTTCTTACACCTTTTACTCCCAAGGCTGGAGAGTAAGATAGCAGTAAGTTTCTCTGCCTACAGCCTGTTGTTGTCACCCAGTCCTGTCCGACTCTTTGCGACCCCATGGACTGCAGCGCGCCAGGCCTCCCTGTCCCTCACCATCTCCCAAAGTTTGCCCACGTTCATGTACATTGCGTCAATGATGCCACCCAGCCATCTCATCCTCTGATGCCCTCTTCTCCTTCTGCCCTCAATCGTTCCCAGCATCAGGGACTTTTCCAATGACTTTTCTGCCTCCAGCCTACCCATTTAAAAATCACTATTTAAAATACACACAGGCAGTATCTCCCTGGTGGTCCAGTGGTTAAGTCTACAAAGCTTCCACTGCAGGCAGTGTGGGATCAACTCCTGGTCCGCAGGTTCCAGCTCTGATTGGGGAATTAAGATCCTGCATGGCACGTGGCACAGCCAAAAATAAATGTATGTATGCATTATATAAAACTAACACGTGGCATTTATGTATGTATATGAATTAAATGATAGGCTGTCTCAGACTTCCTTCACAATTATTCAGGGTGGGGATAGCAAGGGAAAGAACAGATGAAAAGATTAAGCATGAGGTGATCACTGGTGAAGCTGGGTGATGAGGCACATGGGAATCATTCTATTTAGTTGAACCATGTGGCATTGGTAAATTTGATCCTTTTAACTTATAAAAATGACCATTTCATTTGGTATAACTTAATGATTTTTTTATACATGTATTTGAATATTTCCATGGTGAACAGTGAAATCACACACTCAGCTATATCCTCATTCCTCTCGTTTTTACCTTTGTGCTTACATTTTGCAGTTTAGAGCTTGACCAATAGTTAACTCCTGAAAAGGACCCTGCTGCTGCTGCTAAGTCACTTCAGTCGTGTTTGACTCTGTGCGACCCCATACACAGCAGCCCACCAGGCTCCCCTGTCTCTAGGATTCTCCAAGCAAGAACACTGGAGTGGGTTGCCATTTCCCTCTCCAATGCATGAAAGTGAAAAGTGAAAGTGAAGTCGCTCAGTCGTGTCTGACTCCTAGCGACCCCATGGACTGCAGCCTACCAGGCTCCTCCATCCATGGGGTTTTCCAGGCCAGAGTACTGGAGTGGGGTGCCATTGCCTTCTCCAAAAAGGACCCTATACAGTCACTATACAGACAGAGTATCTGAAGAACTATGGATGGAGGTTCGTACCATTGTACAGGAGGTGGTGACTAAAACCATCCCCAAGAAAAAGAAATGCAAGAAGGCAAAGTGGTTGCCTGAGGAGGCCCTAAAAATAGCTGAGAAAAGAAGAGAAGAGAGGCAAAGGAGGAAGGGAAAGATATACCCATCTGAATGCAGAGTTCCAGAGAATAGCAAGAAGAGATCCTCTTAACTGAACAATGCAAAGAAACAGAGGAAAACAACAAACTGGGAAAGACTAGAGATCTCTTCAAGAAAATCAGAGATACCAAGGGTATATTTCACGCAAAGATCGGCACAATAAAGGACAGAAACAGCAAGGACCTAACAGAAGCAGAAGAGATTAAGAAAGGTGGCAAGAATACACAGAACTGTACAAAAAAGTCCTTTAATGACCCAGATAACCATGATGGTGTGGTCACTCACCTAGAACCAAATATTCTGGAGTGAGAAGTCAAGTGAGCCTTAGGAAGCATCACTACAAACAAAGCTAGTGGAGGTGATGGAATTCCACAAGATGATGCTGTGAAAGTGCTGCACTCAATATGCCAGCAAATTTGGAAAACTCAACAGTGGCCAAAGGACTGGAAAAGGTGTTTTCATTCCAGTCCCAAAGAAAGGCAATGCCAAAGAATGTCCAAATTACCGTATGACTGCACTCATTTCACATGCTAGCGAGATTATGCTCAAAATCCTTCAAGCTAGGTTTCAGCAGTATGTGAACTGAGAAGTTCCAGATGTCCAAGCTGGTTTTAGAAAAGGCAGAGGAACCAGAGATCAAATTGCCAACATCTGTTGGATCATAGAAAAAGCAAGGGAATTCCAAAAAACATCTACTTCTGTTTCACTGACTATGCTAAAGCCTTTAACTCTGTGGATCACAACAAACTATGGAAAATTCTTTAAAAGATGGGAATACCAGATCACCTTACCTGTCTCCTGAGAAACCTGTATGCAGGACAAAAAGCAACAGTTAAAACAAGACATAGAACAACCGACTGGTTCCAAATTGGGAAAGCAGTACATCAAGGCTGTATATTGTCACTCTGCTTATTTAACTTCTATGCAGAGTCCATCATGCAAAATGCCAATGCTGGGCTGCATGAATCACAAGCTAGAATCAAGATTACTGCGAGAAATATCAACAACCTCAAATATGCAGATGATGCCACTTTAATGGCAGAAGGTGAAAAGGAACTAAAGAGCCTCTTGATGAAGGTGAAAGAGAAAAGTGAAAAAGCTGGCATAAAACTCAACATTCAGAAAACTAAGATCATGGCATCCAGTCCCATCACTTCATGGCAAATAGATGGGGAAAAAGTGGAACAGTGACAGGTTTCATTTTTTGGGGTTTCAAAGTCACTGCAGATTGTGACTAGAGCCATGAAATTGAAAGACGTTTGCTCCTTGGAAGAAAAGCTATGACCAACCTAGACAGCGTATTAAAAAGCAGAGCCATTACTTTGCCAACAAAGGTCCATATAGTCACAGCTATGGTTTTTCCAGTAGTCATGTATGGATGTGAGAATTGGATCATAAGGATGGTTGAGCACCAAAGAACTGATGCCTTTGAACTGTGATGGTGGAGAAGACGCTTGAAAGTCACTTGGACTGCAGAGATCAACCCAGTCAATCCTAAAGGAATTCTACCCTGAGTATTCATTGGAAGGACTGAGGCTGAAGCTGCAGCTCCAATGCTTTGGCCACTTTATGTGAAGAGCCGACTCACTAGAAAAGACCCTGATGCTGGGAAAGACTGAGGGCAAGAGGAGGAGAAGGGGGTGACAGAGGATGAGATGGTTGGATGGCATCACTGATGCAGTGGACATGAATATGAGCACACTCAGGGAGATTGCAGAGGACAAGGAAGAATGGCATGCTGCAGTTCATGGAGTCACAAAGAGTCAGACATGACATAGCAACTGAACAACAAATGGTCACTTCAAAGCTTGTCTGCTACAATCTTATGAGTTTTCTGGGTGGCAAGAGTGTACAGTTTCTGATATTAGTTGCTTGAGTTCAAAGGAAAAAAAAAGTTATTCACTATTTAATAAAGAATATTATTACTACAACTCACACTAGTTAATGACACAGAAGTCCATTTTCTGCCCCCCAAAGCCAGTAAGATGTAGGAGAAGGGCAAAGACTTTAAAGGTAAGACACTCTCGAGTTTGATTTTTCCAGATAATAATTTATTAGCTGAGAACCAAGATAAGTTGTTCAACCTCTCTGAGCCTCGTGCTAATTTGCTGCAGTTGTGTTTGATTTTTTGTGACCCTATGGACCGTAGCCCGCCAGGCTCCTCTGTCCATGGGATTCTCCAGGCAAGAATACTGGAGTGAGTTGCTGTGCCCTTCTCCAGGGATCTTCCCAACCCAGGGATCAAATCCATGTCTCTTATGTCTCCTGCATTGGCAGGAGGGTTATCACTAGTGTCGCCTGGGAAGCCTCTGTGAGCCTCAGTTTTCTCAAATATAAAATGAAGATACTATTTGTCTCAGTTTTAATGTGTCAGTAAAGAAACAGTCTGTAAGTCCATCTTCCTCTTCTTTCCTCATCCCATGCCGCTGGCAATAACAACAAAGCCCGTGATATTTTGTTTATCAAAGCACAAATGCTCCAAACCTCTGCCATGCAAGGTACAAAATTAAAGTGGCACAAATAATTTCATTTTTAATAAGTGACTCTACGTTGGACTACAAACTGAGTTTGACAATAAAGTGTCAGAGAATCTGTTGCTCCAACATCCAAGTTCTAAGTGAGCTGAGAATAATGGAGGCAAATGAATAAAAAAGCAAAAGCAGATATGAAATAGATGTTCCAAAAGTGTTGAATTAATTAATTTGCTTGTTGTTTAGTTGCCAAGTCTGACTCTTTTGTGACCCCATGGACTGTAACCCACCAGGCTCACCCATCCATAGCATTTCCCAGGCAAAATGACCAGAGTGGGTTGCATCTCCTTCTCCAGGGGATCTTCCCAAGCTAGGGATCAAACTCACATCTCCTGCTTGGCAGGTGGATTTTTTACCACTGACCCACCCAGAGAACCCAGACTTTCTTATACATATACTGCAAAACAGCGATTCTCAGGTCCCTGAATTAAGCTACTTCTGCCACCTGGTATTTCCACTTTTAACAGCCTCAGTTTCTGTGAAACTCATTTAGCTTTCTGTAATATTAGTTTTGAGAAAGTTCAAGCTACAAAAACTTCCTGGAGTCTGTAAAGAAGACCCATTGTTCATTTATCAGGCTCACTCAGTCACAGAGTAGGAGAGCAGATTTTCCTGTCTGTGTAAAGGTAATTAGCATTTGTAATAAACAGCAGTTGTAATAAATATATATAATCTCTTTTTAAAGCTTTCTGCTTTAGAGAGAGAATACTTATGTAGAGCAAGCTCTTAGAAATAGTTTCTTTTGAATTCTTTAGCACACCTAGAGGGGTTCCTTAGCCATGGAGGAGTAT
Organism: Bos taurus; assembly: GCF_002263795.3. Lineage (NCBI taxonomy): Eukaryota > Metazoa > Chordata > Mammalia > Artiodactyla > Bovidae > Bos > Bos taurus. The sequence goes on from NC_037343.1 coordinate 27,403,274, forward strand.
TGCTAAAAGGACTTCTGACAAGCAATAAGTAAGTGCTAGAGGAGGCCACTGGAGAAGGAAATGCAACCCACTCCAGTGTTCTTGCCTGGAAACTCCCATGGACGGAGGAGCCTGGTAGGCTGCAGTCCATGGGGTCGCAGAGTCGGACAGAACTGAGCAACTTCACTTTCACTTTTCACTTTCATGCGTTGGAGAAGGAAATGGCAACCCACTCCAGTGTTCTTGCCTGGAGAATCCCAGGGACAGGGGAGCCTGATGGGCTGCCGTCTATGGGGTCGCACAGAGTCGGACACGACTGAAGCGACTTAGCAGCAGCAGCAGCAGCAGAGGCCACACCTCCAGAACTTTGCTGATTTCTCTTCAGAGAGCCATGAGCCATGAAGTTCCAGTCTGGTAGATTCCTCAGGTGAAAACAACATAAAATCTGCACCAAATCCCCCCACTGTTGACAGTGCTTTGTGCCATTGAGCAAGTGATTGAATTGTGTTGTTAAAAAGCTACTTTGTTCTTATTATGTGTCAAGTGCTGTAATGCAAAAATAAACTAAGGACTCTGCCACTGAGAATCTAGTACTTAAAGCATATAGTCTAGGTCAGAACAGTGAGCAAAAAGCAGAGTGAGGGATTGGGCAAGACTTCTCAATAGGAGTGTTTCAAGCCTGGAAGAGGGTCCTGTGTTTAGGTGGATTTGCCAGGTAATGGGAACCTCGTGAGCCAAGGCCGAGATGTGAAACAATACGGTGTTCTACTGGAATGGCAATGAATCCAGTCAGGGGAGAGGAGGTTGGATGGGTGTCAGAGGTGTACTGCCTGCAAAGGCCCATGCATAACGAGACCAATGAGTTTAGGCCACAGGAGGCCTGAAAAGTGACATAATGAATAAGTATCTTCTGACGGCAATCCTGGTTTTAGTACGAGTTTGGAATAGGACATTAATTAGGTCAAAGTAAACATATGAAGGCTGATTACAGCTTGAACTAGGTCAGTGTCTGTGAGAATAAATAATGAATGACTGATCACTGATAAGTAGTACTCAAGATGACTTTCACCCTTCTGGCTTGGGTGATGAGGACTGTGGGAGGCAGAGAAAGTGTTTCAGTGCAGAGGTAGGGCACAAAAGCAGAGGAAGGAACTGTTGAGTTTCTCCATCTTGAGGCTTACTGCAGTCTTGGAAAATAGAACATCCTTGTCTATGATGTAATGTGGACTGTTCACCTGCACACCTAGGAAAGAGGTCTTTGGAACAAACTTTGCCAAGTTCCTCCTGCTCTCCTCTTAGGGGCAAAGCTTGCCTGGAAGTGGGACCAGACTGCATGGCCAACATGCCCTCTAAAGAAACATTCCAGACAACCTTGATGGCTACAGACATCCTTGAAGCTCACATTCTCCCAAGTGGAGAGAGAGACATTAGAACTGGGGTAATTTAAACAACCAAATTCCACCCCACTCACCTCTTTAACCTTTCTTAACTCTAACCAGCTGAAAGGACAGTATGAGCAACATGCCTGGTGTTTTAGGGGGAAAAGAAACATGTGGCTGGCTTTTCTTCAAGTATACTGGGCTCTGTGTGGTTCTTTACCTTTAAATGACCTACATTTTTAATACTGCTACTCCTATCCTTTTAAATTTTTGAAATGTTTATTATAAATAAAATCATATGAAATCATAAATTATAGATAAATCTTCATAAGTTTAAAAAAAAAAACCTTTTTAACTGATGTGAACATACTTACAGAAAAGAGCTATGATAAGCATATGGAGCAATGAGTCATCACTAACACACGCAGGAAACTGTTATCAGATCCAGGAGGGTATGGCCAGCAACCTAGAGGCCACGCCACTTGGTGCTTCTTCCAGGCACTGCCCTCTAATATTAACCGTAAGCCTGACTTCTAACTTATATTCAGAGTACATCATGAGAAACGCTGGACTGGAAGAAACACAAGCTGGAATCAAGATTGCCGGGAGAAATATCAATAACCTCAGATATGCAGATGACACCACCCTTATGGCAGAAAGTGAAGAGGAACTCAAAAGCCTCTTGATGAAAGTGAAAGTGGAGAGTGAAAAAGTTGGCTTAAAGCTCAACATTCAGAAAACGAAGATCATGGCATCCGGTCCCATCACTTCACGGCAAATAGATGGGGAAACAGTGGAAACAGTGTCAGGCTTTATTTTTCTGGGCTCCAAAATCACTGCAGATGGTGACTGCAGCCATGAAATTAAAAGACACTTACTCCTTGGAAGGAAAGTTATGACCAAACTAGACAGCATATTGAAAAGCAGAGACATTACTTTGCCAACAAAGATTTGTCTAGTCAAGGCTATGGTTTTTCCTGTGGTCATGTATGGATGCGAGAGGTGGATTGTGAAGAAGGCTGAGCGCCGAAGAATTGATGCTTTTGAACTGTGGTGTTGGAGAAGACTCTTGAGAGTCCCTTGGACTGCAAGGAGATCCAACCAGTCCATTCTGAAGCAGATCAGCCCTGGGATTTCTTTGGAAGGAATGATGCTAAAGCTGAAACTCCAGTACTTTGGCCACCTCATGTGAAGAGTTGACTCACTGGAAAATACTGATGCTGGGAGGGACTGGGGGCAGGAGGAGAAGGGGACGACAGAGGATGAGATGGCTGGATGGCATCACTGACTCGATGGACGTGAGTCTCAGTGAACTCTGGGAGTTGGTGATGGACAAGGAGGCCTGGTGTGCTGCGATTCATGGGGTCGCAGAGAGTCGGACACGCCTGAGCAACTGATCTGATCTGATCTGACTTCTAATGGCATTGACCAGCTGCCTTTTTGAATTTTATATATTAATACGTAGAATTGCCCAAGATGATTTCAGGACAGGCTTCTTCCACTCAGTATCTGTGAGAATCATCCGTGTGTTGCGTATAGTTCATCATCACTGTGTAGTATTCTAGTGCATGAAGATACCATGTTTACCCGCTCTACTATTGATGGATACTTTGGTTTCCATTTCTGGTCAATTATGAATTTTGCTGCCTTTGTGTATGCATTTCTATTTTGGATATATGTGTTAGAGTGAAACTGTTGGTTATAGGTTATTCACTTGTTCCTTTATCTTTTTTCATATGACACAGTGAGGTTTCTATTACCCAATGAATCAACACTTACAGTTCTCCCACAGAGGGAGACGCTGGGCACAGTGTCTAATTTTGGCAGTCCTGTTGCCTAAGAACATTTAATATTTATTATTAAATGCTTCCTGTGATCCAGGCACTGGGCTGGATGCTAAGGAGACAAGCCTGACAGGATCCCTCCCCTCATGAAACTTAGCAGGAGACCCAAAGTCAGTCAGTCAACTATAACACCTGCATATTTAATTGAATTTGTTGTCCTTGTTTTATAAAAAATAAGTTGAAAATTAAAAATGCTGATGCCAGCACAAGCATAGGTCTCATGGAACTAAAGCAATGGAGTTAAGGATAGCATCTGAATGATGTGGGATTCCGTTTTATCCCAAATGTACCTGGCCCCTAGGCTTTGGAACTGAGTGGTGCAAAAATATATCCAAATCCATTCAGTTCTGAGTTCAACAGTGAGAGATAAACAATGACTGAAGATTGTGCCTAACACATAACTAATTTGCTTTCTCACTATTTCAGCTTTTGGAAGTAAGACCGTCTTGTAAACACAACTTTGATGGATGAACAGGAGAATTAGTTTCCCAGACATCAGTCCCTCTCACATCTTGAGGTCTCTACCATCTGTCAGATCATTTATTCTCTTCCTGCGTTTCCCTCTCCAGCCTTCAGGACTCAGCTGAGGTGAGGCATCATTTTCTTTGGAGAACTCTCCCTGACCCCGTGATGAACCAGCTGCCTTTCCTCTGGGCTCCTCCTAACAGCATCTACTCTCATCCCTTCACAGCCATTTGCGCGCGGTTTTGCAACTTCCTCCTTGTCTCAACACGCCATTAACTAGGATATTAGACTGGCTGCTCTAAGAGACAAAAATTTAACTGGCTTAAGCAAGATAAAGGTCATACATAAAAGTTCAGGCTAAATGAGCCTTGAGTGGTGAGAAAACTGCCCAACAAGTGCTTAGGGACCTTAAGTTTCTTATGTCTTATGGTTCTGTCACCTTCTAGAATGTCACTATTTATATGGTCAAAGCCAGTCTTCACTTCATCATTCCAGCCTAGGGAAGGGAGAACTAGAATTAAATGGGCAAACAGTGTTTTCTTTTTTAAACCAGGTGTGGTTTCTGAGGACATTTTCCAGAGTCTGCTTATGGGCTAAGATGCATTGAGTTCAAGGCAGATTGCCCCCATTTAATGATAGGTTTGCAGTTCAAGTGTCTTCTTTTTAAGGGTGTGACCAGAACTGAGGTCATCACCAGTGTTAATATTACACTAGACAGAACACAGTCACTCTCCTGGCAGCAAGAACTCTTCCTACTAAAAGGAAGAAGGGAAGAATGTATATTATGGGACAATTGGCTATTTCCGCTACACATATCAAATTAGGCAGTAAGTTCCGAGTTTACCAGTATGTTATCAGTGCGCAGCACAAAGCATTTAATGAGGTTGCTGAATCTTTCACAATGCTAGAACAGAGGATACAACTCCAGATGTTTCCTAACACAGGGCTGGAACTTTTTCTCAAGAGAAAGAAAAGCCGGATGGACAGCTGTGGACCAGAATTCAGCTGTTCCATATACAAGCATGTATATACAGCAGGTGACTGTGAAGAAGCTCTTCTTTTTAGTAAAATGAAGATGCTATTCGATCCCTATTGTATGGGGAGTAAGAGTTGGGAGAATTAAAACAATACAACACTGTCCAGCACACAGATGGTGCTTAGAACATGTTATCTTTCCTTCCTTATGGAGAGTGTGGGCAATATTCTCTGTGACATTAGTTGGTTAACCTCCTGCCCAATAACTCCCTGCTGTCCAACGTACATCACAGCTGATTTGCAAAGCTGACAGACAAACGCAGCCTAACCTGTGATGCAGTCAACACTTGGCATTTAGGATAAGCTAAACAACCAGAAAGTTTGGTACTTATCTAGAAATTGTCAAGAAAATTCAATTGTCAAGACAATCTTCACTATCTCTTATATTATATATACGACATACCAGACTGCGTTTCTCTCTTGATTTGGCTGGTACCAAGCCCAATCAAATCTAATACTCAAACTACATAACTCTTTAAGACCTTGTGGCCTACACTTTTTAGCTTTCATTCTTAATCATCTATGCTGAAGACACGACCCTGATTTGCTTTTTCTTTTGGTGTTCTTCCTCTGGGGTCCTACAGCACCCTCCTTTTCATGCCCCTCCCTTGGGTATTGTGATACTCTGGTTAGGAGCCTATATTCGGTCGTGAACTCGAAAAAAAAGGACTGTGCCTTACTTACCTGACTTGCTTTGATCTATTACTATTTTCTTCATTTTATCAATCACATTTTTAAAAGTAGTATAAACACTTTTGTAGAGTCAGGTGGAATAGAAAATTTGGAAGGGGAGAAAGTGGGTAACCAAAGCCATCTACACAGTCTCAGAAGACACTGTGAGCAGCGCTGTAAATCAGCAATGAGATACAAGAGGACACAAACCCTTCTGAAATTATCAGCTAGAGACTTGTCAAGAGTGCACAGAGGCAAATGTGAAGGGACTCCTGACTGACTGAATCTGGGACGATTCCAACAACATAAAAGAGAACACACTAAAACAATAGCAATACCTCAGTGTGATGAGAGGAACTTTATAGTGTAAGAAGCTTGGCAGAACCCTCTTAAATGATCAAAGTGAACATCACTAGTAATGGAACAAACCAAGACTGCACCTACCTGACAGGATGCAGTGGGAAGACCATCACTTCATGATATTTATTCCTGCCAAAGATGTACAAGCTGCATTTAATTATGGGGAAACATCAGACAAACTCACATTGAAGGCATTTTACAAAGTAACTGGCCAATAACCTTCAAAAGTATCAAAAGTTAAGACAGAAGCTGTTCTGGACTTTTAAGGAAAATAGCAGGATTTCTCTGGTGGTTCAGTGGTTAAGAATCTGCCTGCCAATGTGGGAGACACAGGTTTGATCCCTGGTTCGGGGAAGATTCCACACGCGGCAGGGCAACTAGAGCCTGTGCTCTGCAACAAGAGAAGCGGCTGCCATGAGAAGCCCACACAACAGGGAAGAGTAGCCCCTACTTGCCACAGCTGGAGAAAGCCTGCGTGCAGCAACGAAGACCCAGCACACCCCCCGCCCCCAAAAGAAAAGCAAGGAGTTGCAACAGCTAATTCCAAACTAGATTCCTTTGTTATAAAGGACTTTATTGGGACAACTGGAGAAACCTGAATGCAGCCTGAGGATTTGGCAGGGAAGTATCACAGCTGACATGGCTGATCTGATGTGGATGGCTGGTTATGTAGGGGACTATCCTGCTGTGCAGGAAATGTAAAGTATTTACGGGTAATCAGGCATCAGGTTGGGAAGCACCCCCAGATGGTTTTGGGGGGGAAGTTCTTTTTACTGTAATTACAACTTTTCTGTAGTACAGTCGAGGTTGTTTCAAAATAAACATTTTTATTTTAAAAAGGTTATCTGTTACTTTACTTTGACAATTAATTTTTTTTTTCCCCTTAAATAGGAGGTAGGGTGTTTCCATATGAGGTTGTCCAGATGGGAAGAATCTTCAGCTTTGACTTGGCCTCATTAATTTGAGGATAAAACGCTTATGTGAGACCACATGTGTCAAGTTGAAAGTGGGCAGCTCAGAGCACGTGGGCATCTCTGGCATCTCGAGGCACTGGACTCTCGGAAGGCTCGCTGCTGGAGAAGTCACCGGCTGAGGGACCACTGGAGAGCCTCATACATTGCTCGATCCTGAGAGGAGAGGAGAGGACAGAATATGGAGCTAGACACTGAAATGAGCTGAACTGTGTTCCCCAAAATTCAGATGTTGAAGTCCTCACCTCCAGTACCTCAGAGTGTGACTGGATTTGGAAATGAGGGTCTTAAAGCGATTTAAGTTAACATGAAGTCATTAGGGTGGGCTTTAGTTATCCAATATGATCTGGTGTCCTCATAAGAGGAGGAGTAAGACACAGACATGCACAGAGGGAAGACTATGTAAAGACTAAGGCACAGAAGACCATGTAAAGATTAATTTAAAAAATTCTATATATTTATTTCTGTGATTTTTTTCAAGTACCTCTCTCTTCTTTTTTTTTGGTCGCATTATGCAACTTGCCGGATCTTAAGTTTCCTGTCCGGGGACTGAACCTGGGCCCATGGCAATGAAAACATCATTTTGTAACCCTTGGACCAACTCCTGGCAAGTAGCTCTCAAACAGTGTCAACAGTGAATGTAAAACAGGTATTAGTGAAATGCTGAATTAACTCTGAAGTAGGATAAGAGGGCCTTGGTATTTCAACTCACTGCTAAATAATAAAGGTGTAGTAAAGACATTCAATCTTAAGGGAGATCAACCCTGAATATTCACTGGAAGGACTGATGCTGGAATTCCAAACAACTCGCTGGAAAAGTCCCTGATGTTGGGTAAGATTGAGGGCAGAAGGAGTAGAGGGCGTCAGAGGATGAGATGGCTAGACAGCATCACCAATGCAATGAACATGAACTTGGGCAAACTTTGGAAGATGGTGAGGGTCAGGGAGGCCTGGCGTGCTACAGTCTATGGGGTCACAAAGAGTCAAACAGGACTGAACAACAACAACAAACATTTTAAGCATGCTGTGTTTATAGCCAGATTAAAGTGATTCCCTTTTTATTAATAATGTTTTAAATTATAAAACATTTATTGTAGAAATATTAGAAAATACAGATCAGCAGAAAAAATTAAAAAGTAATCCTTAATTTTCAGAAATAACTATCACTACTACTTTGGTCCTCAAGGTCTTTTAAATTATTATTTTTTTAGTATTTAAGTTTTTAAATTAGGTAATACATTTACATGGTTAAAAATTCAAATAAGATGAAAGGTTCATTTTCAAACTTCTGTCCTCCAGTCACCCAGTTTCTCTCCCCACAACCATCATTAGTTTCATAAGGGCCAGTTACGATGCCAAACAAGGAAAGCTGTCTCTCTACCTTAACTGTTGTGCCTTAATTTTTTAAAAGATCTCACAAAGTAATAATCAGCTTGGTCATCTATTTATTATTTATTCAAAATTCATACTATGCCTATCTCCAAAAGAGAAGTGACAGCTTATGATTCACTAGGGTAGTTTTCAGAAATTAAATATTTCAAAGTTTTAAGGTTTATGACCATCAAAAGTATTAAAGAGAATATACTGGAATCAAGTAGTATCACCGGGACACACACGTAGCCTTCCTGTGGATGTTCTTCAGAGGATAAAAAAAATTATAGTGTGTGGAACCACTGGTTCAGATATGTGAGTAATAAAATCAGTCACATTGCCATTGTCACACTGTGCTGATACCTTCTAAGCAAAAGCTACTTGCAAACTATTTTCTAACACTGAAGGAATTTGAGTGGTCAGGTGTATTCTATGTACACATCTATGGTAGTGTTTACAACTCTTTAATTGCTCAAAATGGTTCCTAACTCAGGTCTTATGCAATTTTATACCTTGTGAGTCTAGCACAAAGCCTGGCATGTGTATGGCAGGTACATGATACATATATGTTTCTGGATGGGTTAAAGGATGGGCTCCTAGGCAACTCAATACACAGCTAGAGGCAAGAGCAACTCTACTTGGGAAGTTTTTCTCTCTCAATGTGACAGACTTGATCAAGCAAATGGATGAACCATATAATCCTGAGTGTGAAGAAGAGAATCAAGTGCGCCAGCCAGTGGGTGTGAAAAACACTAGACCAATGAATTAATAAAACAGGAGGGTTTCTATGGTATGGTTTTAATAGAGGAGGAAGGAAAAAAATACCTAATTTATGTTTGAGTGAGGTTTCCTTCCTGACAGTTGAACAATGTCATTGTAGGCAGAGGGAAAAGCCTACATTTGAGATAATACATAGACGGGAAAACAATTTCAAGGTCTCAACATTTACTGATGTTAACCCAGGCTCAGGTTTCTGGTGAGCAGTTATTACTGAAAAAAACCAAACCAACAAAGTAAGTTATGCTTTATAAGTCTGTGAAGTGACACATATTGGACAATGGTTTCATTCAGGGAAGAAAGTAACAGATGACTAAGAAGAAACTGGCAAAAAGAGTACAATCGTCTAAGTTGGGGTATCTGGCGTAATGAATTGCCCATCTATTCAGTCTTCTTAGGATCACAATAGGACGTGGCCTCTCATGAGAAACTAGGACTGGGCAGGGATCTTCAGATGGAGCCTGAAAGTTTGGTAGCAATGAAGTAGGAATGAATGAGGAATACAGGCAGAGTCTCAGAAGGAATGTTTGCAAACTGTGTTCCCCTCTCACCCTCAGCTGGTTATGAGGATTCATTGGGTCAGATGACAAGTTTCTGCATCTGGCCTCTAAACCAGACCCTACTATCATGTTGCCAATTGCTGGACACTTCGAATCCACTTCACACGCTGTTGTTTTCCAACCTCAAACTAAAAACCATGTGGCACCAGGGAGCTGACTGCCTCAAGGAAAGAGAAGGCACCAGCTAGCAGGGCAGATTTACCTAGCCTGAGAACAGGCTGGACATTTCTGAACTATACGGACCAGCTCTGTGGACCTTGGCACAGAATGTGCACACCGTTCTTTCATTTTTCTTTTTCCTTTTTCGACATCTACCAATCATTTATTTAATGTTAACTCACTTCAAAGCAACTGCTATCTCTGTAAGTATGTCTGAAAGGTTAAAATGTAAAATGTAATTAAATGTTCCTTTTGTGTTTAACAAGCCTAGTAGATTTTCTTTTAGTGTGAAAAGACTTAAGTTCGCCTTATCTATAGCTTTTTATCCTAGGGCCTGAAGTCATGATCTTTAGAAAACTATGTTACCGCTTACATTCCACCTGGCCAGAGTATCTAACTTTTGAGCTAATCATAGTGATTAGTTTTGCCATGGGCTCTAACCTGAGCTGGACCAATCACAGGTTCCCTGAAACTCTCCTGTTGGAGCTATCAGGAAATTCTCTTGCTATGGGGGTTAATAAACAAGTAGCCTGTATGTCTGGGCCTGCAGGCAGCCTTTTCCTCCAAGAAACAAAGCAATGAAGTTTTTGGATCCAGCATGCCTGAAGCCAGCAGTACTCTCAACTTCCTTATATGTGGAATGGATTCCTCTTTACTCCCACTTAGAGAGTTGGGTTTCTGTCATTTACAACTAAAGGAACCCTAATATTAAAAGTAGAAAGAGGTGGGTTACAAATGAGCCACTCAATCCTACGTTCAGAATTGTATCAACAAACGCCACACCTGTCTTTTGGTTTGATTTTTCAAATGGATTCTGTTTGACTATCCAACTCCTCTAATTTCAACTGAATTCTCCTAAATCAGAAGAAGGCTTCCCAAAAATAGAGTGGTCATACGATCCAGCAATCCCACTCCTGGGCACCCTTCTGGAAGAATGAGATAACGTCCATTTGCAGCAACATGCACAGACTGAGATTATCATACTAAGTGAATTAAGTCGGACAAAGAGAAAAATACCACATGAAATTACTTATACGTAGAATCTAAACAGGACACAAATTAATTTATTTACAAAACAGACTCACAGACAAAGAAAACAAACTTATGGCTACCAAAGGGGAAAGGGGCTGGGGAAGAGACAAATTAGGAGTTCATGATTAGCAGATACAAACTACTATATATAAAAGAGATAGCAAATTCCACAGAGGTCCAATAGATAGGGCTCCATGCTTTCACTGCCAGGGGCCTGGGGTTCAATTCCTGGTTGGGGAACTAAGATCCTGTAAGCGTCATAGCTCGGCCAGAATAAATGAGCAAACTAGATAAAGAAGACCCTACTGAATAGCAACAGGGAACTATATTTAATATCTTAAAATAATAATGAAAATATGAAAAGTATATATATACACACACATATATAATATACATAAATATATATCTGATTCAACTTTGCTGTACACCAGAAACTAACACAACATTGTAAATCAACTATGCTTCAACTAAGAACAATTTAAGGAAGGAAGATGTTCTCTGGCACAGCTGTGGACTGTGAAGGATGAGAATCAGAAAGCAGAGACTGAGTGCCCGCCCCCCACGAAACGTAATTTCCACTGGTTTCAAATCTACCAGCAGAGTTTCACAACAGGTAACAAAATAAAGATTTACTCCTTAATTATCACAAATGCAAGGATGAAAATGTGGCCCAATTTAAGGATAGGTCAAGCAAGCAATTTTCAAACCCTGCATGACATTTTTATAGCCAACTCTAACACAATTACTTAATTGTAACTGCAAAATATAAATGTAACTCTTAAATGTAAAAACATTAAACATGGAAGCTTTTCAAAATTAGATCAGGCATATACAAACAAGATGGTTTCATTTTTTTAGTCTAGAAAACTGAAGTAATTTTTTAGAGGTAAAGAAGGTAAAAGAGTGACAAACGAAGAGCTATCCCAGGCCAATACATAAAGACCAAGTGAACCTCCATATACCAGGAGCAATCCCAGGCCAATACATAAAGACCAAGTGAACCTCCATATACTAGGAGCAATCCCAGGCCAATACATAAAGAGCAAATGAACCTCCATATACTAGGAGCAACCCCATTCAATACATAAAGACCAAGTGAACCTCCATATACTAGGAGCAATCCCAGGCCAATACATAAAGACCAAATGAACCTCCATATACTAGGAGCAATCCCAGGCCAATACATAAAGACCAAATGAACCTCCATATACTAGGAGCAATCCCAGGCCAATACATAAAGACCAAATGAACCTCCATATACTAGGAGCAATCCCAGGCCAATACATAAAGACCAAGTGAACCTCCATATACTAGGAGCAATCCCATTCAATACATAAAGACCAAGTGAACCTCCATATACCAGGAGCAATCCCAGGCCAATACATAAAGACCAAGTGAACCTCCATATACTAGGAGCAATCCCATTCAATACATAAAGACCAAGTGAACCTCCATATACCAGGAGCAATCCCAGGCCAATACATAAAGAGCAAATGAACCTCCATATACTAGGAGCAATCCCAGGCCAATACATAAAGACCAAATGAACCTCCATATACTAGGAGCAATCCCAGGCCAATACATAAAGACCAAGTGAACCTCCATATACTAGGAGCAATCCCAGGCCAATACATAAGACCAAATGAACCTCCATATACTAGGAGCAATCCCAGGCCAATACATAAAGACCAAGTGAACCTCCATATACTAGGAGCAAACCCATTCAATACATAAAGACCAAGTGAACCTCCATATACTAGGAGCAATCCCAGGCCAATACATAAAGACCAAATGAACCTCCATATACTAGGAGCAATCCCAGGCCAATACATAAAGACCAAATGAACCTCCATATACTAGGAGCAATCCCAGGCCAATACATAAAGACCAAATGAACCTCCATATACTAGGAGCAATCCCAGGCCAATACATAAAGACCAAATGAACCTCCATATACTAGGAGCAATCCCAGGCCAATACATAAAGACCAAGTGAACCTCCATATACCAGGAGCAATCCCAGGCCAATACATAAAGAGCAAATGAACCTCCATATACTAGGAGCAATCCCAGGCCAATACATAAAGACCAAGTGAACCTCCATATACTAGGAGCAATCCCATTCAATACATAAAGACCAAGTGAACCTCCATATACCAGGAGCAATCCCAGGCCAATACATAAAGAGCAAATGAACCTCCATATACTAGGAGCAATCCCAGGCCAATACATAAAGACCAAATGAACCTCCATATACTAGGAGCAATCCCAGGCCAATACATAAAGACCAAGTGAACCTCCATATACTAGGAGCAATCCCATTCAATACATAAAGACCAAGTGAACCTCCATATACCAGGAGCAATCCCAGGCCAATACATAAAGACCAAGTGAACCTCCATATACCAGGAGCAATCCCAGGCCAATACATAAAGAGCAAATGAACCTCCATATACTAGGAGCAATCCCAGGCCAATACATAAAGACCAAATGAACCTCCATATACTAGGAGCAATCCCAGGCCAATACATAAAGACCAAGTGAACCTCCATATACTAGGAGCAATCCCAGGCCAATACATAAAGAGCAAATGAACCTCCATATACTAGGAGCAATCCCAGGCCAATACATAAAGACCAAGTGAACCTCCATATACCAGGAGCAATCCCAGGCCAATACATAAAGACCAAGTGAACCTCCATATACCAGGAGCAATCCCAGGCCAATACATAAAGACCAAGTGAACCTCCATATACTAGGAGCAATCCCATTCAATACATAAAGACCAAGTGAACCTCCATATACCAGGAGCAATCCCAGGCCAATACATAAAGACCAAGTGAACCTCCATATACTAGGAGCAATCCCAGGCCAATACATAAAGAGCAAATGAACCTCCATATACTAGGAGCAACCCCATTCAATACATAAAGACCAAGTGAACCTCCATATACTAGGAGCAATCCCAGGCCAATACATAAGACCAAATGAACCTCCATATACTAGGAGCAATCCCAGGCCAATACATAAAGAGCAAATGAACCTCCATATACTAGGAGCAACCCCATTCAATACATAAAGACCAAGTGAACCTCCATATACTAGGAGCAATCCCAGGCCAATACATAAAGACCAAATGAACCTCCATATACTAGGAGCAATCCCAGGCCAATACATAAAGACCAAATGAACCTCCATATACTAGGAGCAATCCCAGGCCAATACATAAAGACCAAATGAACCTCCATATACTAGGAGCAATCCCATTCAATACATAAAGACCAAGTGAACCTCCATATACTAGGAGCAATCCCAGGCCAATACATAAAGAGCAAATGAACCTCCATATACTAGGAGCAATCCCAGGCCAATACATAAAGACCAAATGAACCTCCATATACTAGGAGCAATCCCAGGCCAATACATAAAGACCAAATGAACCTCCATATACTAGGAGCAATCCCATTCAATACATAAAGACCAAGTGAACCTCCATATACTAGGAGCAATCCCAGGCCAATACATAAAGACCAAGTGAAACTCCATATACTAGGAGCAATCCCATTCAATACATAAAGACCAAGTGAACCTCCATATACTAGGAGCAATCCCAGGCCAATACATAAAGACCAAATGAACCTCCATATACTAGGAGCAATCCCAGGCCAATACATAAAGACCAAATGAACCTCCATATACTAGGAGCAATCCCAGGCCAATACATAAAGACCAAATGAACCTCCATATACTAGGAGCAATCCCAGGCCAATACATAAAGAGCAAATGAACCTCCATATACTAGGAGCAATCCCAGGCCAATACATAAAGACCAAATGAACCTCCATATACTAGGAGCAATCCCAGGCCAATACATAAAGACCAAGTGAACCTCCATATACTAGGAGCAATCCCAGGCCAATACATAAAGACCAAATGAACCTCCATATACTAGGAGCAATCCCAGGCCAATACATAAAGACCAAATGAACCTCCATATACTAGGAGCAATCCCAGGCCAATACATAAAGAGCAATGAACCTCCATATACTAGGAGCAATCCCAGGCCAATACATAAAGAGCAAATGAACCTCCATATACTAGGAGCAATCCCAGGCCAATACACAAAGAGCAAATGAACCTCCATATACTAGTAGCAATCCCAGGCCAATACATAAAGACCAAGTGAACCTCCATATACCAGGAGCAATCCCAGGCCAATACATAAAGAGCAAATGAACCTCCATATACTAGGAGCAATCCCAGGCCAATACATAAAGACCAAATGAACCTCCATATACTAGGAGCAATCCCAGGCCAATACATAAAGACCAAATGAAGCTCCATATACTAGTAGCAATTGGAGAACAATATTTTAAAAAACATTATAAAAATAAAAAACCATAAATTAATCAACTTGATGAAAAATGTACATCCTGAAAAATCTGCATCCTGAAAATGCACAACGTTACTGGGAGAGATCAAATGGCTCTAATAAGTGAATTTTTAAAAAATGAATAAATTTATATAAAAGAAATAAAATGACCTAAATTAATGAACAGATATACTAGGTTCACTGATTGAAAAACTCAGTATTTTTAATACTCTCCCAACTGATCTACAGATTCAATGCAAATCCATTCAAAATCCCAGAAAGTTTGTTTTGCAGAAATTGATACACTGACTGCAAATTTTATATGGGAAAGCAAAGAGACTAAGATAGATAAAACAATTTTGGGGGGAAAAAAGAACAAATCTGAATGACTTACACTAGCTGTCTTCAAGATTAACATATCTAATCTGTAATATTTAAGGGGACTTCCCCAAAAGTGATTAAGAACCTAAATTTCCACTGTAGGGAGCACAGGTTTGATCCCTGGTTGGGGAGCTAAGATCCCACATTCTGTGGCCAGAAAATAAATAAAAATTAAAAATTGATGTAAAACAATCAACAGAGTGGCGAAACATATACATGGCATAAAATGGATATAAAGATCAGTGGAACAGAAAAAAGAGTGAATAAATAAATTCATGCATATATGATCAATTGGTTTTCAAAAAGAGTGCACGATAATTCAATGAAAGGAAAGTATTTTCAACCAACAAGACCACAGTAACTAGATAGATGCATGGAAAAAAATAATCATGACTTTTCTATCTAACTTTAAATTAAAAAAAATTAGTTTGTAATGGATCATAGTTTTAAATGTAAAAGATAAAACTATAAAACTACTAGAGAAAAGCAAAGGAGAAAATTTTCATAAACTTAGGATAATCAAGATTTCTTATGACAGAAAAACACAAATCATTTTAAAAAAATGGATTTCATACAAATTAAAAACTCCTGTTCTTCAAAAGATGCCTTTAGAAAATTGAAAAAACAAAACAAAAAACCAAATTAGGACAAAATATCCTCAATATGCACATCTGTATTACTCAGCCATAAAAAAGAACAAAATAATGTCATTTGCAGCAACATGGATGAACCTAGAGATTATTATAGAAGGTAAAGTAGGTTAGAAAAAGAAGGACAAATATGATACTGCTTATATGTGGAATCTAAAAGAAAAAAAAAGGTACGAATGAACTTCTATTTATAAAACAGAAACAGAGTCACAGATATAGAAAACAAACTTATGGTTACCAAGGGGGGAAGAGGGAGGGATGGATAAATTTGGAGATTGGGACTGACATAACACATGCTACTATATACAAAATAGATCACTAATAAGGACCTACTGCACAGCACAGAGAACTCTACTCAATGTTCTGTAATGACTTATATGAGGGAAAAAAAATCTAAAAAAAAAAAAGAGTGGAGATATATATATATAACTGATTCACTTTGTTGTATAAATCTTGAAACACATTTTAACTATACTCCAAAATAAATCCTACAGATATTTCAGAAAAAAATGTGTATCTCATAAAAGCCTTCAAGCCAAGATAAACTAAGAATTTGCATAACTTAATAATAAGAAAACAACTCAATGTTTTAAGAGCAAAAGGTGAGGATACAAAATAAGATATCCCAATGATCAATAAGCATATGAAAAAATGCTCAACATTTTAGTCATTAGGAAAACAAATTTAGACCACAACAGGATACTATTTCACATCCAGTAGAATGGCTAAAATTAAAAGACTGAAAATACTCAAGTGTTGGTAAGAGTGTGGGCCAACTGGAAAGCTCACAAAATGCAAAACGGTATTACAGTCACTTGGAAAGAAGGTTGGCGGTTTCCTATAAAGTTAAACATACACTTGCCGCAGTTCCAGCAATTCCTCTCCTAGTTATTTACTCAAGAGAAATAAAAACACATGTTCTCGTTCTCTCTCTCTGACACACTATTATCTGAGGAAGCCAAAAACTGGAGAAAACCCAAGTGCTCACCAGCAGGGGAAAGGATACACAAACTGCAGTATATTCATTTAATGGAAAACTACTCAGCAAGAGAATGGATCAAACTAGTGAAAAATAGCAATGTGGATGAGTCTCTGCAACATTACATTGAGCAAAAGAAGCCAGACAAATGAGTATATCGATATGATTCTATTTACATAAAGTTCCTAAACAGGTGAAATTAGAGCATGATGACAGAAGTCAGATTAGGGGTTACCTGGTACAGCATTTGTAAAGGGACTGACAACTACAAAGAACACAGGAACTTTCTGAAGTGATGAAAATGTTCTCTATATTGACTGAAGTACCAGTTAAGCGTGCCAAAACTTACAGAACTGTAGGACTTCCCAAACGGCGCTAGTGGTAAAGAACCTATCTGCCAATGCAGGAGACATAAGAGACATGGGTTCAATCCCTGGGTCGGGAAGATTCCCTGGAGGAGGGCATGGCAACCCACTCCACTATTCTTGCCTGCAGAATCCCCATGGACAGAGGAGCCTGGTGGGCTACAGTCCATGGGGTTGTACAGAGTCGGATACGACTGAAGCAAGTTAACACGCACATGCACAGAACTGTATTTGTGCACTACAAAGGTAAATAAAATTTCAATTTTAAAAAGTAAGGTTACAGGATGAGAGTGACAAATGTGGAGCTATGCCAGTATGTCCTGATTCTTGAAAAGCCTCAAATCAGAACTCTGATTACAGGTAATAAACATAAGGAAGATTTGTTTTTTAATGACTAAATCTTTGGGGAGGGGGGACACTTGTATCACTACTTTCCAATGAAAAGTGCCAGTAAGATTAACTGTAAAACTGTTTGATTTTAATTAATAAGACTATCTTATTCAAAGACAGACAATGAAATAAAAACATTTCCTCTAGTGTACAAAATGCCTGGGAGGTCAAAACAGACTTTCATTTCTCCACATATAGTAAAAGACCCAGGCCAGGTTCAGCAGACTAGACCTTAGTTGAAAAAGAAGTAAACTATATACTTAAAAGACACCATCACCAGCCCAAACTCCTTAACTGATTACTTTAGTTAAAAGTGGTAAGATGGTCAAATAAGAGTATTTACACCAGGACTGGAGGTACTGGAACACAGCAACCCATCTCATGTAACTGTTTGAACTTGGACTTGAGTGTTTTCCATCAATAATCTTAAGAAATACTGAGCCAGGGGTAATACATGGATAATGACTTAGAGGAATTTTAAGTATAGTCAATAAACAGAATCACTTGGCTAAGGCAAATTAGACTTCTGGAAGTCCAGAAACAAAGATATCCATCCAATATAGGTGGTTTAGTCGCTAAGTCGTGTCTAACTATTATAATCCAATGGACTATAGCCTGCCACGCTCCTCTGTCCATGGGATTCTCCAGGCAAAAATACTGGAATGGGTTGCCATCTCCTTCTCCAGGGGATCTTTCTGACTCAGGAATAGAACTTGGGTCTCCTGCATTGCAGGTAGATGATTTACCAACTGAGCTATGAGGAAGCCCTAAGATATCCAGTGTTCAATTCAGACATTACTTTGGGTTGGGTTCAACTCTTTTGTGTCACAGTAACCTCACTTCACTTAACAGCAAACATTTTAACTTATTACAGACAGAATACCTCAACACAGTAAGAAATACAGTAAAATTCAGCATTTTTTGTAAGGATAAGTCTGAGTGATTTTTAACTCTTCTCTGACCTTACAGTGAAGGTATTTTTACTTTCCTGAAACTATGGGTAAGTGTAAAGGGTGATACAGCTCAAGTAACACTTGAATGATTAAAAATTCTGAGATTATGAAAACATACACGAGGTCATTTTCTCTGTGTTTAGTCTCCAGAAACATTAAAAATTACAGTCTCTCAAGAACACTCTCTCAGAGGCAACCATTTTGCTTTTTCTCATAAATTCATACTTACTACTCTCAATTCTAATTGCTCTTCTACCTTTAAGAGCATTGCTTACCTCTTTTGATATAGATGATTTTACTTTCTTGAAAGCTTCTTCAAAGTGCTTCTGACTAATCTTCAGTTCACCTGTGGAGCAAATGCATGAACATACATAATTTTTGGGTATGGTAAGCTAACTGTGATTTATAACTAAATTTTTCTTGAGAGACTTACAAGCATTCAAGGCAAACACTGAGGCAATTAACGACACTGGCTCTATTCTTTTTCAGAGCAATATTCAAGCCAGATATATTCTGCTCATCAAAGTTATAGACAGTTTTTCATTTTCATTTAATTTACATATACCAGACCACCTGACCTGCCTCTTGAGAAATGTGTATGCAGGTCAGGAAGCAACAGTTAGAACTGGACATGGAACAACAGACTAGTTCCAAATAGGAAAAGGAGTACGTCAAGGCTGTATATTGTCACCCTGCTTATTTAACTTTTATGTGGAGTACATCATGAGAAATGCTGGACTGGAAGAAACACAAGCTGGAATCAAGATTGCCAAGAGAAATATCAATAACCTCAGATATGCAGATGACACCACCCTTATGGCAGAAAGTGAAGAGGAACTCAAAAGCCTCTTGATGAAAGTGAAAGCGGAGAGTGAAAAAGTTGGCTTAAAGCTTAACATTCAGAAAACGAAGATCATGGCATCCGGTCCCATCACTTCATGGGAAATAGATGGGGAAACAGTGGAAACAGTGTCAGACTATTTTTTGGGGCTCCAAAATCACTGCAGATGATGACTGCAGCCATGAAATTAAAAGACGCTTACTCCTTGGAAGGAAAGTTATGACCAACCTAGATAGCATATTCAAAAGCAGAGACATTACTTTGCCAACAAAGATTTGTCTAGTCAAGGCTATGGTTTTTCCTGTGGTCATGTAGGGATGTGAGAGGTGGACTGTGAAGAAGGCTGAGCGCCGAAGAATTGATGCTTTTGAACTGTGGTGTTGGAGAAGACTCTTGAGAGTCCCTTGGACTGCAAGGAGATCCAACCAGTCCATTCTGAAGCAGATCAGCCCTGGGATTTCTTTGGAAGGAATGATGCTAAAGCTGAAACTCCAGTACTTTGGCCACCTCATGTGAAGAGTTGACTCATTGGAAACTCCCTATGCTGGGAGGGATTGAGGGCAGCAGGAGAAGGGGACGACAGAGGATGAGATGGCTGGATGGCATCACTGACTCGATGGACGTGAGTCTGAGTGAACTCCGGGAGTTGGTGATGGACAGGGAAGCCTGGCGTGCTGCGATTCATGGGGTCGCAAAGAGTCAGACACGACTGAGCAACTGAACTGAACTGAACTGAACCATATTTAATTTTCCATAAGTTATGTCATATATTTTAAAAGCACAGTCTTTTTTTCCCCCCAGGAATCAAAACAGTTTATTATGGGACAAATTATATTAAAAAGTATTTTGTCCATATTTAATTAGAAAGGAGATTCTTATCCTTAAAAAAGATAAATGGTTCATATATTCTGTTACTTTGTGTTCCCCTCAGCTCTACTAAGATACTGTTGGTACATAATAAATATAAGTTAACTTTAAGAAGTACAGTGTGACACGATGATCTACTGCAAAATGGTTACCACAGTAAGGTTAGTTAACACCTCCGGCCCCTCATGATCACCTTTTTATTTATTTTTGTGGTGATACTTATTATGATCTACCCTCTGAACAGCTTTCAAGTTCAGCTGACCCTTGAACAATGTGAAGGTTAGGAGTGGTGGCCCTCAGTCAAAAATCTATGTATAACTTTATAGCTGACTCTCTGAATCTGTAGTTCTTTTTCTGTAGATTCAACCAAGCATGGATCGTGTAGTCCTGTACTACATATTTACTGAAGAAAATCCACATGTATAAGTGGATCTGCACAGTTCAAACCCAGGTTAACTGTATATAACACACTACTGATAATTAGTACACGGGATCCTCAGAATTTATTCATCATATAGCAGGAAATTTGTACCCTCTGATCAATACCTCCCCATTTTTCCCACTCTCTGGCTCATCATAGTTTAATGTAGTAAGAGAACTATCACTCATTAACAGATAACCCCGTTATCTTTGTATTGTTTAACTTAATGGCAATGTTCAGGACAAAGCATCAGAATTCTTCTCTTTCAAGATAATTCAAATTAATTTAACTAAGAATGGAAAACGGAATTCCATATTACTTAAGGGTACATACACATAATGAGATGAATGGAGTTACATCATAACACATAATACATACAGGTCATATGGCAACACCGGACTGGAAGGGCGCTTTGATTCCTTGTAAGGTTATGCCAACACACGTAAGAGAAATCCAGTACCTAAATGTTACTTAAGAAAGGCTTCGCTTACAATCATATGACAACTTACGAGATGACAATTCATACTTAAAATAGTACTAATATATAAATTAAGAAAGTGTATTTACCTAAAAGTAAAATACAATGTGTAGCTGAACATGTCAAATGGAAGTTGAATGGCATTACTGATTTCAGGTTCAGTAAGATATCAATGCAAAGTCCCTCAAGGACAGGCAGCTGGAAATGAAAACTGCAGCAAAGCAGGGATGTCAGAATCTGTTACATATATTTATAAGAAGACATCCCATTAGAGTTATTAGGAGCAATCAATACATATACAGAGGCCTGCTAATTTTTAGTGACAAACAAATCCAAATATAGTTATCATAATCAGTTCTCAGGCAGCATAGTACCACATAAGGATTTTTTACATGACATTCTGATTTTGTGAATTATATCCCACCCACTTTCAAAACAAACTTAAAACAGCTTACATAAAAGAAGTTCAGATAACTGAATCTTCAAATTAAACAACCAAAAGCTCAGGGACTTCATGATTAAGATACGAGTGTTGATTTTCTGGGTTTGCTGAGGCTGTCTGCAGCGGCGCAGGCCTCAATATTGGACAGTATACAATCTATGTAACAAAAACTACTGGAGGATACTGCAGCAGTGTCAGGAGTGACAAGAGCAGCCACTTGTATGGCCTTACTTCTACAGCAGGCTATCCACTGTATGACAACCTATGTTCTTGTGTGACGGCATCTTATCAGACATGGTCTCAGCATTCCCTGGGCTTCCCAGGTGGCTCAGACAGTGAAGAATCCTCCTGAAATGTGGGAGACCTAGGTTCGATACCTGAGCTGGGAAGATCCCCTGGAGGAGGGCAAGGCAACCCACTCCAGTATTCTTGCCTGGAGAATCCCCATGGAGAGAGGATCCTGGCGGGCTACAGTCCACAGGCTCGCAAAGAGTCGGATACAACAGCGACTAAGCAGCAGCAGCATTCCTCATCTACACTAACACAGAAGCACTCTCAGGGCAATGCAGCCAGCCAGGGCAAGTGCAGCAGCTTACTGACCTCCTGGAGAACAACTCATCAGTAAAGGATGGGATTAGGGAAAGTAAGGTTTAAGGAAGGAGTAGATCTCAATGGATGAGCTGTTAACAAGATATTTGGAAAAACCAGATTTTGAATAAATGCTATGAGAAATTCAAAACATGAAGACTCCGACAGAACTAGACTTTTATGCTTAAGCATGGAGAAAATGTTAGGAGCTGAAGTAGACAGACTTCTGAAGTCTGAGGTGCAGATCTGGAGATACTATAGACTTGATGGGATGAAATCAGTCTTGTGAAGATCTTAAGATAACTATAGACTTGATGGATGAATCAATCTCCTTGGAGAGAGTCTCTGAAACAAGTTTGCCAAGGCTATTTTCCCACAGTGAAGAAGTCCAGGCTATTCAGAAGCTTTTTTTTTTTTTTTTTTTAAGATGGAGGCAATATTTATTTAAAGGGCAATTCAACAGTCCACAGAACTAAAGCAACCTTTTTACTTCTAAGACACATGTTACAAGTTCAAACAATCTTCACATTGGTAAAAACAATTGGCATCCATAAGATTATGATTTTTAATTTTGTTGCCAATAAAGATTTCCTTCCATCAAACCTGTCAATCTTGAACATTCTGGCTAAATATAGGTTTGTGGTTTTTAAAAGTCACTCTGTTTCAAAGTCTGTCTTTCCTTACACAAAGATAGAAGTTATTTCAACATACCTTGTATTTTTGTCCTGAGCACTAAGAGGAACACTCTGCTAACCTAGTTACCAATAAATGTTCATTCCAGAAAGGGCCTGGTTACTGAACTGAAGGAAGATATTTCAGTACACTCTTTTTTTAGGTCATGCTAGTTGCCATTTTGTAAAATTTCTTTTCTCTCCTTTGCTTTTTTTCCTTATTTAGTTCAATTTTTCTAATGGTAGGAAATATAAAATAGCCCTAGATGGCTCCATGGGCCAGTGTGATGACTGGTTTTGTTTTTCACTAGGAGATAAAAAGAATCCGCCTGCCAATGCAGGGGATGCAAGGGATGCAGGTTCAATCTCTGGGTTGGAAAGAGCCCTTGGAAGAGGAAATGGCAACCCACTCCTGTATTCTTGACTGGAAAATTCCATGGACAGATCCACGGGGTTACAAAGAATCAGGCACAACTGAGTGACTGAGCACACAGCATACAATGCATTTATAAGCATTTTAATATTCTGTAAAGTGGACTAGAAATATAATTTTACAGACAGGACAACATGTTTGCTTTTATTTTAAAAGAAGCACTACTTATGAAAATCTGAACTGTGGGATATTTTTTGATTTGAGAGAAGTAAACCTCATTTGCAGAAACTTGTGGCCATGATTCTGTAAAGTATCATAGTCAACAGTGTGTCTTTAACAAGTTTCTTGTAGTTACAAATAGGCAGTTAGCATACTGTGTGATTATAACATTATATAAGCAGCTTTCTAATGATCATAAGGTATCAAAGTGAAAAAACATGTAATTCAGCAATTGAAAGTGCGATGCTAAAGCTGAAATTCCAATACTTTGGCCACCTCACGAGAAGAGTTGACTCACTGGAGAAGACTCTGATGCTGGGAGGGATTGGGGGCAGGAGGAGAAGGGGACAACAGAGGATGAGATGGCTGGATGGCATCACTGACTCGATGGACGTGAGTCTGAGTGAACTCCGGGAGTTGGTGACGGACAGGGAGGCCTGGCGTGCTGCGATTCATGGGGTCGCAAAGAGCTGGACACGACTGAGTGACTGAACTGAACTGAACAGCTGTGTCTTCACTGATGAAAACAATTCATATACACTTTAAATTGTCCAGGTACAAGTAAGCATTGTCCAAGCAAGAGTGATGGCTGGGTGAATAATCTCTTTGCTGGATAAGTGAGTGATTAAGGACCTAGGTCAGTGTCTAGAAACTTAAATTTATATTGTTGTACACATTCTACTCTTACAAAGCATTTTGCATGCCGTACATTTAAAGTAAAATAACATTCTAATTTTAAAGATATAAAACTTTTTTAGATATGTATGTATACACATAGCTTGTTCTTATGGTTTCAAATTCTTCAGCCCTACTTTTTAAAAAGTTTTTACACATTATAATTCACTTTATACTTTGTCGATCTTCCTTCCTCCCCTTTCCCACCTGTCAACTTTTTATTCCATGTCAGTGTCATATGTGAAGGTACCAAATGATATCCAATTACCTCCTAGTAAAATTACTCTGAAAAATTTCACATAGCTAGACAAGAATACTAACTTATTTAAAGAAATCTCAAAGTTGATGTGCAGTGGCTATACCAAATGATAGATTTTTTTTTTTTAAAAGACTCCCTAAAAGAGGCCAATTCCTGATATACTTTTGATTTTGGTTGAAGTCATATCTACTCTTAAATAATAACTGGCGGCTTATGTTTCTATCCTTTCTTTCCAGTTCTTTCTATTCTGCACTGATACTTTAAAGTTTAAGTGAAATTTGACACAAAGAAGTACATCAATGGTCCTTCTTTTTACCTTTTAAACTAGAGTCAAATTTTAATTCTGAAACCAGGGAATTCAGCCCTCTTTCTTTAAAAACAAGATAACATCTTGTTTTTCAGGTTTATTTTTTTTTCCAACTTAATACTTCTTACTGAAAGTCTTGCTCTTATGCATAGCGTTCAGATATTTAAGCACATAAATCTTAATATTTCTGAGGAAAAAAGAATAGTAGTGGAATAACTGCAAAAGTAATACAGCAGAATAACTGCAAAAGTAGTGCTGTACAGAGAAGAGGTCAGTCAATGCCATGACTCCTATTTGTATTAAGCTGAAATATGGAAATCAGCAAAGGTGAAGTATACTTATTTTCAGCTCTGGCTGTATCAGGCCCCAAACTATGGAAGATGGAACATGTTTTAGACCATGGGGGAGGGGGATGATGGACGGAGACCTATTTTTAAGAGGACCATGTTGGTGGTCAGTAGAATTCAACCTCAAAGAGGGAGATTCCTGAACATATACTGAGGAAACTGTAAGACAGAATCACTGCAAAATTTTCAAGTTTTTTCAAAAACAAAGTTAATATCTGCATACATCCTCCTACACACTAAGTAACCCAGAACAACAAAATGGCATTAGACTTGAATTTGGGGTATACAATTTTAGTGTTACCTTAATTTTTGGATAATGCTTTTTCCTAAAAGTATACCATCTACGGGAAGTGGCTTAAGTTTTAAATCTGATAAATTTTCAAGGCATAATGCTGGAAATTATAGAAAACTGCACAGGCATTTGGAGTTTATACCATTTTTCTTAGATTGCATTAGTCAAGCTTTGGCATTTCTTTTAAATTTGAAGACCCCCAATATGCCAAACTCTCAGATGTCAGTGGAGCAAAGAATTGAAGGCAAAATGGTGATTCAAAGACTGTCCCCTCTAAATCCCTCCTTCTTGTCTCTGAAATGGTACTTTGGAAGGCATTTAGACAGCAGATTGGTTTGGAAGCCTCTATATATGCATATAAGTTTACTGGCAACCCACTCCAGTACTCTTTGCCTGGAAAATCCCATGGACAGAGGAGCCTGGTAGGCTGCAGTCCATGGGGTCACGAAGAGTCGGACATGACTGAGAGACTTCACTTTCACTTTTCACTTTCATGCATTGGAGAAGGAAATGGCAACCCACTCCAGTGTTCTTGCCTGGAGAATCCCAAGGACGGTGGAGCCTGGTGGGCTGCTGTCTATGGGGTCGCGCAGAGTCGTACACGACTGAAGTGACTTAGCAGCAGCAGCAGCAGCATCCCTCAACTTGGTTTTATAGAAAAGAGAACATCTTTGTTTCTATTATACTGTATTTCATCTGTCTGATTTCTATGGCAGGTTAGATTTTCCTGGTCCTATAGGGTACATTTTGCCTTAATAAATGTTTGTATACATAACAGTGGTTCACTTCTTAGTCTGGAGCATTTTCCCCCCTTATAAATGTTTGTTAAACATAAAAAAAGGGGGTGGGGGAAGGAGAGGATGGGACAAATGGAAAGAGTAACATAGAAACATATATACTACCATATGTAAAATAGGTAGCCAGTGGGAATTTGCTGTATGACTAAGGGAACTCAAACCAAGGCTCTGTGACAACCTGGAGGGGTGGGATGAGTTAGGAGGTAAGAAGAAGGTTCAAGAGAGAAGGGATATATGTATACTGATGGCTGATTCATGATGATGTATGCTAGAAATCAACACAATATTATAAAGCAATTATCCTTCAATTAAAAATAAATCAATTTTTAAAAAGTAAAGCCTAAATAATTAAAAAAAAAAAAGGAGATATGTGTGTTGATAAATCTAAGCTAAGCATATGCGGCTGTAACTGTAAACAAAAGTTAGCTCCAAGATTCCTGGTAGCCAAAGAAAAAAGGGAAAAGAATAAATGAAATAAACACAAATAAAGAAACATCTTCTGGGAAATCTAATGAATAAAAGGAGATCAATACAGGTTTGAACTTGAGATCAAAGTACAGGTTTTGAGGAAAAGGTAGGTCTTTCTGAAGAAAGTATTCGACAGTACTAAATGTATATGTTCAAAGACGGCCACATACTGCAACCGATCAAACAATCCACCCAGAAACCAAGCAAAGCAGAGGCTATTTCTCTACTTGACAGACTGCAGGTCACAAATAAAGCATTTTCATCTACACACTGCTGCTAGGTCGCTTCAGTAGTGTCTGACTCTTTGCGACCCCATAGACTGCAGCCCACTAGGCTCCTCCGTCCATGGGATTTTCCAGGCAAGAGTACTACACACCCAAATGGTATTCTCAAACACACTGTCAAATATGAAGAACAGGGTAAAGCTGTTGAGATGTCCCAAAATAAAGTGTAGGTATATGGAAAGTCATTTCAATTTTCATTTCTTATGTGTTTTCTAAGTTCTTCAGGTTAGGTTACATTTTAACCATAGGTATTGCCCTAACACGGAGAAGGCAATGGCACCCCACTCCAGTACTCTTGCCTGGAAAATCCCATGGACGGAGGAGCCTGGTAGGCTGCAGTCCATGGGGTCGCTGAGAGTTAGACACGACTGAGCGACTTCACTTTCACTTTTCACTTTCATGCATTGGAGGAGGAAATGGCAACCCACTCCAGTGTTCTTGCCTGGAGAATCCCAGGGACGGGGGAGCCTGGTGGGCTGCCGTCTTTGGGGTCACACAGAGTCGGACACGACTGAAGTGACTTAGCAGCAGCAGCACTGCCCTAACAAAAAGAATGAGGAGGTTTTCCAGGACTGATAAACAGACCAAACTCATGATGCAAACAGTATATGTATGATGATAAGCAAAGACAGAATACATTGTATAAGGCACCAAGTAACTGCTATTATTATAGTTGTCAGCTACAGAGGTTATATAATATTCCAGAACAGCTGCTAAAGGTCTCATCAGAAAAATGTCAGTTTTAATATCACAGATGATAAATGCTAGGAAATGGTCATTTTCCAGGTTAACAGTGGCATTAGGTACCCAGAGTGATAATTAACTAGGACTGAGAGATTCTGGCGAGAACTGTACCTTTTTCACTTCCACTCTTCTGTCTTGCCATTTCCTGCTTCAAGGCACAGATAGAAGCCTCCCGTACCAAAGCAGAGAGATCTGCACCCCTGAAATAAGAGAAGAGCTCTTAACTCATTTATTCTTAGACACTGTGCAAAAGCCCAGAAAAAAGTCTGAAAGCAATTTCCTTTTTTCTTTAAATGTATTTTTTGAAAGCAGTGAATTTTTGATAATATTGCTTGTTTTATGTTTTGGTTTTTTGGCCAAGAAGCATGTGGGATCTTGGCTGCTCGATCAGGGATCGAATCTGTGTGCCCTGCATTGGAAGGCAAAGTCTGGACTGGATCACCAGGGAAGTCCTGTAATTTTCTTTTAAGTCACATATTAAACGTTTAGGAAAGAAACTGACCAATAAAGGTGGGATAAACCAATCATGGTCACTAGGAAAGAGCTTTTAGTTTTTACTCAAAATACTTCTAAGTTTTAGAAGAAAGGAAATTATGAAGGAAACATGCAGTGAGTCAAATATTCTCACGCTAATCACTATAGATAGTAATGTTAATATAAAAAGTCTCAGTCAGTCAGAAGAAAGCAACCTACACATTTTTTACTGTAAAATTTTATTCACAAGGCTCATGCTAAAGTACAAACTGGCCCATTACAAGTATATACCATTAATATATTACCTAAAGTCTAAACTAAGCTTATATAAAAAGTCATTTAGGACCCCTAGTTCAAAAAAGGAAAATACAAAGGCTAAAGAGTTTGATGCATTTGATTCAAGCTCAAGCTGAATTGACACATCATAAATTACTTAAAATATGACAAGAACTAACAAGCCTTCATTTAATTGGTCTGTGTAATAACATGCTGAATCAGCATGGTTCTTGCGTTCAATGAAAGATGTTGGGGTTGACTGGTGTTTCAATACATTACATCTTTAACAGGATTCTTAGAGATTCTTTGAGAAAGAGTTTCAACTGGGAGATAAAAACCTCATCTTTAAAATTAAAATCCTCATCTCTAGACAAACTAATTTAATATATAATGCTGATAATCCACATACCTAAGATTATTAAATTTAGTTTAAATTATTAACTGAACTCAATGTTTCTGCTGGTTAGGTGTTAGGTTTGTAATATTATTTAACAATCATACATATGCTGTTGCTGCTGCTGCTGCTAAGCCGCTTCAGTCGTGTCTGACTCTGTGCGACCCCATAGACGGCAGCCCACCAGGCTCCCCCGTCCCTGGGATCCTCCAGGCAAGAACCTGGAGTGGGTACATACATGCCAGGGTATTCATTTCTTTGTGAAAAGCGTGAAAGTGTTAGTCACTCAGTCATGTCCAACTCTATGTGACACCATGGATTGTAGCCCACCAGGCTCCTCTGTCCATAAAATTCTTCAGACAAGAATACCAGAGTGGGTTGCCATTCCCTTCTCCAGGGCATCTTTCCGATCCAGGGCTCAAACCCAGGTCTCTTGCATTCACAGAGATTGTTTACTGTCTGAGACATGGGGGAAACCCCATATGTTAAATCAACACTGGTGCAGAGACACCATTACCTAATGTAACAAGTAGCTGAAGGCTGCAGTCTTCTACAGTCCCTGTGATGACAGTGGTATTAAAACCCAAAACATATACCATTCAAGTTTAACCCTGACCCATTTAATAAATGACCTCCTATGTGGTATAATCCAAAAGATTGGCCCAGGGTCAGTTCTGCATCAAAACTGCCTCTATTATCAACTGAAAATCTTTTCAGATTTTAGCACTCAAATACATAAACTACTCACTTAAGTCCTATTTTCTTTAGCAGTAAGTTCGTTAACTACAGACTGGCACGAATTTGATTCCCAACGAGGGAAAAAGGTATATTCTCCTTAAAGGTAATGCAGGGCTTTTACACACGCCCTTCAACACCATGGCCTGGGACTGACCATTTCCCCTCCACTGAGACAGTCACCGCTTTTTTAAGTGAGACAAGAGTCCCAGCTGGAGTGCAGCAAATCTCTCAGGAGCACTAGGGGAGCGGTAGCAGAACAAAGATCAAGACTCACATCCCTAAGATGTTTATGTATGAAAAAACTGGAAATTAGACCTTGGATCCTGGCCACACTCCCTAAAAGTGAGTAGCATGGTTTCAAGTGTAATCATCTCATGAGACAGTTTTGTGAAAATCTTCAACCAGAACTGGAAAGAACTGGATGCCTGTATCAGTACCGGTAGTTATGTTCTTCGGATATAAATTTACACTGTGAACAACAGACTCTAGAAGACCTCGAAGATTACAACACTACCTTCCTTGACTGACTTAGCTTCAGAAAGCACATTTATTTGGCTTTCAGCTATAGGAATATCATGAACACCAAGTATATTGTGGACAATCAACAGGGATAAGCCAGAGGAGAACTCCCTGGTGGTCTAGTGGTTAAAACTCCATGTTTCGATGGCAGGGAGCATGGGTTCAATCCCTGCTTGGGGAAGTAAGATCCCACATGCTTTGAGGTTCACCACCTCATTAAAAAAAAAAACAAACCCCCAAACGGAGGGAGAGATGTGCCCTGTTAAATGTGAATTTCATTTTCTTCCCTGTGACCCAAAATTGGGAAAGTTACTATAATGAAGTTTTATGATAATGAAGAAAACAACAAAAACTCGTAACAACCATAAACTATGAAAGTAGAAATATCTGACCTCCTGTTTTCATAGATTGTGTGGATATTAATAGGTGTGCTATGAAAAATGCATTCTGAGGCTTGAAAAGCTTGTAGATTATTTTCTTTTAAATGCTGAAGCACCTAGATAATTTGGCAGCTGGTAATGAGATGTCTCCTGCAATATTCTGGAAGGACAGAGAGACAAGCTGTGAAGGGCAGTGATGGTGGTCAGGATGGCTGAACACCAGCAGCTGACACACGAGAGGACTCGCCTATTCCTGAGAACTCCTCAGGGCCTCAAAATGGGTGGTCCTGTCTCTAAGAAGGAGGAAGAGCCAGACCCTAGTGCTTTACAGGACTCCTAACTTAATCCTTTTGCTATCACTCTCCTTCATTTTACACATGAGGAAATGGGACCTCAGAGAGTTAAGTGATCTGAGACCGACATACTTACGTGTAACAATCACAGCGAAGGTCACCAGCAATTGCTTCCAAGTTTACATCTGCGTCCAGTGGGGGTTTTGTACCATTCTAAGTGAGAGAGAAACATCCACTTTAGTCGAGACTTTAAAGACCAGTATTTCCCCACATAATAGGTTCTAAACAGACAGTAACGGCTGCTTGACTGAATGAATGTAACTGACTCCCAGACTAGTGTTACAGATTTTTACAAATTTCAGTTTTGAGAAACAAGGTTAAGAAGCAGATCCCAAACTTGGGAAAGCCAAAGGCAAACAGTTCATGCTGGTGAAGTATGACAAACGTGCAAGCACCACAGCCAAAAACAAAACACCGAGAACGAAACCCACACCCTCAATCTTTCCAAGGTGAAGACTCACATTTCCTTTGCCTGATTCAATATGGCAAATACACAAGCAGTAATTAGTTTTGATGTGTATATGTTGGCTTAGTTTTAGCGTGAGGTTGGCTCGGAAGGGAGAAATAACACTGACCGTGGCCAGGAAAGAACAATCAGCAAACGGCTCTACAACAAAAGCCTAAAGCCCTCTGTGCTCAATGTCTTCTTTTCCAACCCTTTATCTAAAACTTAACCCTCACTCTGATGCCATCTCCCCTCCAGCTCATACCAAGAGATGCTAGCAAGGACAAGTATCAGAACAGTCTCAAAATTTCAACAACACTTAACATGGTACTTTGCATGCATACAGTACATATTTAATAACATTTTTAGTGACTTACACTGCAGAGGCAAATAAAACAGATTTTAGTGACAAAGTTTACGATGTTAGATGGTAGGCTTATATGTGCTTTATTATTCTGATTCATAACTTATATCTACACTGCATACTGTCTTTCCTTTGTAGCAGATATTACATGGACACAGTTTAAGAAGAAATATATATATAGGAAAACAGCAAATAAACATATGTCATTAAGCCTCAAGTGTAAATATTAGCTCAGCAGGTGCTCTCAGCAGAGGGTCAGACGACCCGGCACTTGAGCCATCACCTTCCTCTAGCACATGCTCAGCAGGTGTCCCTGCAGCTGGGCATGTTTAAGAATTTCACAAACTGTACATACGCTAGCTGCTATTATACGATAAAATGCAAATGTTCATCTATCACAGATTCAAGAAAGTTATGTTTCCCATTCAATCCACTCTGACCTGTGAAATAAACATGGGAAAGTAAACTCTCTGGGTGACCTCAGCAGACAATTTTGGTGCTTTTTTCCTTTCTCTCTCCGGTTGTATATAAAACTAGACAGACTAAGTGACCCCTATGGTTCCTTTTAATATCAATGTTTTCAATTTTGTCAGGGGGCAGAGGTGGGCAGGGATTCAAGGAGGCAGGATCTAGGTTCCCAGATGAGGGACTGGCCCCAAGTCCATGGTAGCACCAAGTTCTTACCAAGTTCTTACCACTGGGTCACCAGGGAATCCCCCCAAAAAACCCAAGATCTTATTACCAGATAAATAGAGATAATTTGGTGCTATATTTAAGAGAGAGAGGGGAAGTCTTGTTTAAATAGTGATGATGAACATGTAATAAGGATTTATTATGATGGAGAAAAATGTTTGGACTTTCCAAGCTACGTCTGCAGTGGGAAAGCCTGAGAATACTGCCTTGTTGAGTCCCAGTCCACTGTAGGAGGAGGCACGGGGTGGGATGAGAGGCTTCCTCATTAGGCCTGAGCCCTTATGAGTCTCTTTAATGTTCCTGAGAAACTATCAACCTTACCCTGACTGTCACCCAGTATATGGACGTTCCCTGCGCTGCTAGAGAATTTTACTTCAAACTATCTATTGTCTGTTTTGATCAAAAACTCAATCATAAGAAATCAATTCATGGAGGAATACCTGAGGATACTTCTTTTATATTTCTCAACATCTAAATTCTATTCTTGGGTCAAGCTGGACTTTCACAGAGGCCCACACATCTCCGAATGCATGTCTTTGACCTTTCATCAAGTTGTTTTTAATGAGCCGGTTTTTAGTTATGTCCTCAGCTTACACCAGGACAACCACCAGCTTCAGTACTGAAAAGCTTATATTGTGTTTATTGTGTTATTATTGTGCTATTATTTGACAGGGATATTATCAAAAACATCTATCACATCTGAGTGCTTTCTTTATGACACCCTAGAGGAGAAACTTTTCTCACAACTACATACTGGGAGCAATCGCCAACTTCCTATATTCAGGGCACTCTTTTAAATATTTTGAGAAAGCTCAATATATAAAGGAACACAATAAACAAATGCTTATCTAAGAGCAATATTTTAGAAAAATTAACTCCCAATATATTATCAATTGGAAAAAAATAACAAATTGTCCTTTTTTGGGGGTGTGTGTGGTGTGGTCATGGAGAAGGCACTGGAAAAATCCCATGGATGGAGGAGCCCGGTAGGCTGCAGTCCATGGGGTCGCTAAGAGTCGGATACGACTGAGTGACTTCACTTTGACTTTTCACTTTCATGCACTGGAGAAGGAAATGGCAACCCACTTCAGTGTTCTTGCCTGGAGAATCCCAGGGACGGGGGAGCATGGTGGGCTGCCATCTATGGGGTTGCACAGAGTCAGACACGACTGAAGCGACTTAGCAGCAGTAGCAGCAGTGGTGTGGTCAACATAAGATACTTACAAAAGTTTCAATAACAACATTACTTTCCAGTGTGTAGAAATGTGGGCTAAGGAATCTTGGGATCATTAAAATCTAATTATTCCTAACTGAAATGTGGAAATGTTTCTGACCTTCAGTAAGAAGTAAAATGAAAGGTCAATTCTATTTACTGTCAAGTGGGAGCAATTAGAACAAGTTTAAGTGGAATATTAGTAAGCTTATAAAACCAAATATGTAAATACTATAGAGACTCATTTATTAAAATGATACTTACATGTGTATGAAAATATTTAGAACTTTTTATACTGGTCTTCTTCACTACTGATTTATCACCTCTTGAAAGTGCCAAAGTGCTAGATGCTCAGTCGTGTCCGACCCTGCAACCTCATGGACTCTAAAGTCTACCAGGCTCCTCTGTCCATGGGATTTCCCAAGTACTCTTGAGTGGGTTGCCATTCCCTTCTCCTCCCAACCCAAGGGTCAAATCCAGGTCTCCTGCATTGCAGGCAAATTCCTTTACCATCTGAGCTACCAGGGAAGCCCCTCTTAATAAAACTCTAATGGAAGTCTCAATAATTTCATGACTAGAGAAAGCTGAGTCAAAGCAACTGTTAGAGAAAAATAGTCTCTTAAGAATCTGACTTTTGCGACCCCATGGACTGTACCCCTAGGCTCCTCTGTCCATGGGGTTCTCCAAGCATACTGGAGTGGGTTGCCATCTCCTTCTCCAGGGGATCTTCCCAACCCAGGGAATGAACTTTGGTCTCCTGCATTGCAGGTGACCTGAGCCACCAGAGAAGCTGAAAGAATATTCAAATTCATAGAGACAGAAAGTAGGTGGTTGCCAAGGGGTGGGAGGAGGGTGGAATGGGGAGTTTAATGGGGATAGATTTTTAGGCTGCAAAATGAAGAGTTTTGGAGATGGACTCTTCAACTATGCTTCAATAAAATAAAAAATAAAAAGAAACACACATCTCTGTATCTTGTTGTTGAGAGAGAGTTAGTTTATCAGTAAAATGGAAATAATATTCATGTGAATATTTAAATATTAGAGTTCAAAAAGCAGTTGCAAGGATTAAGCATATTCATATATGCAAAGTACCTAGAACAGTGTTTAATAAATATCACTTATCATTCTATCAGATATTTTTATCTTAGCTCATGAAAACTTAACAGTTATACTTCTAGGTGAGATGTTTTATACGTTTTAGTCTTTGGGAGCACATTTTATAAACACTGAGAATCTTGGGTCTTTCAGTAGGATTTTTATCACCATTTTAAAGATTGCATATTATTATCTCAAAGCACTGGCAGACATCAAATAACCTTTCTGGCTTTCTGAGAAGAGGGTAAGTTTTAATAACACTTATAGGAAAGAAATGGAAATTACGAAAGAAAAAAATTCCACTTGTCCAAGGGGGTTTTTAGTGATAAGCCTCTCATTATCACATGATTACCAGAATCACCAAATACAAAGTATAAAGAAACAGTATGTCATTGCTCACTGTTCTCTTAAGAAACTTAGGCTCCGAGAGATACTGAAAAGTTGCTCTGACCTACACTTTTCAGACCAAGACTAAAGAATTTTATTCTAATCTCCCCATACTATTCCAAGTATTAATTGGAAAAAGAGGAAAGAGTATAAAAACCATCTGGGGACATTAAGTAAAAAGCTAGCAAACTGTGAAATACAATGGCTTACTAAACATTAAAAATGCCAATTTTCCTCACTTTTGGCTGAGTCTTTATAAAGACAACCTGTGGGCAGGAGGTCTGCCTTGTGGACTCTGCCCTGAAGTTAGAGATTCTGCTTCCCCTCCCTCTACCCTGCTTCAGCTTTAGCCATCGACAAAGATGTTTAAACATTTCAGGCCTCTGGAGGGGAAAAGTGAGGTAAGGATGTGAAATGCAGTGCAAGGAGCTCTCCTCAGAGGGCAACAAAATGTGCCTGGCTGCCCAGGCCCGAGCGGGTCCCTTCCTGTGGAATGGGTCTGAGAACACGACACACTTGAAACTGCTACAAAAACAAAGTCGAAGAAAAAGTGGCCCAGAGCCCTCCTTAGCCTTTAGCATAGACAGATGTTGAGAACTGACAATTTAACGGTCTAAACCACAAGCCCACAAAAGTTCCTTTCGAAGCTGTACAGATTTTTATCAGTCTTTTGCTTTTTCTTTTCTTTCAACAGTCACAACTTTGTGCAGGGAAGCTGCCCAAAAAGCCTTTCTAGCTAATTCTAGGCCCTTCCCTTTTAACCTCAACATTTATGTTTTTGTTTGGGAAAAAATTCTCCATACCCCTCCCCCTAATATACAGCTATATGTTCATGATAGAAAAATCTGGAAATACAAAGCCACCAAGACAGAGAAAAGCAGGCCCTGACATCCAGCAAGTGGCCCATGGCATTGCTATGAGTTGACTGGGCTCACAGCTAGGCAGTGGTGCTCTTCTGTTGAACATAAACACTTTTTTTTTTTATAGAACATCAACATCAAACAAGCCCATTCCTGACCAGGATGGATCGACAGAAAAACAAGACTCCTGGATAATCACGTCTGTTGTTTTTCAGTCACTAAGTCATGTCCGACTCTTTGTCCGACTCTAAGCCATGCCAGTAGGTTCGGTGTCTGGTGAAGGCCACTTTCTGGTTCACAGACTTTCTTTTTGCTATAATATCAAACGATGAAAGCAGGGAGGGAGCTTTCTGGGGCCTCACTGTGGTGCTGTTCAGTCACTAAGTCGTGTCCAACTCTTCGCGACCCCATGGACTACAGCACAGCAGGCTCTCTTGTCTTTCATTATCCCCTGGAGTTTGCTCATTCACGTCCACTGAGTCTAGTGATGCTATCCAACCATCTCATCCTCTGCTTCCATCTTTTCCTTTTGCCTTCAATCTTTCCCAGCATCATGGTCTATTCTAGTGAGTCAGTTCTCTGTATCAAGTGGCCAAAGTACTGGAGCTTCAGATTCAGCATCAGTCCTTCCAATGAATATTCAGGGTTGATTTCTTTTAGGATTGACTAGTTTTATCTCTTTGGAGTCCAAGGGACTCTCAAGAGTCTTCTTCAGCACCACAGTTCAAAAGCATCAACTCTTCGGTGCTCAGTCTTCTTTGTGGTCAAACTCTCACATCATACATGATTCCTGGAAAATCATAGCTTTGACTACACAGACCTTTGTCAGCAAAGTGAGGTCTCTGCTTTTTAATATGCTGTCTAGGTTGGTCATAGCTTTTCTTCCAAGGACCAAGTGTCTTTTAATTTCATAGCTGCAGCCACCATCTGCAGTGATTTTAGAGCCCAAGAAAATGAAATCTGTCACAGGTTCTACTTCTTCCCCTTCTATTTGCCATGAAGTAATGGGACCAGAAGCCATGATCTTAGTTTTTTGAATGTTGAGTTTCAAGTCAGCTTTTTTACTCTCTTCTTTTACCTTCATCAAGAAACTCTTTAGTTCCTCTTCATTTTCTGCCATTAGTGATATCATCTTCATTTCTAAGGTTGCTGATATTTCATCTGGTAATCTTGATTCCACTTTATGCTTCATCCAGTCCAGCATTTCGCATTCTGCATATAAGTTAAATAAGCCAGGTGACAATATATAGCCTTGTCGTACTCCTTTTCCAATTCTGAACCAGTCTGTTGTTCCATGTCCAGTTCTAAGTGCTGCTTCTTGACGCACACATAGGTTTCTCAGAAGATGACAGGTAAGGTGGTCTGGTATTCCCATCTCTTTAAGAATTTTCCACAGTTTGTTGTGATCCACACAGTCAAAGGCTTTAGCATAGTCAATGAAGCAGAGTAGATATTCTTCTGGAATTCTCTTGCCTTCTTTATGATCCAACGGATGTTGGCAATTTGATCTCTGGTTCCTTAGCCTTTTCTAAAACCAGCTCGTACATCTGGAATTTCTCAGTTCACATACTGCTGAAGCTTAGTTTGAAGGATTTTGAGCATAACCTTATTAGCTTGTGAAACAAGTGCAACTGTGTGTAGTTTGAACATTCTTTGGCATCGCCCTTCTTTGGGACTGGAATGAAAACTGACCTTTTCCAGTCCTGTGGCCACTGCTGAGTTTTCAAAAACTGCAGACATATTGAGTGTAGCATTTTAACAGCACGTCTTTCATGATCTGAAATAGCTCAGCTGGAATTCCATTACCTCCACTAGCTTTGTTCATAGTAATGCTTCCTCAGGCCCACCTGACTTTACACTCCTGGATGTCTGGCTCTAGGTGAGTGACCACACCATTGTGGTTATCTGGGTCATTAAGACTTTTTAAATATAGTTCTGTGTATTCTTGCCACTTTTACAAGAGAAATGCAAATCAAAACTATGAGGTATCACCTCACACCAGTCAGAATGGCCATCATTAAAGTCTACAATCAATGCTGGAGAGGGTATGAAGACATGTGACCCTCGTGTACCACTGGTGGGAATGTACACTGATAATAGCCACTATGCAGAACAGTATGAGGTTTCTCAAAGCTACCAAATGACCCAGCAACCTTATTACTGGGCATATATCTGGAGAAAACCATAATTCAAGAACACACAAGCACCCCCGTATTCACTGCAGCACTATTTACACAAGCCAGGACACGGAAATGACCTAAATGTCCATCAACAGAGAAACGGATAAAGAAGATGTGGACATACATACAATGGGATATTCCTCAGCCATAAAAAGGAATGAAATTGGGTCATTTGTAGAGAAATGGATGAACCTAAAAACTGCCATACAGAGTGAAGTAAGTCAGAGAAAAACAAATATTGTATATTAATGCATATATGTGGAATCTAGAAAAATGGTAAAGATGATCTTATTTGCAAAGCAAAAGTAGTAGAGAACACATGTATGGGTGCCAAGGAGGAAAGAGGGGTGGTGGGAGGAAATGGGAGACTGGGACTGACATATATGTATACACTAGGTAACATATATGTATAAAATAGGTAACTAAGGAGAACCTATTATATAGCACAGGGAACTCCAGTGCTGTGTTGACCTAAATGGGAAGGAAATCCCCAAAAGAGGGGATATATGTATACATATAGCTGATTCACTTTTCTGTACAGTAGAAACACAACACTGTAAAGCAACTACAATCCAATAAAAATTAATTAAAAAATTATAAATAATAGTTCACCTTCTCCCTTGGGAGATATAGGTTGGGCAATATTTAAACCTATCTATATTTAAAATGTCAGAAATATACACAAAAATATACCATTTCCTTTACTCACTTTTGTGATAGTTTTTAAGATGGCGAGACGATCTGCTGGGGGTGGTAAACCCACAAAGAGTGTTTTGTCCAGGCGGCCTGGGCGCAGGATTGCAGGGTCAATGATATCTAGAGACAAAGGGAGGAAAAGCCTTAAATAAATAAAATAAAATCTTTTACAAAATATAATTAACATGAGAGACAGGAAGAGTACATTTTTAAGAGAAAAAAACTGATAAATTACAGTAGTTTTAGAAATAAAAGATTCTCCTTGTCCTTAAAAAAGTGAAGTCTATCTATCCACCTCCTGCCCCAAACCTGTTTTCCTTCAGGATTCTCAAACTTATATGATGACCCCTGCCTGTCCCCCAAATACCAGGCAGGTTTCTCCCTTCCTTCTAATTGGTGACACATTCTATCAATTTTATCAAGTCTGCTTCCAATTACCTCGAACCTCAGTCAAGGCCAAATGTAATGTCCCCTTAACTGGTTCTTTTCTAAATTTCCCCTCCCTGGGACCCCTCACAATGCTGCCAGAGTTATCTTCCTAAAATACATATTCAGTTCTCTCAAATCCAGCTCCACCCTGCAGAATGAAGCCTGACACTTTCACCACCACGTGTCTGACAAGCCTAAGGGTTACCTGACTCTACAGGGCAAAGGTTCGTAAACATTGTGGTCTTAGGAAACCACTGCACTTTAAAAATGGAGTACACTTTACTGATGATTCCTTTTTACTGATGATTCCTTTCTACTGATGATTCCACTTTACTGATGATTTCCTCTCTCTCTTGTCCTTCCCTAAATCCCCTTATCCTAGGCAGCCACTGATCCGTTTTATCACGATGGATTAGTTTGCATTTTCTTGAATTTTATGTAAGTGGAATCATACAGCATATACTGTCTGCTTTCTTTTACTCAACATAATTATTTCGAGATTCACCTAAGTTGTCATATGTATCAGTACTTAACTGTTTTTTATTGCTGAGCGGCATTCCATTGTGTGGCTATATCACATTTGTTTTTTAATTCTTCTGTTGACAAACCTTTGGTTCATTTCCAGTTTGGGACTACTATAAACAGAGATGCTGTGGCCACTCAAGTACTAGTCTTTGTATATGCTTTTGTTTCTCTTCAGTAAATACCTGTGTATGGGATGCAAAGCAGTATGGCAGTAACACACTGCAGGTGTACATTTAACTTTTAAAAATCAACAAGCTGCTTTCCATACAAGCTGTACCATCTTACATTGCCAACAGTAATACATTCATATACTCGGTATCCTTGTCAGTTCTTAGTACAGTTAATCTTTTGTTGTTGTTGCATTATGATTTAATCTAATTGTACAAAACCTTGAAATTACAACTCCTCTCCATTTCTAAGTGGAAGGATATGTGTGCCTCCATATTCAATTCTGCAGTTACCTCTGAGTCATAAAGTGCGTTTTACATCATGATGGATCAATGTAGAATTACCACGTAATATCTCAAATTACATAAAATGGAAGCAATTTTTAAAGCTTTGTGGGAAGTTTTCGTACTAATGATAAAAGTTTTTCTTTTTTTAGGGAAACTGAATTATAATGTATCATGTAACTGTATTTTAAAATGTTGGTCACTGAGTATCATGAACTTTGAACTGGTTTCTACTCCTAAAAGTGTACCATCACTAAGGTAAGACAACCAAAGTCTTCCTTCAATTCAAAACCCTCAATTGTGTTTCTTTACAAAATAAGATTTGTGTAATCAACTGCCTTCTATGGGACAAGTACTATGGTAATAGTGGATTAAACTATTACACAATATTTTAGTTCTTTAAGGAAAAAACAGGCTTTCAGGTTAAAACAACAATTTGTAACGAAAACTTTAATCCCAAGAATTCTCACAAAATATATTACAAATGACAGTATGGAAAAAAATTCTTACACAGTATCTCAAAGTTCAGCTCTATAATGTACCCTTAAATTGGAGGCCACAGTTATCTTGAATAGTCTCAAATTTCCAAATAAAGAATGTTACAAAGAGCTATGTATTCATATACATAACTCAGTGAAACTACAAACCAACTTACCTTAACTCAGTGAAACTATGAACCATGCCGTGTAAGGCCACCCGAGACAGATGCGTCATGGTGAAAAATTCTGACAAAACATGGTCCACTGGAGGAGGCATGGCAAACCACTCCAGTATTCTTGCCTTTAGAACCCCATGAACAGTATGAAAAGGCAAAAGACATGACACTGAAAGATGAACTCCCCAGATCGGTAGGTGCTCAATATGCTACTTGGAAAGAGTGGAGAAATACCACCAGAAAGAATGAAGAGACGGAGCCAAAGTGAAAAGAACACCCAACTGTGGATGTGACTGGTGATGGGAGTAAAGTCCAGTGCTGTAAAGAACAACATTAACATTGCACAGGAACCTGGACTGTTAGGTTAGGTCCATGAATCAAGACAAACTGATTCAAACAGGAGATGCAAAGAGTGAATATCAACATTTTAGGAATCAGGGAACTTAAATGGATGGGAATAGGGGAATTTAACTCAGATGACCATTATATCTACTACTGTGGGCAAGAATCCCTTAGAAGAAATGGAGTAGCCATCAGAGTCAACAAGAGTCCAAAATGCAGTACTTGGGTGAAATTTCAAAAACAACAGAATCATCTCTGCTCATTTCCAAGGCAAACCATTCAATATCACAGTAATCCAAGTCTATGCCCCAACCAGTAATGCTTAAGAAGCTGAAACTGAACGGTTCCATGAAGACCTACAAGATCTTCTAGAACTAACACCCTAAAAGATGTCCTTTGCATTATAGGGGACTGGAATGCAAGAATAGGAAGTCATGAGATACTGATGAAGTGAAGTTGCTCAGTCACGTCCAACTCTTTGCAACCCCATGGACTGTAACTTACCAGGCTCCTCCGTCCATGGCATTTTCCAGGCAAGAATACTGCAGTGGGGTGCCACCCAGGGGATCTTCCTGACTCAGGGATTAAGCCCAGGTCTCCTGCATTGCAGGCAAATGCTTTAACCCTCTGAGCCAATAGGGAAGCCCACCACCAGGAAATCACATACAGAACTTCTGACCCAAAGCAAAGGCAAACTAACTTTTTTGAAATTTCTAGGATTCCACACCAAGTGGAAAACCTCTTGTCCAGTGCGAACACCAACGGTGGAACTCTCAAACCTCTCATCTAGATGCCCACATAGTCTTCTCCCATCTAGCCCTGCATCTCAGGGATCTTCCAATTCAACAAAAGCAAAGCTGGGAGGGCTTCTGGCAACCCACATTTTTTGGAGTGGTCCAAAATAGTCTAAAGGTCATTCCAATTCAGCCGTCATCATAGTTTCCAAGATTACCTACATAACTTCACAGTCTAATGGACAGGAATCACAATGCATTTCTAAATCCTGGCTTAGAAATATCGAGGCTCAAATCCGTACACCTTCAGCTGGGTCTTCCTGGTGCCCTCCCGCCTGGCACTCACGTACGCTCTCACAGACTCGGCATCCATGAAAGGCCCTATAATTAGTCTCTTTCATTTTAGTCATCCTAAGATTGGCAGTGATATCTCACTGCAGCTTTAATCTGCATTTCCTTGATGACTAATGACACTGAGCACCTTTTCATCTGTCACCTGTATACTTTCTGTGATGAGGTGTCTGTACAAATCTTTTGCCTATTTTTAATACCTTTTCTTGCTGTTGAGTTTTTAGTTATGTTGTTGAGTTCATGAAATATCCTTTATCAAATAACATGCTTTGCAAAATTTCTCTCAGTCTGTGGTCTTTTTATTCTCTTAGTGGCATCCTTTGAAGACCATTTCAATTAAACCACTTGCTCGAAAGACTGCACTTTTGGTATCACATCTATGAAATCTTTTGCTTGATCCAAGGTAGAAAAAATTTTACCCTATGTTTTCTTCTAGCAGTCTTGTAGCTTTGGATTTTCATTGGTCTTTGATCATTTGAGTTCATTTTTACACATCATAAAAGGTATGGATCAAAGTTTACTCTTCTTGCATATGGATATTCAATTGTCCCATCACTGCTGAAAAGGTCATCCTTTTCCCACCAGTGCCTTTGTGCTTTATTAAAAAAAAAAAGTCAATTGTCCACATATTTGTAGAAACATTGTTTTGATTCTATAATCCAATGATCTATATGTCTATGTCTATGCCAATACCATGCTGTGAAAACATCTTTTATTTTAAACATAAAAATGCAGATTTTTTTTTAAAATTTTTATTTATTTAGTTTTATTTATCTGGCTGTACCAGGTCTTAGTTATGGCATGTAAACTCTCAGTTGAGGCACGTGGGTTCTAGTTCCCTGACCAGGGCCTGAACCTGCGCCTCATGCACTGGGAGCACAGTCTTAACCTCTGGACCACCAGGGAAGTCCACAAATGTAGGTCTTAAAGCCAGATCGGCATGTCTCAAAATAAAGCTTGATATAAACAATCCCTATTGTATTTAGAAAGGATTCTTAGTTTAGGACTTTAATAATAATTTAAACTCTCTTACCAACAAACATTACATTTAGTATTTTAGAGTTTATTATTTTAAGAAATTATTTACTTACTTTATTTACAGTAAAAAGCATCCTGAGAACTTTACATGCCATAAAGTGTGCATGCTAGGGTGGGTGGGTGGGGGGGTTAGATGACTTAAACAATGCTCCAACAAAAGCTCTTATAAATTTTCATGTATTACATCATTTCTCAAAGAAAAGCTGGTTCATACTCAACAATTCGGTTTCACTACAGGCATCTTAATGATGACTGAGATTCCGATCTTTCTCCATCAGTTCCCACCCTGGTTAAGGCCAACAGATCCTTCCAGTTTTTCAGGCCTGAAATTTGGGAGTCATACTGGATTCCATTCTTCCACATCTATATTCAAGCCATTAGCAAATCCTGTCAACTCTATTATACAACATATTCAGATTCTTTCTACCCCCAGATATTACCTGATTCAAACTATCATCTTCTACTTGGATTATTTTTACAGCTTCCTAAATGGTTCCTTACCTAATTGTGTCAGAACTTTAAGTTGAAGACTCAAGATAACAATTCTTACCCTCTTCGGTTTCTAACAGAACAATTCTTAACTTTGCAATGAAGAAGTCATCAACAATTCTAAAGATTTAAGGACAAAATCCATTCGCTTACAAATCAGACAGATGCAGAACAGGAGAAACTCTTCCTCAGCTATTGATCAAAAAGCAACTGCTATCCTATACAGTTCAGTTCAGTTCAGTCACTCAGGCGTGTCTGACTCTTTGTGACCCCATGAATCGCAGCACGCCAGGCCTCCCTGTCCATCACCAACTCCCGGAGTTCACTCAGACTCACGTCCATTGAGTCAGTGATGCCATCCAGCCATTTCATCCTCTGTCGTCCCCTTCTCCTCCTGCCCCCAATCCCTCCCAGCATCAGAGTCTTTTCCAATGAGTCAACTCTTCACATGAGGTGGCCAAAGTACTGGAGTTTCAGCTTTAGCATCATTCCTTCCAAAGAAATCCCAGGGCTGATCTCCTTCAGAATGGACTGGTTGGATCTCCTTGCAGTCCAAGGGCCTCTCAAGAGTTTTCTCCAACACCACAGTTCAAAAGCATCAATTCTTTGGCGCTCAGCTTTCTTCACAGTCCAACTCTCACATCCATACACGACCACAGGAAAAACATAGCCTTGACTAGACGGACCTTTGTTGG
Source organism: Bos taurus (assembly GCF_002263795.3). Lineage (NCBI taxonomy): Eukaryota > Metazoa > Chordata > Mammalia > Artiodactyla > Bovidae > Bos > Bos taurus. The sequence continues at coordinate 27,447,817 of NC_037343.1, forward strand.
CAAAGTAATGTCTCTGCTTCTCAATATGCTATCTAGGTTGGTCATAACTTTCCTTCCAAGGAGTAAGTGTCTTTTAATTTCATGGCTGCAGTCACCATCTGCAGTGATTTTGGAGTCCCCCAAAATAAAGTCTGACATTGTTTCCACTGATTCCCCATCTACTTCCCATGAAGTGATGGGACCAGATGCCATGATCTTCGTTTTCTGAATGTTGAGCTTTAAGCCAACTTTTTTACTCTCCACTTTCACTTTCATCAAGAGGCTTTTTAGCTATCCTATTAAGTACTCAAAAAAAGCTAAAATTTAAGAGCTAACAGTAGCAACTTTCAACTTACAGAAAATAATTTGTTACCGATGGACCTTCAATTTTCAACAATGCTGCCAAGACAATTCTATGGGGAAAAGATTAGTCTTTGCAACAAAGGATCCTGAGACACATGAATAGCCTGAAAAAGGATGAACACCTTTCTCACAACAGATAAAAATTAACTCAAAATGGATCAAAGACCTAAATATGAGCACTAAAAGTATAAAACTCTTAAGAGAAAACGTAGGAGTTAATCTCTGTGACCTCAGGATAGGCAATGATTGCTTAGGTATGATAATAGCAAAAGAAACTGATATAAAATAGAAACCTACTTACTTCTCTCCAAGTGCTCTCCATTTCAACAAGTAGCAAACTTTTTACCTAGCTTTTAGGTAAAAAAAATCTAATAGTAACCTTTGTTTATTCTCTGTCTCACATCCACATCTAATTACAGTACTTTCTATTGGTTTAACCTTCAAAATATATCCCAAAGTGGGATCAGCTCCCACTGATCACTTCTTAATTCTCCCACCACACTCACACCAATTCTGCTCTGGACCATGGATCTTCTAACTCAGATGCTCCTCTATGTTAAGAACTCCTTTGGGACTACAGTGAAATGTATGGACTCCTTGTCAAAAACTTGCTTTAATGCATAACGCAAAATGCACAGGATTACAAAGAAATCAATGGTATTAAAAGTTACCAAACTGTTAGGAAAACAAAATTTTGAATAACACATATGAAGTGAAGTCGCTCAGTCGTGTCTGACTCTTTGCGACCCTGTGGACGGTAGCCTAACAAGCTCCTCCGTCCATAGGATTTTCTAGGCAAGAGTATTGGAGTGGGTTGCCATTTCCTTCTCCAAGGGATCTTCCCAATCCAGGGATCGAACCTGGGTCTCCCACATTGTAGGCAGACGCTTTACCGTCTGAGCCACCAGGGAAGTTTCTAATAATACATGTACTTCCTTAATAATATCTTAAACAGCAAGTCTGATTAAACTAATTGTGGAGTAGTATAGATATTAACAGTATTGTGTGATATCTGCAAAGACTGTAAGGTGACAGAGAAATAGCTACAAGTTCACAGTTCCAGGTATACTCTGTCTTGTCACCAACGTTCATAATTTAGGGAAATGCTAAAATTCAGTTAGACGTTGGTGAAATTAAAAGTTTGTCACATTTAGGCTCATGTCTGCATGCGTGTGCATGCGTGCTAAGTCACGCAGTCGTGTCTGACTCTTTGTGACTCTATGGACTGTGGCTAGCCAGGCTCCTCTGTCCATGGGATTCTCCAAGTAAGAATACTGGAGTGGGCTGCCATGCCCTCCTCCAGGGATCTTTCCACCCAGGGACTGAACCTGCGTCTCCTGGCAGATGGGTTCTTTACCACTAGCACCACCTGGGAAGCCCCATGTAGGGTCCTGCTGCTGCTAAGTAGCTTCAGTCGTGTCCGACTCTGTGCGACCCCACAGACGGCAGCCCACCAGGCTCCCCGGTCCCTGGGATTCTCCAGGCAAAAACAATGGAGTGGGTTGCCACTTCCTTCTCCAATGCATGAAAGTGAGAAGTGAAAGTGAAGTCTAGATCCCTTAAATTCTAGCTACAGATCCCCAAGGTTAAGAATATCATTTTAAGTTAATTTTTGTGAAAGGCGTAAGATCTACGTCTAGTTTTTTTTTTTTTTTGCATGTGAGTGTACACCTGTTACAGCACCATTTGTTGAAAAGACTATCCTTTCTGTTAGGATACTGTCTTTGTTCCTTTGTCAAAGATCAGTCGCCTATATCTGTGTGGGTCTATTTCTGGCTTCTGTTCGGTTCCATTGATTTATCTTATCCTTTCGTCAGTACTACACTGTCTTGATTATCACAGCTTTATAATAAATATTGAAGCTGGGTAGTGCCAGTCCTCCAATTTTATTCTTTTTTGTTTATTTAAATTTTTATTTACTTTTTATATTTTGGCTGCGCTGGGTCTTTGTTGCTGAACACAGGCTTTTAGTTGTGGTAAGCAGGGGCTACCCTCCAATGGTGGTGCACAGGCTTCTCAACTGCCATGACCTCTCCTGTTTCAGAGCACAGGCTCTATAGCATGCAGGTTTCAGCAGTTGTGGTTCACGGGCCTCAATGCCAGAGGCCTGTGGAATCTTCCTGGACCAGGGATTGAACCCGAATCCCCTGCCCTGGCAAGTGAATTCTTAACCAGTGGACCATCAGGGAAGTCCCTGTTCTCTCCTTTAATACTGTGCTTGCTCTTCTGAGTCTTTTGCGTTTCCAAATAAACTTTAGCCTTTCCATATAAACTTTAGAATAAACTTGCACTTCCATATAAACTTTAGAATATAAACTTTGCCCTTCAATATCAACTTTAGAAACAAATGTTCTTTAAAAAAAACTTGCTAGGATTGTTTTGAATCTATAGACCAAACTGGGAAGACCAACATCTTGACAGCACTGAGTCTTCCTATCAGACACAAGAGGTATCTATTTATTCAGATCTTTGACTTTTTTCCATCAGAGTTTCATAGTTTGCTTCATACAGATCTTGTACATATTTTATTAACTTATACCTAAGTCCCTGTTTTTCTTTCTTTTTGGTGCTGATGTAAATGGTATTGTATTTTCAATTTCAAACTCCAATTATTCATTGCCAGCACTGACCAACTTATTTTTGAAAAAGGTGTAAAAGTGACTCAGTGGAGGAAGGAGTCTTTTCAATGAATGATGGTAGAACAACTAGATACCACAGGGGGGAAAAAAAACCTTTGACCTAAACTTTGTGCCTCACATAAGTGACCTAACAACAGATCACAGTTTAAGTGTGAAACATAACCATAACACTTTGAAAGAAAACACTGGAGACAATCTTTGCAACATAGTTTTGAAAAACAGATTTTAGACATGGTCCTCAGAAAGTAATGTATAAAAGGAAATAAGATGATGAAAAGACAAGCTATAGACTGGGACAAAGATGCAAGAAAAACTGAATCTCTCTTAGCCTTATTGATAGAAATCACAGTAACTCAAGCAAAGTCTGACAACCTCTTTAAAAATGAACATATATTTATCATATGACCCAGCAACCATGCTCCCAGGCATCTATTTCAAAGAAACAAATTATGTCCACACAAGAACCTGTATGTAGGTGTTCAGGGCAGCTTTATATGAAGCACTCAAAAACTGGAAATGAACATAATGCCCCCAAGAAGAGAATGGTTAGGCAAACCAGGACCTACCTCCACACCATAGAATATTATTCAGTACTGAAAAGGAACAGCCTATTGATACATACAAGAATTTCAATCAGTCTCATATTTTGCCACCTGATATGAAGAGTTGACTCATTGGAAAAGAATTCTAATGCTGGGAAAGATCGAAGGCAGGAAGAAAAGAGGAACACAGAAGATGAGATGGTTGGATGGCATCACCGACTCAAAGGACATGAGTTTGAGCAAATTCTGGGAGATGGTGAAGGACAGGGAAGCCTGGTGTGCTGCAGTCCACTGGGTTGCAAAGAGTCAGACACGACTTAGCAACTGAACAACATGGGCATTAGAATAGGTGAATAAAGTCAACCTACAGGTCACATTTTGTATGATTACTTTCATACAAAATTCTTAAAGTGATACAGTTATAGAGATGGAGACCAGACTAGCAGTTGCCCTGAGTTAGAGATGGGGGGAGAGAGGTGGTTATTTCCATAAAGGGACAGCAGGAAGGAGGTCTGTGTGGTGATGGAACAGTTCTTGTGTTGACTGCAATGGGATTACATGAATCCACACATGTGCTAAAACAGCACAGAAATAGACAAAATTACACAAATGTCTATTTCCTGGTTTTGATTTTGTACCATAGTTATGTAAAATGTAACAACTGGGTAAATGGAACGTCTGTGCATTATTTTTTATGATTTCCTGTGAGTTTATAAATGTTTCAAAATACAAAGTTATTAATAAAAAAAGTCATGTATTTTATAAAAAGAAAACTAGATCACATCATTCCCATTCAAAAAATCTTCACGGCAGAATAAAACCCACACCCCATACTGTGGCCTAAAAGGCCCCTTGCTCCTCTCCATTACTGACTCCCCCCCGCCCCCCGCAGGTCTTTTCACTTGAGACACACTAGCCGTGCTGGTTCTCCAAACTTGTTCTCACCTCAGGGCCTTTACACTTATTGTTTCCTACCTGGAACGCCTTCTCTCAGATTATTGTATAGCTCAATTCTTCACATTATTTGGTTTCCTGCTCATATGTCACTTCTTCTGAAGAAGGCTTCCTGGACCATCATATCTAAGTTAGCATTCCTTTCCCCAAAATAGACATTCTCCATCCTCTTACCCTGTTTTATTGGACTGCCTATTACTTATTCCCTGTTCAGCCCCAAATCAGAACATATGCAGGCAAATAAGTTTTCTGAATTGTTAACCTTTGAATTCCCAAAGCTCAGTAGGACCAGGCATATAATAAAAATTCTGTAAAAATGAGTGAAAAAGTAAATCTTCTGAGATTAAAGAAAACTATACTGATATAACTGATCCATATACAACACCAAACCGTAAGGCTGAATGTATAACTTGCACCATAACACAAAGAATATGATGAGAGAAAAATTTACATAACAAGGATTAAAGATAACTACATGTTTTTACATTCCGAATTCTCTCCCTTTGAATCTGGCTCTTCCTGTCACTGTCCTGACAGAGAACTTGTCTAATCTGGGCCTTACCTTAAAGAGGAATGGCAACTTCTGCCTTTATCTCTTGGAATCCAGCTGTTGTCTAAGAAGGGTGAGTACTCAGAGAGCCATGCTAACAGAAGTCAAGCCACATGGCGAGGCCTTGGAAGAGGACAACTGCTAAGGGAGAGGGGAGGCATAATGCCAAGGAGCACCAAGGCGTCACCTCGGAAGGGATTCTCTGGCCCAGCCATGCCTGCTGGTGGCATGTGGATCACAGATGAACCCCCTGGACAAGCCCTCCCTGAATTCCTGACCTACAAAATGAGGAACAATGCAAAAATGGTGATTTTAAGACACTAAGTATGGTAGCAGTTTGTCACGCAGCAATAGCTGACCAGTACATCAGGCAAGAGCAGATTTCTTAAAGCTAACCAGGAAAGAAGTTATAAACAACCACACAGAATGTCACAGGATAGAATACAATGGGACAGAACTGCCAAACAAGCATCAATACAAGCAGAGAGACCCAGAACATCTATTTTTAAGTTTATGTGGCTCCTCAATGTAATTGGGAGGAAGTGATGGGTGAGGTACAGAAGAGAGGAAGACAATACTCAAGGATGCTGGAAAGAACAAAACACAGGGGCCACGTGATGATTCAGCCTCCATTCACTGGCTAAGCTCAGTAGACGACTACACTCAGTTGTCCGTTTTTACAACTAAGGAGAATCTGGAGAAGGAGTTAAAAGGTGAATAAAGAGATCAGAGGAGGTGAAAAAAACATGAGGAAAGACAATGTACCCGAGTCCTTTTGAAGGAAAGGATTTTAAGTAAAATTTAAGTAATGCTGAAGGATCCACTATTTTCTAATCTACAGAGATTAAACTAAAAGATAAGATGTCTACAATAAACATGAATGAAAGATGTTGAGTGCAGTTAAAGACAGAATAGGTTATGGCAGACCCAATACTGTCTTCTTGAAATCTGCTAGAAAAGATCTGCAGCTGCTTGGAAAGGCAGGATGTAATGCTATCCAAATTTGAGACCTTCAAGGTTTCTTCTAGCATGACTCTGATTTTATGACCCAACGACTGTTCCTACTGCCAATACCTAAAGTGTGTATGACAATGATAATAATTACTTAACAGCTACTTGCCACACACTACAATACATACATAACCAACATCACTTAAGCTTTGTTGACAATACTGCCTATTAGGTATTATCATCCTCATTTTATAGATGAATAAGTACTGGTTAGCAAGATGAAGTTGGAGAAGGAAATGGCAACCCATTCCATTGCCTGGAGAATCCCAGGGACGGGGGAGCCCGGTGGGCTGCCGTCTATGGGGTCTCACAGAGTCGGACACGACTGAAGTGACTCAGCAGCAGCAGCAGCAGCAAGATGAAGTAATACATGCTCAGGATTAATGTGGTACAGTAAAGAGTAAGTACAGTGGTCGTTACCTCTGGCTCTTGGCTAGAGTTTTCTGTGCAACAGGAGTGTTTTTGTTATGCTCAAGAGATGACTCAAGGTTGGCCCCAATATAACTTCAGGATGGGGCTGGTTATCAGAATAACTAACCATCTGATTAGAGGGTTGGAACTTGTAGCCAGACATCTGGGGAGGCAGGGGGACTGAGTTCAAACACATGGCTGATGAGTAATCAATAAAAACTCTGGACATCAAACTTGAGGGAGATTCCTGGTCGATGAACACACTGATGGGACAGGAGGGTGACGTGTCCTGACTCCGTGGAGACAGGGCCTGGAAACCATACCACCTCTGAGATCTAGCCCCAAGTGTACCCTTTATAATAAACTGGAAATGTAGGTATAGTGCTTTTCTTCATTTTGTTAGTCCTTCTGGCAAATTATTGAACGTGAGGGCAGTTATGGGTATCCCCAAGTCTGTGTAGCAAGTTGGTCAGAAGTGCAGGTGTCCTGGAGACACCACGTGCAGCCAGCATCTGAAGCAGGGCAGTCGTCCAGACGACTCACCCCTTAACTTGCAGGTTCTGGCACTAACTCTAAGTGGTTAGTGTCAGAACTGAACTATATATAACCTACTCAGTTGGTACAGACTAGTTAGGGTTGAAAGAGAAGAGTTGGTAAGATGTGAAGTGCTACAGCCAGGACTCATACCCAGTTCTGCCGAACTCAAAGGAAATATCTCTAATTCAAAGATAAGAGTCTAATTCAAAGGTGTTAAACCATAACACCTTTCCATTTTTCTTTTTAAAATGAAATGGTATACAATTCATGAAGATTTTAGTATCTGTACTAACTTATGAGAAACGAAAAATTGTATCAGCTTGGAAAACTGAAAAACCCATTTCAGCAATTAAAGTCCCATGTCACTGCTGGCAGACACAGTTAGAAACCTCAGTGCAGGGCAGCTATGAGAGTCACTCATATGGATGGCGAAGTATCGAACAATACGAAAACAATTTAGGACCCAAAGTATAAGCCACCTCTATTCATTATTTCTGAAGTTTTGAGCCTTTCCCAGAGGACTTAAGCTTTTTAACAATTTAAAAAATGAGTTAAGTGCAGGTATATGGATAAGCTTCTAGGATAAAACCTTAAACACCCACCTTCAACCTTCAGATACAGTGAAAAAGAGCCTGGTTCCTGTGTCCTATAAGCTTGAGAGGAACCACAGGATATAAATCCTGATAATACTTCACGGTCAAAGTGTATGTTACAAGTGTTCTTGGCCAACAAGACAACTTGCTGTCCACCAACACAGAAAAAGTCTTACAGAATCCAGGCCATACCACCAAACACACACACACACATATCCATTTAAAAAAAATTATAGGTGACTTAAATGCTTCCTAAAGTTTTATTCCAACTTATGAACCAAAAAGGGATTCCCCAAACTTAATCTTTCTTTACTAGGATGTATGTAAATTATACTGTTTGTAAATGCTGGAAGTTTTTAGACTTAGCTGTTTTATAATCTTCTTTCTTACCTGGTCTGTTAGTGGCTGCCATAATAAAAACTTGCTGACGTGTTTCCAGACCATCCATCTCTGTAAGCAGCTGATTCACCACTCGGACACTTGCCCCTGTCTAAAACAAATAAATATAGCTCCATCAGTTCCTAATAAAAAGAACAACACACTGCTATTTTTTTTTCATACAAAACATTGTAATTGCTAACTTGAATGAAAGTTTCTGTCAAAAGATATAATATCATTTCCAGAAGTCACTGTATCTGATCACTGTGCAAAACATGTTCTTGTCAGAGTGCTTCCCCCGCAATCCTGCTACTATCCACAATTCAGATGAGGAAACCAAGGCTGAGAGAGGCTCTTCGTCCAAGGTCTCAAAGCTAGATAAAGATAGAAATGAAATTCAGTCTCAGGCTCAGCTAGTCCCAAAGTTTTACGCTTCTGAGTCAGTTGAAGAAGCAACAGCTGAGAATTCAAAATCCTGTGATAAACCATAATGGAAAAGAATATGAAAAGAAATGTACATGTGTATAACTGAATCAATTTGCTTTAATACAATTAATATTATATATATTAATTGCATTAATATTAAATATTAATATAATAACATAAATATTAATGCACTAAATATCAATATTAGTATAATTAATACCATCAGTTAGCTTTAATACAAATTAATACAACACTGTAAATCAATTATACATCAATAAAATAAATTTTTAAAAAAGATCTAACAGCTACAGTGAATTTCCCTTTAGGCAAATCTAGACTCAGCTCTCGTTTTTAAGGTATTTAAAGATTTTTTTGATGTGGACCATCTTTAAAGTTTTTATTGAATTTATTACAATATTTTTTGTTTTAGGTTTTGGTTTCTTGGCTACAAGGCATGTGGGAGCTTAGATCCCTGACCAAGGATGAAGCGTGCACCCCTTGTATTGGTATGTGAAGTTTTAACCACTGGACTGCCAGGGAAGTCCCAAGACTCAGTGTTTGGATGCCAGATCAGACTCCCCAGGACACTGGATATCCAGAGCTATCAGCTGGGACGCTGAGGCCTTTTCTCTTTTCCGTGAAGCATGTAATACAAAGCTCAGGGCAACATCCAAGAGAAAGGTTATGTATTTTTTTATACTATGCTTCACTACTCTTCCAGCTCTTTATAACAGTATTCCTGAGACCTATTTCTGAGCACTCATTGTACTGAAATTTCTAAGAACAGTGACTCACAGTAGTAATGCAAGTGGTATTTAATGCAGATCAATTCATATCTTCCCCAGATAGAAATGGTGCTGAATCTTAAAGCATATTATCTGACCCTACTTAGAGTACATGATGTCTGAAATTATATTTTCTACTGTTTCAGGAACCTTGAAAAGAATAATCAGATTACAAGGTAAGCTATCCAGAACTAACATTCCATTCCCAACAACACACTTGTGTCAAACAGGTATGACAAACCAAAATAATACACAGGAAAACAAAATGAATACAGAGACTAATAAAAATAAAACTGTTATCCTTAAGCCGTTTTCAAATTACTAGCTTTCTTCACTTAAACAGTCTCAGCGTTCTCAAGGAATGACTTTATAAAACAACTATTTGAACTCTACATAACTTTACAAGAAGTTAAAAAAGGTTTGGTGCTTCAAAAAAATCTGTAATCACTAAACTATGATACCTACCTCCCGGGCTGATCTTCGAGGGCATAAGGCATCCACTTCATCAAAGAATATCACACAGGGTGCTGAGTTCTTGGCTCGTTGAAAAACCTGTCGCACAGCACGCTCACTCTCACCAACATACTGACCATACACAGAATGGAAATAAAATGTAGAAACAATTCAACTTTGGAGTTTGGGCCAAATTATAGTAATACTAGTTTTAAATGACATGTATATATCAGAGTTCAAAAAGCATTAGGTCAAACCACAGACAACAGCTGACATTTAACCATTTTGACCTATAAAAATAGTTTTATTTGGTTCGACTTCGTAAAATTAAGTCTTATTTAAACTTATTACAAATTTCCTCATTTATAAAATGAAGACTAAATAGAATATAAGGTCTCTTCTAGGTCAAGAAAAATTCCACAATTCTATGGCATTTTAGAACTGATCAAAGCTTTATGCATATAAAACACCCAGCATATATTTTCATTAATTCAACAGTATTTTAAATGCAAAGAGGACAACTTACTGTCCTACTGTTGTTTCTATATAGGTCATCTTGCTAAAGGAAGAACTCATGATCATAATATAGCATCAGAGGAGGCAAATCAAGCCAGCTAGATATCTACCAGGTTTCATAAATGCATACTGTATGGTAAAATCAAAATACAAAGCAATTCATAGGCAGCTATAACATTAGAACTAACTAAAATAAAAAGTTATATGTAAAATAGTTTCACTTTTAGCTAGGCACAAAAAATTATTTGTGTAAAATTTCAACCTAGTTAACTAAGAAAAGCTTTTTTTCTAATATTGCTAAATAAGACAGAATCTGAAAACATCTTTACAACACCAATTATATCTAAAGTATCTTTTATATTACTGTATGACTACATGGCCATATGAAAGTAAGGCACAGAAGACATCAGAGATGACAGCGATTAAAGCACTTCTGTTTTCTATCTGAGGAGATCTCCTTTTCTTCAGATCTGTCCTATAGCTTTCATTGTACTTTGCCTTACTCTGCTTCTCTCACAGGACCTGCTTTTCCAACCTACCTCAACACAGTTCTTGCAGTCTAAACGATCATTGATCTTTCTTCCCATCGCTCTCTCATCTCTTATAGCACCTCCTACTGTTGTAATTTCTGAGCTATTCTACAATACCTTCACCATATTACAACATAAGTCCTTGGAAAGCAGAAGCCATGACCATTTCTAATTTTTCTGTGACCATAACATCCTGCACAGTGTACAAATACAGCAGACCAATTTAGTTTCCTGAAAAAATCTAAATTAACAAAAATTAAATTTGGAATGCTGAACTGAAACATTCAGTAGATATTTTAAAATTATTATCATTTTAAACTAATTGATTTTGGCTGCACTGGGTCTTTGTTGCTGCACTTTGACTTGTATATAATGCTCAACTTAAACATCTATCCAGAAAAAAAACTGAGTTTTTATTTTTTTCAAATTTCTAATTGAAGGATAATAATTGCTTTACAATACTATGTTGGTTTCTGCCATACATCAACATGAATCAGCCATAGGTATACATATTTCCCCTCCCTCTTGAACCTTCCTCCTATCTCCCAATCCATGCATCCCTCTAGGTTGTAACAAAGTTTTTAAAACTGTGGTTATAAGTCATTCAATAGACTACTACACATAAAACTAATAACTAGAGGCAATATATCAACAAGGAAAATATTATAATGTTTAACAAAAATAACAAAATCAAGTTATAAAAGAACACATAACATTTATAAAAAGTGGCTTTGTTTTTATAGTTCCAAACATATAATGAAAGTAGACATAATAATGTAATGAATCCCAAATACCTCCATCACCCAGCTTCATAATTATCAACACAATTCATGACCAGTTTTATTTCATCTAAACCCTGTCCACTTTCTTTCTTCTTGTTATTTTGATGGAAAGCCCAGACATCATAACTTTATTTATAAATATTTTACTACCCCTAAAAGATAGTAGTTTTAACATTAACTACATGACTACCACACTTAAAAGTTATTTTCTTAATATAGGGATAAATATAAAATATATAGTAAATGTAAAAAGTGCACTGAATGAATTGAAAAAGGCTTTTTAAACAAATGATACCATTTTCATTTCTTCTTTCTTTGAATATTATAGAATGGCATTTTTACTTTTCACAGGCATAAACAGGAAATAAGAAATTCAAAGTCTCAAACTTGAGATACAAATTGCTTAAATGCAGAAAGAAGTTATTATATAGTAAATACTTCAGTGATTTCTTTCCCTCTAAGTATTTTTATTTATTAATCCTTAGCTCATCTGAAGGAAAGCAGGTTAGGAGTCTGACGACAAAGATTCAAATGTCAGCTCCACTAACTCCAAGCTATTGGGCACTGGCCAAGTTATGCAACTCCTCAAAACTTAAGTTTCCTTATCTGTGAATCAGGGCAACAATAATATGTACCTCACAGGGTTGTTGAAGAATAATACATGTAAAGTGCTTGACAAATTCAGAGTTAACACTTTAAAATGTTGACTATTTTGATTATTTCCATTTTGCTGGTGAAAAAATTTAGGCTCAGATGTTAACAGACTTAATTAAGAAAGCATTTATACACAGTGAACAGTATAGCAAAGCAAAGCTCAATCTCTTCACTCCTAATGCAGTGATTTTACCAAAATACCATGACTATTTCAACAATCTGAGGACCCTGTACTCTGACCATTACTTTTCCTAATAAAAAATAATAGCTAATGCCACAGCAACTTACCATGTTTAGTAATTCAGGGCCCTTGACAGATATAAAATTTAACCCCGACTCATTTGCAACAGCCTAGTAAGAGAAAAAAGACATAAATAAGACAAGGATACAATAAAATACTAAAAATATGTGATAATACAAGGAATTTTTTTTTTAATACAAGGAATTTTTGCTGTTTATCTCTATTTCCCCCTTTTCATAGCTGCCTCTTTCTCATTAGAAGGACAATAGACAAATGGGAATAAAAAGAAACTCAATACTTTTCACAAACTACTCAGACAAAATTTAGATGAAAATGACCAGAAACATTTATGTAAATCTTTTGTTTGCATAAATGTGGTACACGTAAGCATATTTGAAGCCTGAGTTTAGAATCCTAGTAAAATCATAATCTCACTGGGCACAAATGCCCTGCCCAATGAAAGCAATCAGTCATTCATTCATCTATAATCCAAAATTCAAAAGCATCAATATTAGTCTTTATGGTACTTCAGTCAGTTCAGTTGCTCAGTTGTGTCCTACTCTTTGCGACCCCATGGACTGCAGCACGTCAGGCATCCCTGTCCATCACCAACTCCCGGAGTTTACTCAAACTCATGTCCATTGAGTCGGTGATGCCATCCAACCATCTCATCCTTTGTCGCCCACTTCTCCTCCTACCATCAATCTTTCCCAGCATCAGGCTCTTTTCCAATGACTCAGTTCTTTGCAACAGGTGGCCCAAGTATTGGAGTTCAAATTAGTCCCTCCAATGAATACCCAGGACTGATTTCGTTTAGGATGGACTGGTTGCATTTCCTTGCAGTCCATGGGATGCTCAAGAGCCTTCTCCAACACAATTCAAAAGCATCAATTCTTCGGCGCTCAGCTTTCTTTATAGTCCAACTCTCACATCCATACATGACTACTGGAAAAACCATAGCTTTAACCAGATGGACCTTTGTTGGCAAATTAATGTCTCTGCTTTTTAATATGCTGTCTAGGTTAGTCATAACTTTTCTTCCAAGGAGCAAGCGTCTTTTAATTTCATGGCTGCACTCACCACCTGCAGTGATTTTGGAGCCCAAGAAAACAAAGTCTCTCACTGTTTCCCCATCTATTTGCCATGAAGTGATGGGACCAGATGCCATGATCTTTGTTTTCTGAATTCTGACTTTTAAGCCAACTTTTTCACTCTCCTCTTTCACTCTCATCAAGAGGATCTTTAGTTCTTCTTTGCCTTCTGCCATTAAGGGTGGTGTCATCTGCATATCTGAGGTTACTGATATTTCTCCTGGCAATCTTGATTCCAGCTTGTGCTTCATCCAGCCCAGCATTTCTCATGATGTACTCTGCATATAAGTTAAATAAGCAGGGTGACAATATACAGCCTTGATATACTCCTTTCCCAATTTGGAACCAGTCTGTTGTTCCATGTCCAGTTCTATCTGTTGCTTCTTGACCTGCATACAGATTTCTCAGGAGGCAGGTCAGGTGGCCTATATTCCCATCTCTTGAAGAATTTTCCATAGTTTGTTGTGATCCACACAGTCAAAGGCTTTGCTACTGCTGCTGCCAAGTCACTTCAGTCGTGTCCAACCCTCAGTGACCCCATGGACCGCAGCCTTCCAGGCTCCTCCGTCCATGGGATTTTCCAGCCAAGAGTACTGGAGTGGGGTGCCATTGCCTTCTCTGCAAAAGCTTTGACATAGTCAATAAAGCAGATGTTTTTCTGGAACTCTCTTGCTTTTTCAATGATCCAACGGATGTTGGCAATATGATCTCTGGTTCCTCTGCCTTTTCTAAATCCAGCTTGAACATCTGGAAGTTCATGGTTCACGTACTGTTGAAGTCTGGTTTGGAGAATTTAAAGCATTACTTTGCTAGTGTGTGAGATGAGTGCAATTGTGTGGTACTTTGAGCATTCTTTGGCATTGCCTTTCTTTGGGACTGGAATGCAAACTGACCTTTTCCAGTCCTGTGGCCACTGCTGAGTCTTCCAAATTTGCTGGCATATTGAGTGCAGCACTTTCACAACATCATCTTTTAGGATTTGAAATAGCTCCACTGGAATTCCATCACCTCCACTAGCTTTGTTCATGGTGATGCTTCCTAAGGTCCACTTGACTTTACATTCCAGGATGTCTTGCTCTAGGTGAGTGATCACACCATCGTGATTATCTGGATCATGATCTTTTTTGTATAGTTCTTCTGTGTATTCTTGCCACCTCTTCTTAATCTCTTCTGCTTCTGTTAGGTCCATAACTTTTCTGTCCTTTATGGTACTTACAGATTATTTTTTTAATAAAGATTAAGCTGTATGGTTTAAAGCCACTGATAGCAAATAAGGAGAAATATATGGTGATACATTTAGAAGAATCCAAAAACTATACTGTGAATGCAGAGATGAAATCTAAATAAAATCACTCAAAATTTCAAAACGATCAAGGAATAAAGCTCCTTTCTATGTTTAAAACTTGATATCTGAGTTCAAGATCTGTGTTCAACACACTCCTCAGCATCTCCACTTGGAACTTTTCCATTTGGATCTTATAGGAATTTCAAGTCTGTCATTTCCAAAGCAGGACTCCTGAATCTCCCCTAACACTCCAAACCCCACACCCCAAACTCTTTTCCTCCTCATCCAAGTAAATATATTTTCTAAGCCAAAGCCACGGTGTCTCCGCTTGATCTCTTGTTAGATCAGTGAGCCCATATGGAAGTTCTACTGGCTCTAATGCTAAAACGTAGGTGAGTCTGTCACTTCCTATTTGTCCACTATACCATCACCTTCATCCACATCATGTCCTATTGTCTGAACAGGCAAAAAACCCAGATCAAATCAAACCCCCAAAACCCTGACTACTTTCCCTCTTGTCTTCCTCCAGTCCATTTTCCACTTAACTGTCAAGGAATTCTTAAAAATGTAAATAAGAGGGGAGGGATAAACTGGGAGATTGCAACTGACATGCACACAGTATCATACATAAAATGGGTAACTAATAAGAACCTGAGGTGCAAATATAACCAATTCAAAAACAAACAAACCTGACAAGGCACCCAGGCCAGGGAACTGCATCAACCCAGTGAATCCACATATTAGCTTGCAGGACCTTCCTTCTGGCTAAAGTTTTCTAAAACTGTTGTGAAAAAATGCAGACCAACAACCCCCTCCTTTATTCTCATCCGCTCCCAAACTCCTTTACAGCAATGCTGTATAAGAGTACTAGAAGCATTAAGCAAGAAAATTTAATGACATAAGTAAAAATAAGTTTAAAAAATTTTACATGTATACACACACACATGAGCAAATGGCACTGTGGATATTTGGTATTTACTGAAGAGCCACAAATTATTTGGCTGCTGTGAAACTTAGTAAAAATGCCATTGGTTTTATTTTTTGATTCTATAATTTTATTTTTAATCAATTAATTTATTTTTGGCATCAATTTTAATTTGTTTACAAGTAATCCAAATGTCTTTAAAAGGTGATAAGGGTTAAGTAAATTATAGATGGAATATTATACAGACACTAAAAACCATGACTAATGTAAGTTTACAAATAACAAAAATGACTCTAGTAAGCTTGATTCCAAAGGGAAGGTAGGAATCACAAAAGACTGAGAAAACTGCCCAGATGATTACTGGGGGCAGGAGGGAAAGCCACAAAACTTAAAAAGTGTCAAAAATATGATTAACAAAATAAGAAGGCCCAAAATACTGATAAACTACAAATATAACAGATCTTACTATATGAAGAGTGATTAAAAGAAAATCACATGCATGTCAGTAGGAAAACAAAGGATATGAACAAACAATTCATCAAGAAAAAAGCCAATAAAACACATTATTTTTAAAAACACACTGCTGCTGCTGCTGCTAAGTCGCTTCAGTCGTGTCCGACTCTGTGCGACCCCAGAGACCGCAGCCCACCAGGCTCCGCCATCCCTGGGATTCTCCAGGCAAGAACACTGGAGTGGGTTGCCATTTCCTTCTCCAATGCATGAAAGTGAAAAGTGAAAGTGAAGTCGCTTGGTCGTGTCTGACTCTTAGCGATCCCATGGACTGCAGCCCACCAGGTTCCTCAGTCCATGGGATTTTCCAGGCAAGAGTACTGGAGTGGGGTGCCATATTTTTAAAACATAACTTAAAACCTGGAAGATAACCATGTTTACCTATAAGACTGTCAAATATTAAAAACAGTGTCAACGGCTACTGCTAATTCAGGGTGCTGGGGAAACAGATACTCATACTCTACTGGAAGGGGAGAAACTGGCACAAACTTCTTAGGAGACACTTTGGTAACGGATCCAATGCACCTGGGTAACGAAGTATTTTGATGGAGTGGTAATGGATCAAAACCTTTGAACGCATGCATTCTTTTCACTAAAGAAATATTCAGGAGTGCACTCTACTAAAATTACCCATCAAAGTACAAAAACGTCAGCACAGGACTGTTTCATGCAGTGTTGTTTAAACGGGATCATTTCATGAACTATAGAGCATCTTTATAGCAGAATACTCTGCAGGTATTAAGAACACTAATGTTTATCTATGTATATTGACATGGGAAGATGTTCAAGAAGTATCGCTGAGTGAGAAATCCATGTTTAAAAATCTTAGAGTTGTACATATATGTGTAAAAGTTATGTATGTTATCTTGATATGTAAGTGGAGAATAACATCTGGAAGGACTAACAACAAAATGAAATTATTAGCAGGGAAGAAAGAGGGGATTATAAGTAATGCTTTCCCCTTTTGCTTATCTATTTTTTCTGTTAATACTGTAAAAAACGAAGTTTTCAAAATAACAACTGCAATAAGGAATGCAGAAAAAAATACTTCACTTATAAATAACTATACCAAGGCAGGAAACAATCTTAGCTACAAACTACAACTATGTGATAATGCTCATTAAAATCAATATAATACATAGAATATACAATTTCTGTTAAAATCGATAGGGTTTTGATGTATTAAAATTTTTCTTTTCTAAATTTTCAATGATATTATCTTTTGTAATTCAAATCAAAGTGGGAAACTTTCATGAAGAAAATTTGCTAGTCTTTCCAAAATGAACTTCTAATAGAAACTATGCAAAATTATCCCACTGTAACATTTAAAGTTGAATTCATATTACCCTGATAGTAAGAAACAAAACACATGCCACTGATTTATGCCATACCTTTGCGAGCAGAGTTTTCCCACAGCCAGGAGGACCAGCCAGGAGGACTCCAGCTGGAGTCACCAAGCCAAGAGCTCTGAACTGATCTGGGTTACGTACTGGTGCCTGGAAAACACAATCCCAACATCGACCTGTTACAAATGTCCACTCTATACTGCATATTCAAATTATCTCTAGATGCCTATTTTCAACACTGATTGTGAGGCCTGAAGATAAGAACAGGGCTTAGCATAGAGTGCTTCCCTCTGTTCCCAGCATGAGGTAAAGGGTGATAAATTTAAAATCCTTGCTCTTAAAAAATTTATACTTAAATGTAAGTTCTGGGAACATTTTAGATACAATATTTCAACATTTTAAACTCGGAAATTTTTAGAAAATGTCTCTAGATTTCTAGGCTATAAAAATTTTAGGCACTGCTCCCCTTTAAGAAATCAGAAGCAGAAGTACTCCATGTAGTCAACAGCAGGAGATACCTGTTCACTATCATCTCCATGTATTTTCTTTTAATATTTACACACCTCTAAGGGAAAAGTTCATGCAAAGACGGGCACAATAAAGGACAGAAATGGTACGGACCTAACAGAAGCAGAAGCGATTAAGAGGAGGCGGCAAGAATACACAGAAGAAATATACAAAAAAGATCTTCACAACCCAGATAATCACAATGGTATGATTACTCACCTAGAGCAAGACATCCTGAATGCAAAGTCAAGTGGGCCTTAAGAATCATCACTACAAACAAAGCTGCTGCTGCTGCTAAGTCACTTCAGTCGTGTCCGACTCTGTGAGACCCCACAGATGGAAGGCCACCAGGCTCCCCTGTCCCTGGGATTCTCCAGACAAGAACGCTGGAGTGGGTGCCATTTCCTTCTCCAATGAGTGAAAGTGAAAAGTGAAAGGGTAGTTGCTCAGTTGTGTCCGACTCTTAGCGACCCCATGGACTGCAGCCTACCAGGCTCCTCCGTCCATGGGATTTTCCCCGCAAGAGTACTGGAGTGGGGTGCCATTGTCTTCTCCAAAGCAGAGGTCATAGAATTCCAGTGGCGCTATTTCAAATCCTAAAAGATGATGCTGTGGAAATGCTGCACTCAATATGCCACCAGTTTGGAAAACTCAGCAGTGGCCACAGGACTGGGAAAGGTCAGTTTTCATTCCAATCCCAAAGAAAGGAAATGCCAAAGAATGCTCAAACTACCACCCAATTGCACTCATCTCACACACTAGCAAAGTAATACTCAAAATTCTCCAAGCCAGGCTTCAAAAGTACGTGAACCATGAACTTCCAAATGTTCAAACTGTATTCAGAAAAGGCAGAGGAACCAGAGATCATATTGCCAACATCTGGTGGATCATCAAAAAAGCAAGAGGTTCCAAAAAAATGTCTGCTTTATTGACTATGCCAAAGCCTTTGACTGTGTGGATCACAACAAACTGTGGAGAATTCTGAAAGAGATGGGCATACCAGACCACCTGACCTGCCTCCTGAGAAATCTATATGCAGGTAAAGAAGCAACAGTTAGAACTGGACATGGAAAAACAGACTGGTCCAAATTGGGAAAGGAGTATGTCAAGGCTATATATTGTCACCCTGCTTATTTAACTTAAATGCAGAGTACATCATGAGAAACGCTGGACTGGATGAAACACAAGCTGGAACCAAGATTGTCAGGAAAAATATCAATAACCTCAGATATACAGATGACACCACCGTTACGGCAGAAAGTGAAGAAGAACTAAAGAGCCTCTTGATGAAAATGAAAGAGGAGAGTGAAAAAGCTGGCATGAAACTCAAAATTCAGAAAACGAAGATCATGGCATCTAGTCCCATCACTTCATGGCAAATAGATGGGGAAACAATGGAAACAGTGACAGATTTTATTTTTGGGGCTCCAAAATCACTGCAGATGGTGAGTGCAGCCATGAAATTAAAAGATGCTTGCTCTCTGGAAGAAAAGTTAGACAGCATATTAAAAAGCAGAGACATTACTTTGCCAACAAAGGTCCATCTAGTCAAAGCTATGGTTTTTCCAGTAGTCATGCATGTATGTGAGCTTGGACTATAAAGAAAGCTGAGCACTGAAAAATTTATGCTTTTGCCCTGTGGTGTTGGAGAAAACTCTTGAGCGTCCCGTGGACTGCAAGGAGATCCAACCAGTTCATCCTAAAGGAAATCAGTTCTGAATATTCATTGGAAGGACTGACGCTGAAGCTGCAACTCCAATACTTTGGCCACCTGATGCAAAGAACTGTCTTATTTGAAAAGACCCTGATGCTGGGAAAGACTGAAGGCAAAAGGAGAAGGAGATGACAGAGGATGAGATGGTTGGATAGCATCACTGGCTCAATGCACATGAGTTTGAGCAAACTGGGAGTTGGTGATAGACAGGGAGCCCTGGCATGCTGCAGTCCATGGGGTTGCAAAGTGTCGGACACGACTGAGCGACTGAACTGAACGGAAATGGATTGGAAATCATTAAGGAACCATGAAGGAGCATGAAAGTGGAAAAGAGTAAATGAAAATTAACCGAAAGTTTCATGGGCACTAAAACTGTTTTGATCCCAATGAGTGTGACTGAGCTCAGAAAGTATTTCTCAAACAATTTATTCTTCATTGAATCCTAAATCTTTTTCTCTTTAAACCTCAGTGCCATAGAATTCAAACACAACCAAAAGAGTAAATATAAAACAAATCTCAGAAGAATGAAAAGCCATCACTGGGGTGTCACAATAATACCATTGTGTTGTTATACAATAATGATTATTATCGTATTATCATACAATAATAATTATATTATTATAATTGATATATTATTATGTAATAATAATATTACAAGAGAACCTATCACAGAAAGTCTATCATCATGCCAATTTAGATATATAACCCAGTACACATGCATGGCTGTTTAGGCATCACACACACCAACAACATTTAGTGGCAGAAACACCTACCAATATCGCCATGGTGAGCTCTTCTCTAATGTCTTCCAGGGCACCAATATCTGCCCATGTCACATTAGGGACAGTGGCAAAGCCCTCCCTTTTGGCAGAGGGTTGGACAGACGACAGAGCAACAATGAAATCATTCAACTCAATGCACAGTCCTTTAAGCTGCTCCTCTGAGAGGGGATCTTGGTTCCTTAGCAACCCCAGCAGCCTTTGTAATTCTTCCTTAAAGGAAACAAATGAGGGAAAAACTGAAAAACCACAAAGCTTGTTGAAAAAGTTACTATTTACACTTAGTGTAACATTTCTGTAAGGTATATAAACCTCTATACATTTTAATAATTTTCTTCATTGATATAGGTCATTTCTTTTGCTCTGATTTAGTCAAGAAAAGATATATCAACTATTAACAAAGATAAGAAAAATAATCTTTATATACTATACTAGGGCATGAGCAATTGGTAAATATTCATTTCAACAACCACATATTTCCAATTTTCACTTTTTACATATTCAAGAAACAGGTGAATTTTGATAAAAATCCTAGCTTACATGCACTATTATAAAAGGAATAAGTCTATCATTATTACTAACAGATATCCTTTTGGTTCCAAACGAGTAAGAAAGAAACAAATGATTTGAAAACCAAAGACCTGGATCTAAGCCCCTGCTCTGGAAAGTAGAGGCCACGTGGCCTCAGGCAAGTCACCATCTCTTAAGCTTCATTTCTTTGACTATAAAATGGGGACAGGAATGGTATTTATTTGATAAAGTTATATGGATCAAATTATATAAAATCCCCCTGTTCAAGCTATAAAATGCTATATAAGTGTTATATTGAGTTTTCATGACTCACAAGACTCAAAATTTTAACAGATCTTAGATGATAAACATCCCCCTCACATTCCCAGCACTGTCCCCTAGTTGAAGTAGGGCCAAGGATATGGTTATGTCAGCAGACTATTTTAGTCTGCCTAACAAAAGATAACCTGGAATTATAACCAAATGTCAATGTTATCACAGGAGTTGACAAATTTTCTGGAAAGAATTAGAGAGTAAACACCAGAGACTTTGTGAGTCGTGCACTCTCTGCTATACAGACACCTATGAGAATCCTGCTGTCACGTATGAAAACAGAAAAAGAGTCTACATCAATAAATGAGCATGCCTATGCTTCAACAGAATTTTAATTTACAAAAACAGGAGGTAAGCAGGTGGGCCACAGCGTGCCACAGTGTGTCAACTCCTGCTCTAGACCTCATAATCATTATTACAAAGGGAATTTATTTGGAATCAACTGAAAAAAGTAAAACTTGTACTTCAGAAATTTTACATATACTGGGTATAACAATTATTTTAAAGACACAGTTCCAGTGAAACAGAAAATCGCAAACTTCAACTACACTGACACCTGCCTGCTTTTAAGGTTAACACAAATTAGAAACATTCAAATGGAAAGTTTAAGGTCATTTAAGGTACCTGGATAGGAAGCACCTGTGTTTTAGAAGTGGGTTCAGCCCCAGTCCTTTCTTCCTGGTCTCCTTCAGAGGGCGAAGCTTCAATCTCAGGATTTTTCTTGTGCTGCCCCTGCAGCTCCATTAAGACCCTATTGACTGCACACATGGCTGCCTCTCGGCAGAGTGCCATCAGGTCAGCACCAACAAAGCCCGGCGTGAGGTGTGCTAAGTGACGAAAATGAAAAGTTTCAGGAAGTCTTAGTTTTCTGCACAAAGTTTGAAGTATTCTGTGGAAAAGACAAGGAAAAGAAATTGAGATTCCTAATCTACTAGTAAAAATAAGTCACCAAATATATTTATGGGGACTCCCCTGGTGGTTCAGACGGTAAAATCTGCCTTGCAATGCAAGGGACATGGATTTGATCCCTGGTCGGGGAACTAACATCCCACATGCCACGGAGCAACTAAGTCCCCACGCCGTGACTACTGAGCCCCCGGCCACAACTAGAGAGAGTCCACGCACCAAAACAATAAAGATCTCATGTGACACAACGAAGATACTGAGTGCTGCAACTAAGACTCGACACAGCCAAATATTAAAAACTATATATGTTTATGGAAGTCTTTCTTCTCTGTCAATGGTATTATAACGGACACAACTTAAGATCAAACAGTTCACTTAACAGACATAATGTAAGATCAAATAGTTCACTTATTTAACAAATGCTAACTCTCTAATATATATCCCACCTTATTCTATTAGGGATTAAGTTATAAATTTCTGCTGTATTAGACAACAGAATAAAAAAATAGGTTTTTAAAAAATATTCTGCCTATAAGAGTTTGACAGTATTACAGAAGAAATAAGATAAATGATTTATAAGAATGTAAGGTAAATTCTTTTAGAGTAAATTAAACAGACATCTGCCAAAAATAAAAAAAGCCTCTAAACTCAAACCATTAGCTTTATTCATCACAAAAAGTTATGCTGATACAAACTTTAATACCCAATCCTATATTAGGACAGTTATTTCTCCAATTTCATCTTTATTTACTGCTGATCCCCTGTATTTCATGTGTGAGAAACTTTGCTGAACTCAACTGGCAACATGGTATGTGTCAATGAAATGTGGACTT